>NC_064472.1:37475844-37808969 GCF_023343835.1 Lagopus muta | reverse complement strand
AGCCAACAATACATAACAGTAGTGCTCTCTCTAGAGTCGTGTTTTTAAAATTCAGTGGTAAATTGACATGCTGGTAAACTCTTCATTCTGAGTATGGAAAAGTCATACATTCATACGTACACCAGTACACTGGTGTGCATACATGAACATGTACATATATCTGTATGTAGTACCTAATATTGTAGGCAAATACAGACAGATCTTGTATGCATTCAATCAGAAAGGGTGTTTGATGCTGTATTTTATGAGGGCTGCTCTGAAAGCAGTGCCTCCTGCCTCTCATTTAAATTGTTGACTCATGACGTCTGAGGTCAATGCTGGTGGTATGGCAGTAGAGGTTGAGCCTTCTCACCAATATTCCGTTACGTTGTTGTGTGACAGATAGCAGAAGAGGGGCAGTCTGACAAAATGGTGTCTGACATGGAAGGGTGTGACATTGTGTTTCTCTGTGGAAAACGTAGCTTGCACTGACGTAAATTGACACTTGCTGAAAGTTCGTGGATGTGAGCACAGTGAGCTGGTGGGTGGTGCGTTTCAGCAGTGGTGATAGTGACAGTAGTTCACCTTTGTTGGCATAGATCGTAAAGAGCTTGGCATGCAGGCTCTTGTTCATTGCTGGTGAACACGTATAGCTAATGATGTTAACTGCATTCAAAAATGATATTTTGTTGCTGACAATCTGCTCTATCAAGTACTGCCATTCTGTTCTCTGT
Source organism: Lagopus muta (assembly GCF_023343835.1). Classification (NCBI taxonomy): domain Eukaryota; kingdom Metazoa; phylum Chordata; class Aves; order Galliformes; family Phasianidae; genus Lagopus; species Lagopus muta. Next base: position 37,808,256 of record NC_064472.1, on the reverse strand, counting down.
ATCTCTTGTAGCTTTCGTGGAAATAAATAGGAGGCATTATTTTCAGAGCAACTTCTGTACATGCATATATTGATTTGTACACACGAACATGGGTGTACACATATGTCTTTATGTAATACCTAATATTTATAGGCAAATGCATGTAGAAATTTTATGTATTCACAGAAAACAAAAGGTATTTGACACTATATGTTCTGTTTGGAGCAGCATTGTAATGACATTTTTTGCTTATCATGGTAGAAAATTGAACAAGCAGCTTTTCTTCACAAAATGGTGAAAATGCAACAAATTGTCAAGTTTGTAAGTTCTTGGGAGTACTTCTAAAGTACTGCAAACCATAGCATGTGCATAATTATTACTAAGCCATTCGGTGCATCTGTGTGTACTGGAAGCAGATGTGAAAAGCTGAAGAGTGACAAGGTTTGTCTGCTCTCACTGTAGTCATCGTCACTGTTGTTTCTGCTGTGTGGGCTTGGAGAAGTAGCTGCTAATGGCCAGAATTTCAGAGCAAGTCCAGGAAATGCTTGTGAGAAGCCACGAATATCTGTGGTGGGGGCACCACATGCTGTTACTTGTTGAGAATGAGTAACGTGGAAATAAGTGTCAGTGTGATTATTAACTGTTATACAAGCACTGTAATAACCTTGATCAAACATGCTTTGAAGAGCTTGTGTAGTTAGCAGATCGGTGTTTGTTGGTTTCTTTTTTTTTTTTCTTCTAAAGGAAGTTGCTCTCTAGCTAGGGAGGACTGGGAATTTCTGACATCACTATAAACATGTAGTCTTTTTTTCACATTCTCTATGAGTAGCATAAAGCTATGAGCCTTTTTGTTTTCAAATGAAAATATAGTAAGCTTGTGTATACCATTCTGTGTATGACACTTTTTTTTTTTAATGTTTGTTTCATTTTTGAACTGTAGAAATATTTGATTTCTTGCTCCAGAAATTGTGTCTTCATTGGCAGAGATCTGAAAATGTCCATATTTCGAGGATGCTGAGACGTAATTGGCACACTGTTGTACCAAAATTCTATTTTTCATTATTTCTTACAGTACATGTTGTTATCTCTCTAATGTACATCTACCTGATTTAATAGTCTGTTTTCCAACTTGGTTTTCTGCATTTTTCTCCAGATGAGAAAATCTCCTCAGACCATTCATATTAACTCCTTTTATTTCCCACAGTGCCTAACACTCATCCTGCAGAACTGGACAACATGAAGTACTATCAGGAACAGAAGAAAAATGAATCCCAAAGTTTATCACTTGTGTGCTTTTGAACAGGCAAAATGTTGCTTATCTTTGAGTTTGTACAATTTTTTTAGGTGATATACAACAATCAGTCAGTGAAAGGAGTGACTAAATTTTATTTCATATGAATGCAGTATTTCACTACTCTGGATATCTGACAATTATATGATCTGTCAAAAATCTGCTCTCCAGTGTTCTTAAAGAGTATTGTAATTCGTTGTAAATTGTAAATCCCTACTTATGAGCACAGTAATTATTTTTATGCTGCTCTTTTCCTCCCCCAAAAGCTGCCACTTCAGAAACACAAATTAGCCTGATGCAAATATCTGTAGACTCTGTGTCGACTTATTTGGACTGACAGAGAAATAGGTGAAAACAACAATGGAAAAAATGACTACCTGTTCCTGGAGGTACAAACTGGTGAATGTTTAAAATGCATTTCAGAAATTTCCCTTTAAGCAAAATAGAGGGTTTCCTTAGAAACAAATCTGATATGGAACAGGGTGGGATCTGAGCTAAGCTTTATAGAGGAGCTCATACATAGTCCCCTTTCTTCTCTGCTGGTGTAAAAGACAGCATACCTAAGTCTGCTGATTGTTGATGATGCTTTACAGCAATTCTGTGTCATTTTCAGCTGAAAATCTGTATGCTGTAAACTCAACTTCTAGACACGCAAGAAGCTTAGATGACTTTTTCAAGGATTAAACTACTGCACACAAATTTTATGCACATGTTGCTGTAAGAGAAAATTTGTTAAGTTTGAGAACTGTAATATAAATAGATAAAGCGAAATGAATGCCAGAACAACCCCTGGAAGCAGTAACGTTGTTCTTTAAAAAAAATCAAGCACCCAAGCATTACAAAGAAAATATTAATCTTGGTTTTATACATTTGTTTGAAATGAAATGTTTGGGGCCATGTTATGAAGATATATCACAGTAAATAAATAATAATGCAGATAGAAATGCAGCTTTTAAAGAACATCCAGCTTTATAACGTATGGTTTAATATCTCCTAAGAGTTCTGAGGCAGACAGTATAAGAAAACATTGTTGATTTTGGTTCTGTAATTATTATGTCTAATACTTCATCTGCTTCTCAAAGCTTTACTTCCGTCCGTGTCACACCTGCTTCCGAGCAGCTCTTTTGCTACGGCGCAGCTCTGTAACCGGGCAGTAGAGGGCATTCCTTCTTCAGCAGATGCCACTGGTTCTTCAGAAGACCAGAGGTTTGTTCAGCAGGTGAGCACGCCTGGGTCCTGTCTGTCTTCAAATGTAGCTCATTCGCATACACACGTTGGAGATGGAATAAAAGGAAAAACTCTTAAGAGCAATTTACAATATACACTTTGGGGTTGACTACATAGTCGATAAAACAGTAATTATTTTTAATTATTTCATGGAATATTTTTGTACATATGAGCTTACGTACATGTTACTCAGTTTTCTTCAGCAGTACTTTCCATAAATTCATAAATCAGTTCTCTTAATGCAGTGTTGGACGTAGATCAAAAGCTGAATTGTTTCAGTTGGTTATGACTGGTCAATAATGGTAACAAAAATATTCTCAATAGTACTTCCAGCAGAGTGCTCTTGTTGATAGCAGCACCTCCCTCAAAGTCTGAGAGCATGTTTGGCAGGACTTGGAATTGTTGGAGAATATATTAAAATTGCAGCAGGCACATTTGGTTTTCACAGTCTTGACATTCTAGCTCTGACATTACATTACATTAAATTTAGTCTGGTGTCCATGTTCTTTTCTTCTTCCACCCGGAAAACTCAGTCTCATCTGGGGGAAATGGGTGTTGGTTCTCATTTCTAACTCACTTTGCTTTACTCCCAGATTCCTTTTAATGCTAGGAAATTCCTTCCTTTGCTGCACTGTCCCTTGGAGACTGCCCTGTCAGTCTCACCCTGCTGAGCCATCGAGTGCGCCCTCAGTGAAAAGCCATTGGCAGCGTCTGTGGATGACCTTTCTGGCTGTGTTGAGGGCTGCTCTCCCCTTACAAAGAATTTACTTCACACAGAGTACTTTGAGAGTATGTTTTTAAGGGCTTCTTCTTTAGTTATGAGTTAATTAACACAAACAACTGAAAATAAAACTCCTTCCAGTGGCAGTGGTCTACTGATTAACCTGCTGTTTCTAAGTTTTTCCTGATATTGCTTGGTCATCAACAGTGCATAACCTCACTATACATTAAAAAGAAACACTGTGGGAGAAGTTATAACTGAGGATTGTACAAGGAATCCTGAAGAGGCAAACAACAGAATGGGATCTGACAAATTACTCTTTTTATGACACATGATTTTATTTGTCATCTGGTAAATTATTGTCTTAATTTTACATCAATTTCCATTTGGAAACAAGCCAGTGTCTTGATTTTTGTATAATACTCTTGTCAGATGCTTCTCAGAGTGATGTTTTCAATCTGTATTTCAGGAATTTTCTCCAACTGTGATAAAAGAAGTTTTACTGTTGATGTTTGTTTGCTTTCATTTTTATTTTTTTTCTTTCCCTTTGGAGTCATTAAATACTAGTGTTTAATTAGTATAGGATAGAAAAATCATAAATGAGAGAAAAAGATTTTCTTGCCTGGAAAAGTAAGAGTCTAGTAGGTGGTATCTCTGCAGCTGGCTAGTAAATCTGTTATCGTAAACTCTTACAATATTTACTGAAGAGAGTATCTGGAAAAACACTTTTTTCCATGTCACTGATTGGCAGATTCACATAACATTTCCTGGCTACATTAGTATAAAATAGCTTTTATGGCTTTACTTGCATAATGCTGAAGCACTCCGAAATCTGATAACACTTCTTACTTCTGAGGATAACCATGGGCAGAAAACAAATCCAGACTATAATTATGTATAAGAGAATAAAATAATCCTGAAAGATAAACATCATAGCTGTCTGCAACTGGGGAATTGTGAAGATAGTCTGGCGGATGGAAATTTTGTTTTCTGCTACTGAGCTGGAATATCTGCCCTGTGTTATTTCCCTTGACAGGAATGGGTTTGCAAAGAGAATATCAGAGAATTTCCATCTTAGTGTTACAATAGATCAGTGGGAATGAAGGTTATTGTCAGCTAAAAATCTGCGTTTATTGAGAAGGCTCACAGATTTTGAGATGAAAAAGGGCTTTCTGATCACATGTGGTAAAGAAGCTTACTGTTTACTGCTTCCCTTCTGTTCTTAGCCACACGCTTCTTCCCACTTCTTTGTGCTAGGTTTGAAGTTTTTGAGCTCTGTGCTGAGAAGAATATAACCCAGAGAAAAACTAATTAGCAAATAAAACAAAGAGCTCCCCCACCCTCTTTTTTAATAGGATGGCGCCATGATGGTTAGAGTTGATTTAATGAAGAGTTCTATAAGCAAAGGAAGATGGTGCAAAGGAAGGTGGTAACAGTAAGTATTGGCGAGATGAGAGAGGGAAGGACCTTTGTGCCAAGTGAAGAGCTAGTATAAGGCTAGCTTTCCTGCTCTGGCCTTCTGTATATGGATTGCTAGGTACTGTTCTGTGCCCCCTATCCAGGTAATCAAATGGGAAAAACAGAAGCAGCATGAAAATGTTCTTAGATCAGCCACTGGATTTGGTGAGCTAAAGGTGAACAAGATGAAGGAATGTAGTATTTACACATCTTGGCAAATTCTTGTGCCTCTTTGCTTAGTCCTGGAAGCTTGGTACTTGTTCTTGAATAAAAACAAATCTGTAGGCAGCTTTCCCAGTAAAAGAACTCCCAGAGGCTCTTGTGAAATTAAGCAATAAATCAACAGGAATTTTCATTACTTCCATTTTATTTGTTCACAGGTGGGACAATTTAGGATCTGTTCATGAAAGCTAGTAGGTTGCAGTTGATTTGCTCAAAATCGGAAATCTGCAATGAAGATATAATTTAATGCAAACATCCCAAGTCCTGCATGTTCTGCTTATAACTCTGGTTTGTTGTCAGTGTCAGTGACAGCATACTGCTTCTTCCATCAAAGTAGGAAGATTGAAATCTTAATTGTGCATTTGGTTGCATCAGCCTTGAGCTCAGCATTTACTAGTAGCAATATTTAAGTGGAAAGTGTTTAACAGAATTAACTATGAAATATAATATTCTCTGATTAAAATACTCCCACTTCCGCTGTTAATTGTTTATCTGGTTGATTGGTAATAGGCTTTATATGACATCAGAAGTTGTGAGCAAAAATGGAAAGGAATGGAAATCAGATTTCGTACAGTACCACAGTATATCCAAATGAGTTATCTTTGGACTTGAAAGGTAGCGTGATCTTAACATTTTTTAAAAACATGCTAATGCTGAAGGAATATTATCTCTTCTGACTGTTAACCCACAGCAAATTCTCTGTCATTTTTATGAAAAGCACTGGTTCGTTGATGATTTTCTGTTTGTTTGGTTTTTATGAAGGAAAAAAATGATGCTAGCAAATATACAACATTGCATTTAAATATTAAACATCGAAGTGCACAATGAATTTTTAAAGGGCCAATTAACAAAGCAATATATCCATTTGCTCTGTGCAAATCCAGGGGTAGTGCAAGGAGCTCAGCAAACAGAACGTCAGTTGCTGTGAAAAGACAGCACTGTAAAGCAAAACTGCAGCTCTCAGAAGGAGATACTATTAAATCCAAATAACAAAGAAAGGAAGGGCTTGAAATTTGCTAGAACACTTTAATTGGGAAATAGTTGAAAGAAAAAACCTTGAAATATTTAAAGTTTCACTAAAAGGAAATTAGTGCCCTGACTTTTAAGTGACACGATTTAACTCAAGGAGATGAATGCTACAGGAAAGAAGTACAGCAAATTTTAGCTGTAGCTGTTAACAAATGGGAATGAATTTTCATGGGAAAATATTACTTCAAGATGTTATTGCAGACTCCTGTTGCTGATATCGTCAGGCAAATTTGAACGATAGTTTTAAAAATTAAGCTATCTTCACAATACAAACCTCTCTCCTCCTGACAAGGTACTGAGTGTTTCTGCTTCTGCAATGTTGTGAAATTAAGTGGAAACACATTTTTACATAGGAAATTCTTTCATTTGACACAAATGAATACAGAAATGCTTTGCTTATATTTATTTTCAAGGACAAGATGAATGTGTGAGAGAGTTTAGTGAGCAGGAGATGAAGTGCAGTAGGGAAAAATTTTAGAGTCTTATTTCTGGGCAGAATGTACCTGGTTGAGTTTCAGGACTGCGTGTGCATATGATATTATTTGAGGAATCTGTGGTTTCAGACTTACACATCTGTGGCAAGTGAAGGCAATTGTAAGGTTTTCCCTTTGTTTCTGTTGATGTTTCTCTGCTGCACCACTGAATTCCAGTTCAAGAGCAACTGCTGTACTCGCTGTTCATTTCCTTACCAGGAATGTGACACTACATTACTCCTAGAGTCAAAACAAGTTAGCAGTGTTTTATAGCCATTTCAATTCCCAGCTCTGAGTACTTCTAAAAAGCTTCTGGACTAGGAATCATATAGTCTTAACTTTGAATTCTTCTTTTCCCAATTTGTCTCAAATAGGTATGTGTAACCTCCTCCAGTCCCCAAACCCTATGAAATCATCCCTCTAAATAGAAACAACAATGTGCCTTTTGGGCAGTTAATTTTTGAAGGCAATGGGACATTAAGAACATTAATCAGCAAAGTAGAATGTTGCTAGAGTGTTTCCCTTTGTGAACACCCTGCATGAAATACCCCTGAGAACAAGCTGTTCCTTTTTGCTATTAGAGCACTGCTTTTTCTGGCACTTAATTCCTCACTGAACTCCATTGTTATCTTACAGGAATGTCTAGAACTGCCTTGGGTCTGCTATATTAAAGCTACAGAGTTAAGTGCAGGGCACGGTGCTGCTCTGTTTTCCTCAAAGCAGCTGATCTCTGACTTCTACATTCTGCACCCCTACCGCTTTGCTATTCATTGTGTATGTAGTATTTCCACATACAGTGGAAATCTACAGTGCTTAAGATCTCAACAAATGCACAGATGATCTACTTCAAGTTTTCAAGTTGTAACTGACTTAGCTTAAAACATATAGGGACTGCTTACACAATAACTGTTGTTAAAAGCTATGCTCAGTTTGTAGAACCTGAAGTAAGTGATTTTTACATGTATCTGTGGTGCCTATAAGAAGAACAAATTTTTCATTTCTTGTATATTCCTTTCAGACCCTGCGATTGAAACACAAACTAAACTGAGTACTTGACTAAGATGTTCTGGCATTAGAATAGTCACTATGTTTTAAATGGTTTGGGATAGTTACTTCATGCTTTGATGATAGCTATGGGTAGAAGGTGTTTTTTTTCACAAATCTGTGGCAATTGGTGTCCAGTGTGGATCATAGCTAAATCTCCTACATACTATGTGTATGACTGATGAAACACACAAAAAAAGGAGGCAAAATTGAATACTCTCACTGTAGTTTTCCATCCAAGTGAAAGTACGTATATATATTGAGCTGAATGCTGTTTTCTCCTTTGCAGTTAATTTTACCTAAGTATCTTACATTTTTATTTTATCTATATTTTATTCACCCATTAAATAGGCTTTCTATTGTGATTTATTTGAAGTAGTTGCTGAGGGTGAAACTGAAGAATTGGTTTTGTTCTGTCAAAGATTGCTAAGTGATACTAATAGCAATAACTGTGCAAGTTCTTACCCTTAGCATTTATGTACAGTATTGGAAGAAAATTCTAGAGTGCGGATTTTTCCGTCTGTGTGGGGAGCTCTTGAGTTTGTCAACAACGTACATTCCCAGAATTCATTCACAGAGCAGAGTCTGTCCAGAGTTTGTCAAATAGGAGCTCCTTATCTGACAAACTCTTAGTTGCCTGGATTCTCTCAGATATCTATCTGGTTTATTTAGCATCTGGAAATCTGCCAGTTCTTATTTTACAGAAACTGTTGATTTGTCCTGGTTTTCTGGTTGATATATAGCTGTAATATCTAATTCCTCTTACCATGTCCCAGATTTGCACATCTCAGGTTAGTATCAGCCATGCATGCATTTGTGTTTCAAAATATATATATATATATTTTTTAATTTCCTGGAAGTTCAGGTACTGAGAGGTCAAAGCAAATTCATTCATTGCAATAATTGAAGTTAACATGTAAAAATTAAAAGCTAACATTAAATTAACTTTTTTTTTTTTTTTTTCCTGCCTCATCCATCACAATCAGTTCTTCTTGGAAAAAAATTCACTTCGATCACTTTGTTAATTAACCCACTAGAAGTCACAGGAGAATCCCTTAAAAGCGTCTCTATATCCAAAACATCTATGTTATCTGCTGTTACAATGGGAAGCAACAGCCCTTTAGCAGAGGAGTTGATGACTGCTTCATTCTTTTTTTCTTAGTTCATTCCTCAAACAAATTCTTTTTCTGGTGTCAGCTTATAGATAGCTGAAATGAATGTGCTTCCCATGTCATCATGGTTATGGATTACCTACCCATTATTATTTCTACAGACTTTTGAGATCTTGAGACAAAAAAACATGAATATACTATTATTATACTGTATAGTATAGAATATAGTATTATTATTATATATTCATTCTGGAATACCAACATTGTTTTTCTTGTATATAAATGGCAGGAGGAACACAGTCAAGGAACTTGCCAAACTCAATTAAGAATTTGTATATAGTAGAAATTATAATTATTGTTGTTATCGCTGTTACTATTTTATTATATTAAAAGCAGGAGAAAAACGCATCAGCTGGGTTTTTTCAACATCATTTCCCAGGCTGGATGCATCTTTTTAGATAAAAGAGGTAAGTCTATTAAACAGAGTATTAAATTACAGAAGGAAGGGATGCTAGAATAGAAAGAAGGGATGCCATTCAGAGGGACCCAGACAAGCTTGAAAAGTGAGTTCATGTGAACCTAATGAGGTTCAACAAGGCCAAGTGCAAGGTGCTGCACCTGGGTCACGGCAATCACAGACATAAGTATAGACTGGGAGAATATCTCATTGAGAGCGGCCCTGCTGGGAAGGACGTGGGGGATCCTGGCAGATGAAAAGCTTAATGTGAGCCAGCAGTGTGCTTTTGCAGTTTGAAAAGCCAACAGCATCATTAGAGCAGAGGCCAGCAGGGTGACGGAGGTGATTATCCCCCTCTACTCTGCCCCGTGACCATGTCTCATCTGGAGTACTGCATTCAGGCCTGGGGCTCCCAGCACAATAAAAAATAGAGTGCGTCCAGAGAAGGGTCGCAAAGATGGTCAGAGAGCTGGAGCACCTCTCCCATGAAGAAAGGCTGAGGGTACTGGGTTTGCACAGACTGAAGAAGGGAAGGATCTGGCAAGATCTTAACTCTCCAGTACTCAAAGGGAGCTTATTAGCAGGAGACAGAACAATTTTTTATACAAGTAGTGATTAGACAAGGGTGAATAGTTTAAAGCTAAAAGAGGGGAGAATTATGTTAGATATTAGGAAGAAATTCTCTACTCATAGGGTTGTGAGGCACTGGCACAGGCTGCCCAGAGAATCTGTGAGTGCCCTGTCCCTAGGGGTGCTCAAGGCCAGTTTGAATAGAGCCCTGGGCAGCCTGAGCTGGTGGGTGGCTGCCCTGCCTACAGCATGGGGTTGGAAATAGATTATCTTTAAGGTCTCTTCCCACCCAATGCATTCTACAAGTCAATGATTGGAAACTGACTTCCTGATTTAACTTGTGTTCAACTTAATGTGTAGTCTTTACTTACCAGGTGAGCAGTTAAGTCAGAAATGTTTCTGAATAGCTACAATTTACAGACAAAACGTGTTTTACGAAGCTAATTTTTTTAAATGTATTAAAAAACAGAATTACAATACGGAGTAAGACATTTGCTTTGGAGTTCGAAAGGCACTTCAAAGCCCTAGGCAATTTATGTTTAATTGGGTCTCCAAGGTAGAAAACAATACTACAAAAAGAGATTCCTTAACATATTATCCTTCATCCCTACCTTGGACTTACCTACCTGAAGGAGAGCTAGAGGAGAAGTATAATATGGCTAGGAAAGCAGATAGACCAGTTGCTCAGTGAGGAAATAATTCCTGGATGTCTGGAGAATTTACTGTAAAAAAAAATCAGTAGTGTGTCCTTTGTTCTGTACTATGTTCTCTTTGGAATAAATAATGCTTATTCACTAATTGCTCTTGAAAAGAAAAAGAAGTTGCTGAGATTACTGCAAAGTAGAACAGTTTCAAAGAAGATCTGCTCTTCATAAAGTTATTAATATAATACTTGGTTATTATTCAGATTATAAGCAGTAAATTTCCTGTAACAAGATTCTGGACTGTAGGCAATCAGCAGGCATGCAGATGAGTCTATAGGTGTTCAGCTCCCTGAATGCCAGTGATTGTATTTTGATGGTTCTGCTTGCAGAAACTTTGGGACGTAAAACAAAATCCCATTTTTCTGCCTGTAACCACACAGTTCAAATATCCCTGCTTGTCAGTTTTTCCATACATTCCAGATTGATAGGGGCTTTCTAACAATTAAAGCAACTGTACTATTGTACAAGTAGGTGAACAAAGTTATGCTGTGTACTGCCGAAAGAGAGGATTCCAAACAGAAGCTGAGGAATTACTTATAGTGAGTTAGAATCACAGTAAAAGTAAAGGAGGCAGTTGATAGTACTAAACGGATAGTGCAATGCAAAGGTAAAGCTGTAGACATAAGACAGTAGAACATTACTAGCTGATAGATTTGTATGAGTCACTAAATTTTGGGACAGTAGAAAAAGATACCATATGAAGTGGACAGCCATTTTGAAACATACGTATGACCAGATCCCAATACTACGTTTTAGTTTAATTTCAGATGCAATAAATGTTTGAAGTACTATGAATTGTGCAGTCTCAGTTTTAACGGAGTGCTCAATTATTCATTTATTCCCGCTACACAGCAATACCTGTGGATTAGGTCAGTTTTAAGACTGAAGAAGAAATTAAGATAAGTAAGAAGGAGAACATCTTGACTCAGCTGATTGTGGTGACTAACATTCTTGCTAACTTCAGAAAATGTAGTTCATCTTTTCTTAGAGAAGGAGAATAAAAAAAGTCAGTATTGAAGAAGTGCTGTCACTTAGGCACAGTGAGGTGATTCACCTTCAGGTACTGTCACAAAATTCCTCCTACTTAGGACAAAAGATATGTAAAATCAAATATTAGTTTCCCCTGTTAGAGGCAAAAGAGATATTCATGCAGAAATGAATTGGCTATCATATCAGGATATCATGCTAAGAGTGTATTCATTAATTCTGATGATGCTACTTATTCTAAATGTCTTCTGTTCATCTAGTTCTAACATTCCCATTCACTGATTAGACCATTCCTCCCAGACATCTCACTCCAAGTTGTTTAAGACCCGTATGATCTAACAACAAGATTCATTTTAGGTTTAGTGTTTTTTCACTACTTGCTGCAAATATTTCCTTTTTCAATGCACTTTACTTACTTTTTATACTTTTTTTTCCAGGTTGTAGGTAACTCCTGTTTTTCTCACAAAACCACTCCTGCTACAGTGAGTGGAATGCTCACTAAAATGGCAGACAAAAATCACATTCAGAAGTACCTATTGAGGCATATATTAAACTGTATTGTAAATAACCTGTATATTAAAATTGTGATGATCATGTGATTTTGAAGTTATGAACTATTTCTATCTGATGAGAAAAGTGCAATCTATTCTATTCTTTCTGTGTAGTTTTGTTATACATACTGGGAGTAATGATAAAGAGAATGCCAAGTACTGATTCATTCCTTCATAATCTCCATCAACACTTTACCTCTCTCTTCTTTTTCCATTTCTTGTCTTCTCTTGAAGATGTTTTCTCCAAAACAGCAATCTTATCCCACCACAGATTTACACTGACTTTTTCATAAATTTTAGTACTTTTTCTTATATTTCTGAAATAATATAATGAGAATTAATACAAATATTTCCCCATGCCTGAGTTTTTGTGGTTAAGTATGGGTACGTTGTCTTCTCTACTTCTTTTCTATAGCAAGTGAACTTAGAGATTTTCCAGCAGCTGTACAGGACCTGAATCCAGAGGAAAAGATCTGAGCAGAAGCATATAGAAGCATACAGTAATCTTTCTGATAAAGCAATATTTTGTTCACAGGAAAATACAACTAATTGCAACTCCATTCAGAGATACAGACTCCCCTCAAACAAGGTGCCTGGACAACATTTTATTAGTATTAGTATTTTTAATATTTTGGGACATATAAACTGCTAATCTTCTCAAACAAAGAAATAATAGCTTATTTATCATAATACTAATAATCTCTTCTAATCATGTCTTTCACTTTAGAATTGCTGTGGGAGAAGTGCATTGAAAATCCTTTTTCTTAAAAATAAAAAGAGCAGGTGATGCTAATAAATTCATATTAGATTTTAGTTGCTTTAGTTGACTGTTCTCAGTTTTGGACTAATGGGCTTCCCCTGCAGAGGGCTGAATGCCACTCTTGTCTTAATGGTCTCCACTTTTGCAAGTTTTGAAAATGATAGTCTTGGTTCAGCAGCACAACATTGCTCATACTTCAGAAAAGAAAGCACAGTTGTTGGACTGAATCCATTCGAGGAAAATTTCTTTAATGTTTTGAGTGATGTTCTTGTAGTGAATTAACAAAGATTTATATTTGTTTCTTGATATTTTGTGTGATAAGCTTTACGACAGCCTAAGATCTATAGGCTGTATTTATCTTTTTCTGCTACTGTGCTGCATAAATAAAACTTTCATTTCAGCTCAGGGGAGGGCTTTGTGATAAAGAGTCTTTAATTTTAGGTTCTGACAGTGATGTTCCTTATCTCCTAATAGAGATGTTTTCTCTGGTGGCTGACTCATACTAAAGTGATACAGTATTTTTTTGTTTGTTTCGTTTAATGATTTTTTAAAAAATATATATCTTGCTTTTACAATAATGTACTGGCTTGAAGATGGAATTTTGAACATTTTTGGATATTCCAGAGTCTTTAATCACTTTTCTGAATCTGTTGTCTGTAATATATCATGGATTCAAAAACCGAGTGCTTACCTTTCAGTGTAAAGATGCACATTTATTCTATTTTTCTCCCTTTGAGATTGAGAATGTCCTTAGTTGAAGGGAAAGTCATTTCCAGAGCTGCACAGGGAAGCATCTACAGCAGCTGCCTGCACTGTATTTGTACTTTGGGTAAATAGGGGAGTTTGAATAAATATTGTAATTAGGAACATAATAGCATATTTTGATTGCTTTAATAAATAACACCAACATGAAGCTTTTCTTAGTGGTGACACTAATGATCATTAATGGCCAAGGCTGTTATCTTTACAGTATGCATTTTTAGCTGAAAAGTGTAAGTTTTTGAATACAAGACACACTACTGAAACAGAAAATAAATACCAAACTTTTGGAATTTATCTCATTAGTTATAGATATCCTCTGAAATATAAACCAGAAATAACAGAAACATCTCTAAACCTTCTGTTTGCTCTGCTTTTTACACAAAAATAATAGAAGACACGTGCTGCCACACAACTGGATTCCATGTTTACTGATAATATGCAGCCTAGCTACCTGTGCTCCAGCTATTTCAGGTTTCTAAAACATGAAGATCAAGTACCAGAAGAGGTTTTGTACCTTTTAAAAGGTATGGTGTCCAGTGCTGGTATTGCAGGCTTGAGGCAGCACACATAAGTAGACAGCTTTGCTGGGAACCTGTATCAAATGCTTTCTTTAGCTAGCTCAGTCATATACAGGGCCGTGTGTTCATGTAGGCTTGTATGCTGGTAGACAATATCTTATTCCCTTCATTCAGTGCTACAGATTAAAGAACCTGCAGGCTGTAACATCTTTTAGCAGAACAGTGTTATTTTAGCCAGTTTTCTTTTGGAAATGGTTTCTTGTGCATCCACAACAACTTTCGAATCAATTTCAACCACACTTGTAATAATCAAATTAGATTTAACTGGTGGAGAAGAAGTCCTTGAGGCTGAGGATGAACTTATCTGAGTTAAATCTATCAACAGAGTCACACAAACATCACAGAATCACAGAATCACAGAATTGTAGGGGTTGGAAGGGACCTCCAGAGATCATCGAGTCCAACCCCCCTGCCAAAGCAGGTTCCCTACAGCAGGTTGCACAGGTAGGCATCCAGGCAGGTCTTGAACATCTCCAGAGAAGGAGACTCCACCACCTCCCTGGGCAGCCTGTTCCAGTGCTCCGTCACCTCACTGTAAAGAAGTTCTTGCACATGTTTGTGCGGAACTTCCTATGCTCCAGTTTCTGGCCATTTCCCCTTGTCCTGTCTCCACTCACCACTGAAAAGAGTCCGGCCTCGCCATTCTGCCCCCCACACCTCAGATATTTATAGACCTGGATCAGGTCCCCTCTCAGTCTCCTTTTCTCAAGGCTGAACAGACCCAGTTCACTCAGCCTTTCTTCATAGGGGAGATGCTCCAGGCCCTTCACCATCTTCGTGGCCCTCCGCTGGACTCTTTCCAAGAGATCCCTGTCTTTTTTGTACTGGGGAGCCCAGAACTGGACGCAGTACTCCAGATGAGGTCTTACCAGGGCAGAGTAGAGGGGGAGGATTATTGTATCAGCCACCAAAAGTTTCCAAACTTACAGCATAGACAACAGAAAACTGCTGAAAGGCAATAAAGTGGTTCTCAGAAGACGCTTTGTTGGTCCGCTGCTCTGTGCTGCTCAAGGAGCTATTTTCTTTTCAAGGTATTCCCTTCTTGAACATAAATGGACATTTGGAACATCAAAATGCATTTCTGTCATTAAATATACAGCACTGTACAAATGAAGTCTTATGGATTCTCTCTGGATAACGCTTTTCAGATAGGTCATAAAAACATGAGGAACAAGGAGCATTCTGGCCTCTTTTCATTGCAAAATCACCTGTCTGTGGACTATTGTAATCACACTTGTATCTTGTAGAACAGTGGCAAACAGCATACTAGTGTTAGTCTAGTTAGTTAGTTAGTCTAGCATTTGCTGACCTTTGTTGCACAGGAGGCATGCATAATTAATAGTTTTTAGTATAATTTGTATTTGGCAGCTTTTTTGCAACTTTTGCAGAACACATTGCTCTCTCTCTCTTGTATCTCTTGATGTATGGAAAATAATAGACTGTCTTGAGGAAACATCACTGACTCCAGGTTTCTGCTACCTCTTGTCAGCTGATTAGTTTATCAGTGAGACAGCTATAATCTATCATGAAGAGATCTTCAGCTCTGGCATATATGTTTTCACCTGTAAGCTCACAGGCAGGCAGTATATTTGCAATCACTTGTGGTGGACTTCGTTACTAGTCATCATTTGAAATGCTTGCAGTAATACATAAACAAATCTTTCCACCAGTGCATTTATTGTAGGATTGGAGGCTGATGGCATATATTTAAGACCATTTCTCTTTGTAAGCAGTTGAAGCTCTTCAGATATTAATTCAATTCCACAGTGACTGCAAATTGTTTAAAAACATTATTCTTCAACAATCATAATCATGATTTTCAACATCTGCACTGAGCTAGCCATATAAAATTCTTAGTTTAGAATGAGCATCTGTAGATTCAAAAGTCAGCTTTGGTATCATCTTCAGTGACTGCACTTTCTGGAAACAAACAAACAAACAAACAAAAAAACAACAAGAAGGAACTAAAACAACATGAGTTTTGAATGATCTGCATATTTGCATCTGCTTCAATTTGTTTTTTGTTGTTTTGTTTTTTGTTTCTTTTCAGCTAACATAGCCATAGCCGTGTGACTAAAACAGGTGCTGCCAAAGTCCTCCATTTAACTCTAGCTTACCTGATCATATTGAAGCTTATTGGGATTTTTAGTAAAATTTGCCACTTGAAATGATGTCTCTTGATGTGATGACTAATTTAACTCAGGTCTAGGGCTAAATTAAACTTTGTATGAGTGTTTACTTCACATGACTCATGGTAGCTCCTCTAAACTCTTCCAAGCAAAATTTTAATTTTGCTTTATTAGTAGCATTGAAACAGTTGAATGAAGTGAGAGGACTTGGATAAGCACTAATATTTAGAAAGTCCACCTGATAACATGATACTCTACTAATTAAGTTGTTTCTAGCGTAAGAACTAATTTTTATCTGCTACATGGCTAATAGTTGCATACTTTGGCTTACAAAATGACAAGAACTTCTATTACACTTTGGATTTCAGTATACTTCAGAATCAGATTTATTGTCAGAGAACCAATGTTCTGTTACTATTATATGCTCTAATTTGAAATTTGTGGAACATTTTAGATTTCCTTTTCATCTTTGTTCAAGCTAACACTTGTAAGAACGTTCAATTGTGTACTTTTGCTGAAAAACTCAAAAATCAGCAATAATGAATTTGCTAAAAACAACTGATTAATAATATTCTATAAAGCAGCAGATGTTTTATCTGCTTTTTACTCTGATTTTCTTATGGCTAACTTGGAGTGTACTCACTACAGCATAGAATCTGAATGTCAAAGGCCACGAGATTTGACTGTAAGTAGATGCATCTGAAAAAGGAGATCATTCTCAGGACTTTGACCCATGTGCACAGAAACAAAGAGCAGAAATCATTTAGGCCAAGTGGCTTAAGCCCCTTTTCCCCATTTAGACAGGAATTACTGCCCCTTAGATTTCTACTTTCTGTCCAGTTTAAAGAGAACCAGGAAATGGCAGTGGCAAGACATCTAACCAGCCCTCATTTGGGATACCTCCAAGTACTTTTGATAATGATTCAGTGGTGCTTTTTGGCTTTGAATTAGTAGTCAGCCTTGGCTCAAAAACATGCACTCCAGTTCTTAACTGTGTTTTGCACAGAGAAACAGAACAGACAATTACTGTAACCTAATATGCGCTATCCACAGTTAAGATGAGATTAATGCACTCAGTCTCTGAAAACCTCAGCAGATATTTGTATTTGATCTTTAGGGGTCATCTCTTAGCCAGGCACAGCTTCTTCTTTCTTTCTCCCTCAGGAAAAGTAACAGCACTCTGATTTTTACCACAACATATCTTTCATAAGAGCAATAGGGACTGTTATAAAGCTTTCACCTTGAAAATTATGGTTAAGCATGAAGTAATCATTGGAGAACATAATTTCTGATTAGCTCTCAGTTTACAGTAGGCAAACTAATAATCCATCAGGGACACATGAATCCATTGACTCCATTTTCATGCCCAACTCCTCTGAAGGAAGATGAGGCATTTGCAATGCAGACATTTTATACATTGTGAGATTGACATTCTACTTAGAATTTGGTAGAGAAGGTCTTTCAGAATCAGAAGTGGTTTCTTTTTGTCCATCTTTACAGGCTGACCAGTGTAACTGAAACATGCAAAACTGCGAAATGTGAGATAGAAGTACATTATTCCCATAGGAATAGAAGATGGTTGATACAGAAGACTGGCTTGCTGTTGATTAAGTATACATTCTGTTGAGAAACAGGAAAAAATCTAGCTTGTATGGATTTATATGGAATCCTATAGAACCTCTGAAAACGATAAGGCTTGAGTGCCACTATCAACGCTTTGCACTACTGCTCCTATAAGCAGTTTTGCCCTTTCTTTATTGGAATGGTTATCTGGAGAATTATTCCTTTTGTGAAATCAGATTTTTACTTTCAAGTAATTTTATAATACCCTTTTCTAACTGTATACTTACAGTAGCGAAGTCATGTACTAGCTGCTCATTTTTTCTCTCTCTTATATTTAAATGATTATACAACATTTTAATTCTGAGGGGCAGAAATTGTTTACTCCCACTGTAGTAGTATAGAAACTCTTGCAATAGGAACCTCAACATTATTTGTCAAGAAAATTGTTGCTAATATGCTATTCAAATGCTTATCATGAGTAGCACTTACGATAGAAATGCAAAACCACTGGCAGCTCTTACATTACTCACTAAACCGTAAGGATGAGCTGTAGAATTCAGATACAGGTTTTGGGTAATTTCCATTTTTGTTTTTCTCCTGTACAGAGCTAAACTCATTTCTTTCTATGCCTGGAGAATAAATAAATTTGATATGAAACTATAGAAGATCATAAAAGCCTACGCGAGACACAGCCTCCTTAGTACTGCACAGTATTTATGGGGTGTAAGGCCTTACTAGGATATATTTTCATGTGATAAAGTTGCTTTTCCTATATTATAATGGTTCTAAAATAGCCTGTAGTCTAATATACTCCCTTCCTTCATAATCACTGCAGCCTTTTTTTTTTTTTTTTTTAGTTGTATATGGAGAAATCGTGCTTCTTTGTCTAAGTCTTCGCTGATAACTGCATACCACACAGTCCTCAAATATTTGGTTTGGTAGAAGTGGACCAGAGAAGCAATGTCACTCCCACTATAAGCAAAGATCAGGTTTGTGGCCACCTGAGGAACTTGAACATCTACAAGTCCATGGGTCTCAGTGAGGAGTCTTGAGGGAATTGTCTGATGTAGTTGCCAAGCTACTCTTCATGAGATTTGAAAGGTCATGGTGGTCAGGTGAAGTCCCTGGAGACTGGAAAAAAGGCAACATCACACCCATTTTTAAAAAGGGTAAAAAGAACAACCCCGCAAACTACTGACCTGTCAGTCTCACCTCTGTGCTGGGGAAGACATGGAGCAGATCTTCATGGAAGCTATGCTAAGGTACATGGAAAGCAGGGAAGTGATATGGGAGAAGCAGCATGGCTGCATCAAGGATAAATCCTGCTTGACCAACCTAGTGGCCTTCTAGGATGGTATTACTGCATCAGTGAACAAGGAAAGAGCCACTGATGTCATTTATCTGGACTTCAGTTAGGCCTATGACACAATACTCCATAAAATTCTTCTCTCCACATTGAAAAGATATGGATTTGAATACCTCGAACACCTGGAATGTTTTGGGATGGGGACCTCAAGGATCATCAAGCTCCAACACCCCTGCTGCAGGAGGGGCCACCAACCTCCAAATCTAATACTAGACCAGGCTGCCCAGGGCCCCATCCAACCTGGCCTTGAGCACCTACAGTGACCAGGGCATCCACAACCTCTCTGGGCAGCCTGTTTCAGCACCTCACCACTCTCATGGTAAAGTACTTCCTCTGCGGGTCCTTCTCTGCAGGGCTACTCTCAAGGACTGCTCCTTCCAGTCTGTATACATGCCTGGGATTCCTCCAGCCCAAGTGCAAAACCTTGCACTTTGGACCTCATTAGATTCACTTGGGAGAGACTCTACCTCTCAAGCCAGCAATATGCCCTCATAATCCAGAAAGCCAATTGTATCCCAGGCTGCATCAAAAGAAGCATGGCAGAAGCAAAAGAACAGGTCAAGGGAGGTGATCCTGCCCCTCTACTCTGCGCTGGTGAGGCCTTATCTGGAGTACTGCATCGAGATGCAAAGTCCTCAGAACAGGAGAGACATAGATCTGTTGGAGTGTGTCGAGAGAAGGGACAAAAAAAAAGATCCATGAAATAAAACATCTTCCTACTATAACAGGCTGAAAGAGCTAGGGCTGTTCAGCCTGAAAAGAAGTCTCCAGGGTGACCTGAAAGCAGCCTTTCGGTATATAAAGGGGAGCTAAGGAAAGAAAGGTACAGACTCTTCAGCAGAGTCTGTGGTGATAGAACAAGGTGAAATGGTTTCAAGCTCAAAGAGGGTAGCTTTAGTTTACATATAAGGAATAAATCTTGGCAACCTGATCTAGCTGTATATCTCCCTGCTCATTGCAGGGAAGTTGGACTAGAAGACTCTTAAACTTCCAGCTCTAAGGATTCTATGATTCTATTCCTCAGTAATGGCTGAAATTAAAAACTAAACTTTTTCTTTGCTATGTGAACAGAGAAAGTTTCACTCCAGACTGCTCTGTCTCAGAAAACATTATTTATAGTTCTGCACAGTACAAAAGAAGAACTCATTGTCCCAGGCTAGCTATCTTCAGCATGTCCAGAGATATTGTGAACATGCTAAAGAACAAATGAAAATACTGTGTTTCTCAATGAGCATTTCTTTTTTTGTTTGTTTTTGTTATTTGTTTTTTTAATAGTTTCAGTTTCTGAATGAGATATGGAGTAAATCTCCCTTTGGCACATGTACACAATCCCCACTGATTTCAAAAGGAGTTATGTTTCATGAAGAAATGGAAGAACACCTCTTAGGAAGAGCTCTTGGAAGAACGCGCATAAATTCTTGCCTGGGTTTTTGAGAAAGAATAACATAATATGGGTCCCATTTCATCTGTAATTTAAGCTTAAGTAAAGCGGAAGCAATTCAGTGGCTGCTAACTGACTAGAAAAATGGAGAACCAGGTGAAGGAATTTCTATAAATTATGAAGCAGATAAAAACACTAACTTTCTGATCATATTTTGGCAGAACAGGATATGAATAATTATAAAATACTGAATTGAAACAATAATTATTGAGGCAGTAAGTTGTTCAGAAGTAACTAGATAATCTTCGATGGCCCTTCCAACCCAAGTCATTCTATGATTCCATTATTCTGTATATTTTATTAACATTCCCCTTTTTCTGTCTGTTTTACATTTTGTTTTATGCCTGTGCCATTTAAGAGATACAGATTGTCAAGAAAGAGGCTCAGACACCCTGCTTTCTTTCAACATAACTGTACTGGGGCCATCTTCAGTCTGACACTGATTGTGGATCACAAAGAACCCACCACATCCTCCCAAACTCACTGGAAGACCACTCATATTAACATTAGAGTGTGGTTACTGACTATGCCCATAACCATGTAGAGACCAACTCACTGGATGTGCACAGAAATAATTAGTCAAAACAACTTATTTAGATTATAAGGGCTTAAGTATGCTTATTGGTATAACTTGTAAAAGCACAACTTTGCTGCCTGTTCAGCAATTCCGTCCTCTCATTCTCCAGCTACTCGCTGCTCAGAGCTTGCCTTCTGTTACTGTATTTTCTTTAAGTATGTATGCAGCAAAAATGACTGGCTTAAGGATCAGTTTGCCAGACCTCAGTTTCCTGAGGTCTGAGTGGCAAGCTGGTTTTTTTATTATTATTATTTTTTTTAATGTGCTTTGTAGAGTTTGCTGAGGGAAAACATATCCTTACTTCATTTCACAAGACTGTATCGATTTTTTATCTGGCAAAACATTTTCAGTTGACACCAGTTCTGCACCTCAAAACATGCTGGAATCCCTGTGCTGCAATGCTCCAGTTTCTGTTTTAAAAACAGTGCAAAAGTTGTGATCTGCCACAAGAACTGCCTTTCAACAGAATAATGGGAAAGACCAAATTTGGATAGGATCATTAAGTAATGTGTTTCAGTGAAATAAATGCTCCTGTAAATGTAGTAAAATTATTCTTTTTTTTTTTCCTGCAGAACATTTACCATATATTGTTCCATGTCACTCACACAGTGCTTCAGTCCACTCTGCTCTCAATTTAGATGTACCATTTGGTTTCCAGTGTTTATGGTACAGATCAGGTTTTTTTTTTTTCCTGCTCTCCAGAACTGTAATATATGATGAAGAAGCACAGATTGACCATGACAAGGCAACTCAGGCACAGGATCTGCAAAGTGCCAGGAAAGAATCAACTAATCAAATGGGAGTGAATTACACTCATCAGAAAAATGTGTTAATAAGGAAGCAGGAGCTCTCAGCTCTTACAGAAATGCCTTCAATGAGCCATAAAATAATACATGAGAGAAAACAACCTCAAATCTCGTGCTACTGACTGTATTAAGAATAAGTCCCCGCCAACTTCACAGTGAGGCACAACTTGAAGGGAACCATTAACCTGTACCGACCAGTCGGTTACCCGCAGTTGGAAAAAGGCATCACGCTGCTGCGCACCGCTGGCGTGAGGCTTCGGGGAGCCGAGCCCTGCACTTTGCCCCATCCCCCGCGCACCGTGTGACCTCCCGCAGCCCGCCCCGCACTTCTGCTCTGCAGGGAGCGGGCGCTGCGGGACTGCTGTGCGCTCCGTCGGACACGCGCGGGCTGTGACAGCAGGCATCAAGGCCGGGAGCTCCCGAGGCGGAGGCCCGCTCCCCGCAGCGACACGGTGACCCCAGGCAGGGGCCCGCGGGAGAGCCGCCAGCGCGCACCTGTTGCGCTGAGAGCCCGCGGTAGCAGAGACGAGAAAGGCTTTTACCGCAGCGGCGAAGTACCGACGTCTGTCATTTTGATAACGAGCTGTTTAAGCGCGCAAAGAGCTTAAGCACTGCGCAACGACGGCACACAGCACGGCCACCCGCGGCTCCCACCTCCCGGCCCGGGGCTTGCGGCACGGCCTGACGTCACCGCCCGCGGCGGGCGGGGCGCGGCGGGGCGCGGCGCGGGGCGTGGACGGCAGCGCGGGACCGGAGCGGGAGTGCGGCGCTGGCGGCGAGGAGCGGAGCGGAGCGGTGCGGTGCGGTGCCGTCCGGGGTGCCGCCGGCCGGCGCCATGGAGGAATTCCTGCAGCGCTCTCGGAGCCGCCTGGTGAGTGGCTTCGCCCCGCTTGTCCGCAGCCGCATTGGTCGCCCGCAGCCCCGGGCGTGGCACCGCGGGCTCTGCGGGAGCTCTGTCTGGGGCTCGTGGCCGGGGGAGCCGGCACAAGTTGCTGCCCTGTAATTATTGCTGAATAACGCTCAGCTTGAAGAGTGCGCGAAGCCGTGCTCGGAGGTGGCCGCCTGCCTTTTTGGGGTTATTTGAGCGTTTGTTTTGACTTCTAGGTGCATCAAGTTGTGTAGTTGAGTAGGAAAAATGATATCAGAAGACGCTGAAAGACTGTCATTTCTGTGCTGTAAGTGTCCCGGGACAGTTTGGATAAGCAGGACTGAAATAACTGGAGAATCTGCAGAGGAGGCGGCAGAGCGGCTCCTCAGCTGCAGCGCTGCCGTGGAAGCTCCGCGCCCGGCTGTGCTGGCGGGGCTCTGCGAAGCTGCGGCGCGTTGGTGCTGCGTGCAGTGGCTGATACCTGGCGCTGAGCAGCGAGTGCTGCCGTCTCCTTCAGGTGCAGTGCAGAAGTGGGATGTTTTTAAGATCTGTGTGACCTCGGGCTGCCTTGTTTCCGATATCTGTACAAAACTCGGTTTTGCTGCTGTAGCCTTTGTGGGCAGCTCTCCTGCTCACTATCTCGGTTCTAAGAAGTGGGTTCAATTATAGAAATAACCACGGGTTAGTAGAAATAATAATAATAATAGTAATAAAATTCCCTGCTGCTAATCTTGCCTCATGTTTTCTGGGGCTTGGAACCTGTGTGCTGCTGGAGTTGTGTTCTCACCCTCTGGAGAGCCGCTGTAGAAAACTTTGTTAATTAGAGCATCAAGGCCTCCCCACTTCTTTGGTCGTGTCATGAACCTCTGGAGACTGAGAAACTGTTAACGAAAGTTCTTCTTTCTCTGATAGCTATCATGCACTGTAGTTAATAGTTTGTAAAGTGTGTTTTCTCATAACATCTTTTGTTATCATGCATATATTAGAAATCAGAGAATGAATGCAGTCCTTAGAGGAATGGCAAGATAGGAGATAAAGTAAATCCCCTGGTGGATCTCTTAGCACCTAACTGTGTTGGCAGGTGTAAAGGATAAGCATAAGCTGTGTCATCTTGATCACATTCCAGTCTGCTTAGGACCTTGTAAACTGTTTCACTCATTTTTTTACATAAGCAGTGTAAACTTTAGTAGCCTTGTTAAAACATCCTGCATAGAGCAGTTACAGGTTCTTAACACATTTTCACATCAGCATTTTGTAAAGGGCAACTTCTGAACAGGAGATTCATCTTTGACATGTGTTCTGGCCAAGTATATCAAAGGTGGCCATACTTAACGTTAGTAGAAATTAATTATGGTAGTGATCCCCTCTATATCACTAGTAAACAGCAGCCAATGAGAGCAGCTTGGTTTTGTTTCCAAAAGCAAGTACTTTCTTGATCTTTCTGAAGTGCTGTTGGAAATCAGGCAGGAGTAATCTGGAAAAATGTAATCTGAAGAAGCCTGTGGGTAACAGAAGATATTAATTTATTTGATTTAGAGGAAACGTAGAGCTCAGTGTCTGAATTGTGGCTTTTCTTATTGCTTCACTGTGGGTTTTCAGAAGGCGTGAAAACTTCTCTTTGTGCCTTCTGACCTGTGTGAGGAGAAAGCTTGTTCTGGAGCAGTCTCCTCTACTTGGAGAGCTTGGGGGTGTCCTCCTAGCTCTGTGTTGTATAGCCATGCCAGCTGGGCTTGGCTGGGGAAGAAGGGTCTGGATGCTGGGACGTCCTCTTCCACGTTGGCTTCAACTTGATGGTTTCCTTTCTAGCACTGTAGCCTGAAAAAGATAATTCAGAGTAACTGAATATTTCCATTCTGCTGCACAGAAGGTTGACAATGCCAGTTTTACCATGCTAGTATTCCATGCTGTAGGTAAAATCTTACTAGGCTAAACTGATGACAATGTACCGACTTACATGAATACTTCTCAGCCTCAGTAACGGAAAAATTTCTTTACTCATAAACAATAGCTATAGACCATGCCAGAAGAGCAATTGCTCCAGACTATGCAGGGGAACCTATTACTGCAAGTGCTTCATCATTCATTTGGCTCTGGCTCCAGCCACAACATTAATCCAGGCTGTTTTTCTACATGGAGCAAATTCTAGTTGTGGACTATACCACAGAAAAGACTTACACGTTTTTATTTTATTTTAGTTTTTTTTTTAAGGCTCTTGTATGCGTATTATATATTATCTACATGTTATAAAGTGAAGTTTCCATCAGGCTTTTCTTTCTCTAAGAGCGAAGAATTTTTCTTCTGTGATTTCTCATGAACATAGAAAGTTTTCAATTATTTTCTATATAGGTTACGCATACTCTGTGTAAATTCAAGGAGGAATAGATAAAAGATGGCAGAATATAACAGATGCTGTACTGAAATTTTTGGACATTTGTGGGGTTCAGTCTTATAAGTTTCTTTTTTTTTTTTTTTTTTCTTTTTTTTTCCCCAGTCTTTACCAAGTATGGTTCTATGCTGGGTGAGACCAAAGGTCAAACAATGTTGTCTTGACCAAGGGAAGATTACATATAAGATATTACATTATATATATATATTCTACTGCTTGTAATCTTGTGTATATATATATATATATATATATGTATATATATATGTATATATATATGTATGTATGTATGTATATCTATATATAAGGTTTTGAGAGGTTAGATTAAAATGTGTGTCAGAACTGACCTATTAGCCACAGTTAGGGCCTGTTGCCTGGGTTGGCTTATTTGTTGCTTGTTTTGAAATCTCTTTGTGCTTTATTTTCCTACAAAATCCTTGAATCATAGAATTTTTTTAGAGAGACATAAGAGTGTTATCATTTTTTAATATTCTCTTTATGAATGGGGAAAAACCCTTTTTGCTTATTACAAACCACCTCCTTGACAATTTTAATGGGTGCTCCAAGGTTCTTATGCCTTGAATAAGTGGCATTTAGTTAAGGAATATTACCATACCTCCATTCTCTTCTCTCAAAACATTTCTAAGCTAACATTTTCCACTGCCTGTTCTTATTTGAGCCCTGTGCTATCCTCGCTCATCCTTATGGCTTCTCAGAGGATTTTGTAACCTTATTAACCCTTTGAAAGTCATGGACCCCCAAACCACCTGTAGTATTTAAGACAGTTATACACTGTAGACTCTACAGTAGAACAGTGTTTCTCTTTCTTCCCCCCTTTCTTCAGAGTTCTTGTTATTCTACTTATTTTACTGTCAGAGAGCAATTTCTCTGATGCTTTCAGGATAGTATCTGCAGTGGAAACATGATGTGCTTTCTGCCTAGTAATACCCAATTTAAAGCCTATCTGACTGCATACCAAAATACAGTTAGAAGAGTTGGCTTTGTTTCTTAATGTTCTCCCACAGTCTGCACTTTTTAGCCTCGTCCCTCAGTGTCATGACTCTTTTTTTGCAGCTTTAGATTTGACTCCTAAATAATCTGGTATAGTCTACAGCCTTCATCACCTCATTACTTGCCTGTTCGTCCTACTGGAAGTAATATTATTTATTATTTATGCATAGGAAGGACAGCACATCTCCCAGCACAAATCCTTCTGGATAGTCCTTTTCAGATGTTTTCCTTCATTCCTGCAGGGAATCAACCATTTGTTCCACTTTCTTCTCTAGCCCACCAATTTTTAGCTCTTCACTATCTCTTAGGAGGATTCCTATGTGATATACTGCTTGCTGAATCAGATAGTGAAGTTTGGTATCTTTCAAGTAATCTCGTGTGCCCCAGACAGTTATGCAGTGAGGCCAAACGACTGTGAGAAGTTAAATCAAAGGAGCCTGTCAAGAAAAAAACAGTAAGAATTTTCTTATTAGAAACTAAGAAAATTCACAATTCTCTTGGGAAGATGCTAAGACAAAGGCTGGCAGCCAGACTAACTGTCCTCCCTGGCCTGAGATCTGTGCTCAATTGGGAGCTTAATGCTTTGTATGCTGGCTTCAGGGAAGTCAAAGAGGACAGAATGAGCCTAGGAAAAGGCTTAATGTGCAGGTGATACTGATACATCCACATTCTGCAGCAAACTGCTTTAAATTAGCAAGGGAAAGATTGCCCTCCCTCTGCAGTGAATTGTAGATTAGCTGGGGAAATAATCTTTCTAAATGCTGTGTCATCTTCAGCCGTTCACAGCATTGGGAGGGGAATAAAAAGCCAAACAGACCTCAAGTTCTTTTAATCCTTTCCTGTGGAGAAGGGTCTAAAATGCAAGACCAGTGTTAAACCTGGCAGGATAATACACTGCAAATAGGGAATTATGCTCCCAGAAATATGTGCTCACAGAAAAATTGGATGATGTGACTGGACATTTTCCAAAGGAAGGATCAGGCCCATGACCAGGGAGATGCCCTTGAGAATTTACTAAAAGTCTTCTGAGGTATTGCTTTGGCAGCTATGAAAAATGAATGTTGTGTTTATGAAGCAAAGAAGTTCAGGAACAATTACTGATGATGGCATGACTTGAGCAGATTTATGTGGTCACAGTTTAAAAACAAGCTGAGTCACATCTTTATTCATATTGCCTTTCATCTGCTTTTTATCTGCTTATCTGGAGCCTATTTTAATTTTTATTTTTTTAAAATCAACCATAGCTAGTCATTACCTTGAAAAAAGTGCTTGATTTATCTGGAATAAAGTGGTAGCTTTATGGGAAAGAGAAAACATAGAAGTGAAGCAGAATGTATCTTCCCGGGAACTTATCTAAGCAAAGAGACAGAAAATAGGCTTTTAAGTGTTGAGAGTAATCAACTCTTACTCTCTCATGTATCTTCTTTGCATTAATCCAGCAGCACACAGAGAACTGAGCTTTATTTAGCAGGGCACCTACAGCATGTACAGAATGAAAAGTACTAGTAATGGCATTGATAAAGGCAAGAAAACTCACATAAGTAGGATTTACATGCTCTCAGATATGTTGCAGAATCAGAGCCTTCCATATGATTAACCTTTTGTTCCTTAAACAAACTAGAAGAAAGTAAACTCCGTAATATCTGAATTCAGACAAGGAAAGTTGTGAAGTTGTGAGGAGTGCTGAGCAGATACAGATATTCAGGGACTTAGGGAGAAAAGTGAAATGATTGGAAAAATGTGTTGGAAGATTCTATTGAAGATTAATTCAAAATATACAATATAAAGAGAAAAAACCTGACAGCAGGAGAACGCCAACAAGGAGATGGGACTGTGACAGAGTTGTTTTAAAGAATGCAGTTCTGGGACACAATCTTCAGATCACCTAATAAAGCAGAATAGACCTTGGTGTGTTTGTATACACACACATGTACTTACCATTATCAGAAAGAATTATACCCTATATTCTCACTGTCTTTTCCATCATCACTGTGCAGTTTCAAGTAAAATGTTTCTTTCTCTTTAGAGTACCATATAACCAAAAATGTTTCTTAACTGGAGGAAGAATTCAGAGAATCTTATTAAAATGTTTCAAAGGATTGACGTGCAAGGAAGAATGAATGAACTAAATGTAACACTTGATTAAATTACTGCTAAGCTGAGAATAAGAGCATTCTGGATCTATGGAGTACTAAACGCAATGCAAAGAATAATTCATGTGTATAGATGTAAGTAAGAAATCTTGAAAAGGTCAGAAGAAGCCTAGAAATAAGTAAATGTTTCTGGAAATGTAAGCTTTCTAGCTATGAGACCAATTTCCCAGAGAAAGGGCAGAACCCCTACCTTAAGAGCAAATCCAAGTAAACCCTGGTTTGGATGAACATATTTAAAACTATTTGAAGGATCAATCTACAGTTGTAAGGAAAACATGCGGTCTAATTTAATAGTCTTTGCAGTTCCAGGAAAGTCATACAGACTGCAGATATCCAGCAGAAACTTGGGAGGTGAAAATGCTTTTTCACCATGCATTCTCTTGGTTTTGGAGGACAACAGTTTTTAAACAACAGCCTATTCTTCCTGGCTTTTATCCTTCTCAGATGTAGTGATGTTTTCTCATTTTTCACACATACACACACAAAAGAGAAGTGGAAGCAGAAGAATAAGGCAGTTCTTGGTGAAATTTCCATTTAAAGTGGTAAAGTCAGAGTAAATAAAATGAAGGAAATTTCCAGTCTGAGTAACTTCTTGGGTGTTGAATAATTTGTACAGCTGACATAGTTTTCTCACTGTTCTGCAGAAAAGAAAATCCCAAAGTCATCTCAGTGCACTGTAAGTTAATTTACTAATGTATCATGCTGCACGGATTTAAGAGTATCACTGTGATATTGACTGGGACATATTATGCAAGAAGCTACACAAATAATTTATAAAAACTTCTATCCAGTGCATGTCTTAAGGAATCCATAAAGTAAATTGAAGGGAACAGTGGAATCCAAGGCAGTAGCAGGATAATAATAGGTGATAATATTTGCATATCCTGATCTATTTGTTAATGTTTGGCAAAGAGCAGCTTTGAGAAGATGTTGCAGTAAGGAGGATGGTTTGTAAAAGGCATGGAGACAGCATGCCTGGAGATGAGAAAATTTAATTCTTTTCTCTGTTTCTCTTTGGTATTGACCAGATGGACATAGAAGTTAACATTTCATTATTCTGAACATTTCCTATTCTGAACAGGAGATAGAAACAGAGGAAGGTTTGTAAAGGTTAGAAATCATTGGTTACAGATTCTGTTCAACGTGATAGAGCAAGGAGATCTTGGCAGTGAGATGTTGGTGTTGGAGTGATGCACCAGGGAAAGTTGTTTCGTGCAAGGGTTTCATGCCAGGTGCCTTTGCTAGAGCCAAAGAATGCTTCAGAGATTAAACCACCAAGTAATGATAGCTTGAGTGCCAGCTCTGAAGGGAGAGGAGAGGCTGATCAGGAAGAAAAACTGCTGGAGTTGGCAGGATGGGAGCTGGGGTATTTGTGTATCTAAACTGAACATGGGCTGATGGTGACGGGCCTGAGAGATGGGTAGGATGGCTTTAGTACTTCCTGTATGTCCGTGTGAGAGAGAGGTGGAGGAAAAGGAGAAGGTGTGAAAGCCCTGCTCTAGCCAAGCTTAGTTTGAGATTACAGCAAGGTTCTACTGGGTAGAAAATGTGGAATCTCAGTTTAAAAGAGGCAGGCCGTGATCAGAACTGAAATCCTCCTCCTCATCCTGGAGTTCTGAGGGAGGTCAGATTCAGTGCATCAGTGACTTGATAATATTCCAGTTTTATTCTTTTTCTCCAAAAAAAGATGACCGGTGTCCACAGTGTTTTGCAGGGCTG
Source organism: Lagopus muta (assembly GCF_023343835.1). Taxonomy (NCBI): domain Eukaryota; kingdom Metazoa; phylum Chordata; class Aves; order Galliformes; family Phasianidae; genus Lagopus; species Lagopus muta. The sequence continues at coordinate 37,778,315 of NC_064472.1, read as the reverse complement.
TAACAACTGGAGTGATATCACTTGTTCTAGAAGCCAGTGGACTAGCACAGTAAAGGACAGTGGATTGGCAATGAAATGTCAGGAACATTTCAGAAAAGAGTGACAGCTTGATGTCAGACAGTGCTTTCCTTCTTCATAGTGCCATTTAACAATAACAGAACAGCATGTAATAAACCTAATAGACCTAATGTGCTGGCCCTGTTCCATTTTGCACAGTCATAACCTGCTTTTGTTAATTTCCATCTACCCTCAATTTATCAGCCTTAGGCCTCTCTACGTCAATTGCTGTCTAGAGCACAGAGTAATTTTTGCAGCGTAATTGTCTGATGTGACTTACCTTTTTGGTACTATTTGAAACATTCTGCTGGATCACAGTGTTTATTTCTTTTTGTAAGTGACATGGATTTCATTCTGTTTTAGTCTTCTGTGTGGAACTGTCTCTATACAGTGCTAGACACGAACTAGTGAAATCAGCTGTTGCACCAGCCTCTGAGTGACAGGCCATCATGCTGTGGTGACCTTTTTTCTAATAGTTAATCTTGTTGTACAATGATTACATTGTGATACAGAGCGTAAGAATTACTGAAGTTAATAAATGCTGCTTTGCTTTTATACAGTAGTGACTGAAAAAGCGAAGATGAGTTGATGTGGAATAAGAATCCTGAATTGTTCAGATTCTACCATGACTCATTAAAAGAAGCGGAGACATAGAGTCTAGCTGGCATGCTGGCAGGGAAAGGGTAATTCTCACTGAACCTTGTATGCTGGGTTAGCAGAGCCCAATGACAATTTTTTTTTTTTTTTTAATTTTCCTTATGAGAATCAGGATTTCTCCATTTGGAATGTATTTGACTTTTCAGAGAAACAGCAACAAATGGTAAACTTGTAAAACGCCAGCAGGGACAGGGACGGTCTCTCCTAAATATAGTCAGTTGGCAAATGACCAGCGGACTGATTCAGCAGCCTCTCTGTTACTTAACAAAGGTTTTAACAGGCAGTCAAAGTCATTTGCAGGCTTGAGTGGATTACAGCTGAGTCAGAGGGAACACAGTGACAGGTTAACTTGTTAGGAAAGTGTCTTCCTGTGTCTGTGCATGCATACAGTCTATAGAAATTCCTTGTATGCCTAACTAGTTTTGTTACAGGTAAATCTGTTTGAATCTTTGAGTATTCACATAACCTAGAAGAGAAAATGTCCTTACACATGTGTACTGTGGGTTTAAGGATTACAGAATGGCCTGGGTTGAGAAGGACCACAATGATCATCGAGTTTCAACCCCCCTGCTATGTGCAGGGTCACCAACCACCAGACCAGGCTGCCCAGAGCCACATCCAGCCTGGCCTTCAATGCCTTCAGGGATGGGGCATCCACAGCCTCCTTGGGCAACCTGTTCCAGTGTGTCACCACCTCTGTGTGAAAAACTTCCTCCTAATATCTAATGCAAACCTCCCCTGTCTCAATTTAAAATCATTCTCCCTTATCCTATCACTGTCCACCCTCGTAAACAGCTGTTCTCCCTCCTGTTTATATGCTTCCTTCAAGTACTGGAAGGCCACGATGCCTCTGTGAAATGTTGGGAAGTCTATCTCACTGGGCTCCTGAATGGTTTTTAAGATGTTTGAAGTAGGTGACCTTATCAAGTTGAAAGACTACCTAAGATAGTAAAACCGTGATTTCATTTCTGGCCTTCCTATTTTTGGATTTATTTTTCCGTTGCTTTAAATTTTTGATCTTTTAATTCAGGAAGCATAAAAATAGTAATTATCCATTCAATTCAAAGAAAGAACTGTAGTGGAGAAAAGCAAGCAAACATTTTTTTATATATAACTTATGTCTTTCATCTTGATTTAATTGAAGCAATAGCTGAGATAGTAGCTGCAGCAAAGTTTTCATAAGGAAAAATATTCTAATTCAAGTTTATGTGAAACTGAGACTTTTTTTTCCTCTGAAATTATTGTTTAAATTTTTAGGGCTTAACAGACGGAATCATCTCACTGGGTAGAGTATGCAGTGAGAGGGACTTCCTCCCTGCCACCCCAAGGGAAATGTGTGCACTGAGCTCTCTGTGGTAGGGTGTAACTCTAGAGCCTTCACTTTTTTGTCAGGGACTACCAACAGAAAAATTGCGGTGTTGCTGAAACCAGCTATAGAATGTTGTATAACAGATAATGTGTTTTTTGTTTTGTTTGTTTCTTAATAAAAGTTGTTTTGTACATGAGAGGATATATATATACACATTTTAATCTATTCGTTGTTTTTTGTTTTCTGGATATTCTGAGAGGAGGTACGTAAAGTCATATAAAAACAGTTAACCCTGTGCCACTTTCTAGGATTTGCTCCTTCCTTTAAGAATTTAATGTACACTAGAACTTCAGTATTGACAGGTTTAGCAAGAAAAAGCAAAAGTAGTGGCATCATTTATTTTTTTTTTAAAAGAGTGACATACGAGCAGAATGGCATTAAAGCAGTCATTCTAGATATGAGACAGAGGTGCAGCCTGGAGTTCTTGTCTTTCATCTCTAGAGACACGGACTCATATTCTGTTTTAGATCACATGAGGAAATGAGTTAAGTGATCTAATCTTAGTATCTATTTGTTCACCTCTCAAAATCACTGCACAGTTCTCAACTGACAGCTTTTGTGCATTTTGTAATGCAAATAGTAGAGAGATTTTTAAGGTCAAGTCTGAAGTATTTTGGTTCCTCTGTTTTACCAAGTTTGCAGAATAGCTGTGCAAGCCTGTCTCAATATGAAAGTCTTGAATCTTCTTAAAATAAGTAAATAAACAACAGCTTTCCCAGCTGTATCAGGACTGGGGCCATTACAGTCTTGGGGTTTGAAAAGAGCGTTTATTTACAGATTCTAAGTTAAACACAAACTGCAGTTTATAGAGGAAAACAAACTGATCTAAAGAAATATTCTTAAATTTAGGTAAATATGAAGACCGCTTGACCGAAAATGCAGTGGTCTTAATTCTTGGAAATAGAGTGACCTAAAGTTACATGTTACAGAAATGCTTAAATCATTTATGTGTTCTATGTCTGTACTCATATGTAATAATTCAGACGTGCCTCTTTACCAGTATCTATGGTGGCAAAAACCATAAGAAAACGTTTGTGTTTTCTATTGTTTTTTTGTTTTGCTTTGTTTTTCAAGCATCTTGCAGAGCTTATCTGAGATTTTATTCTTGTTTTGACGTTTTTCTATTACAGTGGAAATTAAAATTCTGCTGCAACAGTGGTCAAAATAACAAGTAATGACAATTCTGATAAGAATTCAGGAACCAATTTCTGCCTGCTAAAATGGAACACTGTATAGAAAGATGTTCTTTTTTTTATTTAATGCTTGTTTACAGCAGATGAGTTTACCTTGTTGTTTCTTTTTTGACACAACCTTGTAACTTCTAGGGAATCCCACAGTAAATTAAAACAATTTCACTATGCTGCAGTAGGAGTTCTTTGTGGTTCTCCACAACAGTCTGTAATATTGCAGTTCGCCATTTTCTTCTATGCCAATAAATGAGGTACAGATGGGTGCTTCTGAGCATCTTACAATGTTGAGGATAAATTGGCCTTTTGGCACATGGTTATGCATCATCTGCCATCTTCTCTTCAACCTTACAAAATGCTATCCATTGCTAGATAACAAGACAGCTCATCTTGCCTGTCTGTGAAGTTGTTTCTCTTTGCCTCTCATGTTGGAAAATAAGCAGGATTCTAAATAAGATGTGAAATGATATTCTAAATCTTTCTAGCCCTGCTTAATTACATGTATCCTCCACCGTTAAGTGAGTACTTAATCACTAACCTTCTAAGCTAGTTAGATATATGTTTTAATTCTTTGCACATCTCTGTTTTTAAGAGCTTATATTGGTGCTGTTTGATGATGCTGTGGAAGAGGCAACCTAGTTAGTCGCTACATTAATTAATGATTAAAATCAAGCTTCTTTCCCCCTAAACAGATAACTAATACTGATACTGAGTGAACATTATGCTAAAAGATCAACATCTTCTCTTTATTTCCATAAATTAGAAGTGCTTATACAAATGAAACTCATGGGTAATCTAGAAATAAGAAATGGTAGGTTTATGGCAGAGGGCAGAAAGAACTCAGGAGTATTTCATAGCATCATTTTTTTGAGTGGTAGCAACAATCCTGTAGTGTAGTAGCAGAAGTTACAGGTGGAGTTCCTAGCAGGGCAGGTTCTGCCCAATTTGAAAAATTAAAAGGTGATTAAAATACACAGCATTCAAAGCAGTGTAAGGTGAAAATATCTCTCAGAGGCACATTAAAATATCCAATCCTGATTTCTGCACTGTAAAAGCAGGCTTGGATTTTAATGTTTACAAAATGACTGCACAGATCCTTGTTAGCAAAAGAAGCCGAGGCAGAGGAAGCTGGAAGGAAGATGTAGAGGCTGAACACAGCCGCACAACCCTGTACCAGTCCTTACCAGTTTTCCTTTAGTTTGTATTGTATTGTTTTTGGGTCTGAACTTGGAGCTGGATGAACACTCCTCCTGCTGTAAATGAAGGTTAGGTACACGACCACGTGAAGATCCTGAACATAGTAAGTCTGTGGGTTCCAATGAGATGTATCTGAGAGTCTGAAGACAATTGGTTGACATAGTTGCCAAGCCATTCTCAAAGATATTTGAAAAATCATGACATTCAGGTGAAGTCTCTGAGGACTGAAAAAAAGACGATGTTTCTCCCATTATTCAGAAGATTAAAAGGATGACCCAAAGAACTTACCTACCAGACAGCTTCACCTCTGTGCAAGGAAAAATCGTGGATCAGATCCTGGAGGCTATGCTAAGGCATTTGAAAGAGAGGGAGGTGATACGGAATTACCAGCATGGCTTAACAAAGGTCAAGTCATGCTTGACCAACCTAATGGCCTTCTATGATGGCACATCTGCATCAGTGAACAAGGAAAGAGCCAGTAATGCCATCTGGACTTCAGTAAGGCCTTTGACATGCTCCTCCAAATCCAAATTGGGAAGATATGGTTTTGATGGGTGGACTATTCAATGGACAAGAAACTGCTGGTGTAATTGTACCCAGAGAGTGGTTGTCAGTGGCTCAGTGTCCAGATGGGGATTGGAGATGAGTGGTGTCCCTTATGTCAGTACTGGTACTGACACACTTTAACATCTTCATTGATGACTGAGTGCACTCAGCAAATTTGCAGATGACACCAAGCTGTGTGATACGGTTGACATTCCTAAGGGACAGATGCCATTTAGAGACACCTAGATATGCTTGAGATGTGGGCCCAGGAGAACATCATGAGGTTCAGCAAACACAAGTGCAAGATCTTGCACCTTTGTCAAGGCCATCCCCACCATCACTCACTGCAAGCTGGGAGACAAAAGCATTGAGCACAAGCCTGCCAAAAAGGATTTGGGGGTACTGGTGGATGGAAAGCTGGACATGAGCCAGAAATCCTGGCTGCATCAAAAGAAGTGTGGCCAGCAGGTCAAGGGACCCTCTACTCTGCGCTGGTGAGATCTTATCTGGAATACTGCGACCAGATGCTGAAGACCTGCGTCTTCAGTACAGGAGAGACATAGATCTGTTGGAGTGCATCCAGAGCAGGGCCACAGAAATGATCTGGGGGATGAAGACAGGCTGAGAGGGCTGGGGCTGTTTAAAGTGGAGAAGAGAAGGCTCCAGGGGGAACACCTGATAGTGGCCTTTCAGTGTCTAAAGGGAGGCTGTAAGAAAGAAGGGTTCAGACTCTTTAGAAGGTCTGCTGTGATAGGACAAGGGGAAAATGGTTTCAAATTAAAACAAGGGATATAGAGCTAGACTGAATATAAGGAAGAAGTTTTTCATAATAAGGATTTAAGAAGCAATGGAACAGGTGATAGATGCCTCGTCCCTGCACATACTCAAGATCAACTGGATGTGGCTCTGAGCAACGTAGTCTAGCTTTAGGTTTCCCTATTCATTGCAGGGGAGTTGGACTAGATGATCTCTGGACTAGATGAGGTCCCTTCCACCTCAAATGATTCTATGATTTTTAAAATAGACTTTTATCTAGTTTTGCTCACTTGCTGTCACTTGCATGCACAGGGAAGCACAAAGCACTTACAGAGAAAGTAGGTTAATGGACAAGGGAGCCCCTGGGCAGTGTTCTGTGTCTTAACTGCTTAAATCCAGTGGCAGTGCACTGCTGAGGGCTAGTAAAATCCCACTGAACCAGCAGAGAAATGGTGTCTGTGTGTCCATGATCCTGCATGTTTGTACACTTGTTTGGAGTTGCATGACTGCGTGTACACAAGTATAACTGATGTCAAGCTTGTAAGTGTAGCATGTTCTAATTTCCATTTTTAGGAAGCCTTCTTCTAGCAAGTGTTCAGGTGTGCAGGAAAATTTTGGAGGACTGAATAAAGCTGGTTTGGATGTCATCTTTCATAAATATGAGAAATATTGTGCTCCTAGAGAAGTTTACATCTCTAAAGAAAGGGGGAACTCGACCTTCTTTGTGCCCTGTTGTCTGCCGTAGCTTTCACGTTTCTGACAAAACTTAAGACATAAGGTACTTTTAATGGTCTATTTTCACTTCAATTTGAAGGAAATATGGAGAGATTCTAGCTCTTTCTTTGAAACTAAGAGAAATATGGAAACATAAATAATAATGTATTTTTGCAAGCTTTAAAAAAAATCTGGGATAGGTCTGTTTTTTAATGCAATCATAATTTGATGTGTGCTTATGTACATTCCAAGGCTGAATGTTAATAACAATGTCATTAACAGATATATGCAGAGAATCACAATTCTTGAGAATGCACTTAAAATCAACTGGCTGTCATTTTTAACAGGAAGCAGAGGCTAAGCTCTCTCCCCCTGAGATGCTGGCAGAATCCACAGCTCCAGTAAACAGAACAGGTGACTGGATGCCACTGACACTGTACACAGCTGTAGCTGAAAGACCATTTATCTTCCAGTTAAAAAGATTTAGCCCTTACAGTAAGCTATTCATCTATGTCAATCTAGAGAAGCTAAGGAATGGCATGCCTTCTAATTCAAGTATTTTGAGGACTCCTTAACAAATTTCAAAATGTTTAGATAGTAACCCATTATTTTGATAATGTGAGAGTGAGTTATTCAATCTTTCTAGATTGATAGATGCTGTGTACATTGGGAGCTAAAAGCTGCTGCTTATTTAGCAGAACAACTAAAGGTGTGTTAGAGTAGTTAGCAAGCAGTGGAAGGGAATTATCTTGCATTTTATGCATCTTTGCAGAATAGTGGAGAGCTTAGAAGCCCTATTCTGTACCCACCCACTAGCACCATATTGAACAAGATTCTGATCTGACACTTCTAAGTTGGAACGTTTTGGTAAGAATCATGAAACTTTATTTGGGATAATTGATCAAAGCCAAGGAGTGAAAACCACTAAAAATAAAAGTGAGAGTAGTATGACAATGTGGAAGTTATCATTTATTGAATGCAGTAATATTTGCTTCCTGGTCCAATCAATAATCAAACTAAACTGTGAAAGACTGCCTTGAAAACTCTCTATAGTTTTTAGATACTACTGTTAGAGAAGGATTAATTTCAAGAGCCCATCTCTGTGTAATTTGCCATCATTTCTGAGGGCATTTAATTAATGTAAATCAACATGCATAAAGCTTAAAATAGCTCAAACCCACCGAGATTTCATAAGTAGGTCTCTTTCCTGGCATGCCTTTATAATGTAGTGTAGATAGTTGTACTGGAAGGCCAGAGAGAAATATAACTCAAATGAGACAAATGTGAATTGGAAATAGGTGTCACAGAGATAGGGTTTTCTCCTCCCTCTCCTCTTCATTGGTGGTAACTTTTGCTGCTGCACAGCCTGCGAGAAGAAAGGCTTTCTATTCATTGTGAAGAAGGCCATAAGATTATTTCTAAATTTGGTGGTTTACTCTGTCATCCAACCCCTTATACTAAAGCTTTCTTTTCTCTGTGCTTAGAACACATTGTCTCCACAAGTGCATCTTTTGAAGTGTCCCTGGGGAACAGATTATCAGCAAGTCTGATTTTTATCTAACCTTTAATTATAGAGATTAGTATCAAATCCTTGAATTGCTGTTGCTATCAGTGAGAAGAAAGACATGGAAGAGCTGTGTGATGTATTCTTACTACTAGTTGCAGTCAGTAATGTTAATGTGCACAGTAAGTGAAGTGTGACAATATTCTATCCTAGTCCTCAGTCCTGTATAGAAGCTGTAGCTGGAAACTAGAAGGATGGGAATTGAAATGTGAGAAATTAGTTCTAGTTCTACATAGTTCTGATAATGAAGAGAATCAGAGCAAATATACATAGGACTGACTGTAGATCTTACGTTCTCTTAGGCAAGATGGAAAATAGGACCCCTTGCTGTTTATACACAGCTTCAGTGCAGGATGTTAGTTCTGGAATTACATCTAATTTAAAAGCCTGATAAACTTCTATAGCAGCAGCTCTCACATATTCCTGAATATGAAATAGCATCTGGAGAATATATCATGTCTCACTGGATATAGCCAGTGTATGTACCTGAGTGAGTATGTGCGCTCACCTACTCCTACATGTGAAGTGTCAGAAGCACATACTTCTAGGCATCTTGCATCTGTCATTTGATGAATTTAGTCTTTCCATGGAGTGTACCATAGCATCATCACATAACAAATACGTCAGATTTCTTCACAGTAATCCCTAAAACTATAAAATATGGAAGTATTTTAAAAATAATGGAGATATTTAGGAATTGAAAGTTAAGTCAATTTAAAGTTAAATCAATCCAGATTTTCAAAATCTGGATGTGAGAGCTTGGCTGAAAAATCATTCATACAGTAGAATTCAAATATAGAACAGAGTTGTTTTTTTTTTTTTTTTTTTTACCAAGAACAATAATAAGAAATTAAGTAAAGTTGTTTGCCATATTTCCACTAGCACAGTTTAGTGCTCTGTGGCACAACCAAGAATAGTTTGAAGGAAATAGAACAAGCATAGCAGTTTTCTGGAAAAGTTTTACTAAGATTTATGCTGTTTCTGCAATTTTGATTTTACTGGAGGTTCAGTTTGAGCTGTATTAGGATTAGATCTATGCTGTTTGGGGTCAGTTATACTTATGTTATGCTAAAAAAAGGTACTTTCCTATCTGGGCATGACAGTATTCTTGAAAAATCATTATCATAATGCTGTGCTTACTTTGCACAGGATTTCTGAAATGTCTTATCGTTTTACTTATTCAGTTTTTTCAATCTTTATCTTTCAGAGCGTTTGTATTGAGTCTCTGCTAGTTGATTTTTTGGATACTGACTGTTATATTATTGGTATCACTCAGCAGGATGATTGAAAGAAGTGCTAAGACAATGAATATAACTGTCTTATGTGCTCTGCTGCTTATAAAGTATTCAGACCTCCAAATTTGATTGTCTATTTTTCATTCCCCCCCCCCCCCCCCTCCGGGAGTTATATATTAGGAGATTCAATCACTTCAGTATTTACTACTACATTTTTCTGAATTTTTTTTATACTGAAGTATACCTGATATGAAGATAATTCCATTTATGTGGAGCAGCTTGGTGTGCATTTCATTTAATTAGTACAAAATTTCCCATTATCAGAGGAAGTTTTTCACTCAGAGAGTGGTGACGCATTGGAACAGGTTGCCCAAGGAGGTTATGGATGCCCCATCCCTGGAGGCATTTAAGCTAGACTGGATGTGGCTCTGGGCAGCCTGGTCTGCTGGTTGGTGACCCGCCCACATAACAGAGAAGTTGAAATTAGATGACCTTTGAAGTTGTTTTCAACCCACGCCATTCTATGATTCTGTGATTCTCCTATGTTAAGCACAGCTATTGCTTTGTATGCATGACATGAGATGATTTCACAGACTGCATGTCACTGGAGCAAAGAATGTAGTTTGTCTTGGCAGAGTTAACTTTTGCATGCTGAATGGCCCAAATGCTTCACAATATACAACTTATAACAGGTATTTCATGTCATGCATATGTTAAAGCTTGTATGTTGTTATGTATATACCTTGCATGCTATTTTTAAAGAAATATATATGATTTTACCTTGTATTTTGATGTTATAACAGTAAGATGCAATAATTATTAGCATCTCGTTCAAATTAATATCAATCATTGCACTGTATTTGTAAGGTTGGCTTTAAAATTGCAGAAATGTAGTATTCATATGGCTTCAGCTCATGGATGTGAACCTCCTCTGATCAAGTCAGGAGACCTCTTTCTCAAATTTTTTCTCATACACTGCTCTGCCTGGAATGTATGACTCAAATCATAAAGCCACATGCACTTTGGTCTTTATGTCTTTAAAGGGTTAACTGATCTGCTTAAGCGATCAATACAGTGAAATATCTCAAATATTTTTAAATTTATTCAATGCTTAAATGTTCATTCAAGAGCTGATGTGCTTGTTTTATTCAGAAATGACAACTATATGTTGGTATTTATGCATATGAATTCTGCCTGAAGTTAGATGTACAATGTTCAAATAGAACTGCAGAGATACATGTTGCCATTTTAGCTTATTCTTTCCTCCTTGACTGATCCTCAGAAAAAATACTGTACTTTGCTGCTAAAATAGGAAAGAATTATGACCTATTTCTTTTTAATAGACTTTTCTAATTGCATTAACAGTGAACAGATATCCTTTCAACAGCATAATACACCCATCATGTGCTTCCTGTGTAAGGGAAAAAAAGCCACACGTAGTTATTCCTCCTGTTTCTTCTGTTAAAAATACTTATTTAACATAAAATGCTGTGTAATGGTATTCCAATCTGTGGAGACTTAGGCAATTAGCTAAGCAGAACTCACGAGCTAAAGAAATAGCAGACTGGGAACAGAGAGTGATGACCTTACAATGTACTATCATGAAATCATCATCAGTTTCTAATTTAAAGTGTTCCTGTTCTGACAAGCGCTTAACTGGATACTAGTCAATATCTGTAAGGGTTATATATATATATGTATTTATTTATTTAAAAAAAAAATATATATATTTATAAAATATATATTTATAGATATATATTTCTAAAAAATAGCTTGAATCTCTAGGCTAGCCACACAGGAATTACTGATATATACCAAATGTCCATTGGATGGAGTATGGTGTGTTGCTGATCACTGAGGTATGCTATACTGTATTTTTGGGCAAAATGTAAGTGCTCTATCAGCACTTGTGCACTCTGCAAGTAGGAAATAGGAGTCTGGCTGTTATCTTCTGTATCAGATAGTTTGGCTTCAGTAGGTACTTTTTATATACCGAGGGCTATTTTTGTTTGTTTGTTTACTTTCAAATGTGTTTATTTATTTATGTACATTTAAGGACTTCTTTCTTTGTAAGAAGTGACCTAGGAGAGTTGTTATGATCTCTAATTTTTACCTTCAGAATTGCTTAGAAAGTTTATAGCTCTGTAATTTGGTGGAAGGAAGGTATCAGCCTGAGAGGAAGCAGACTGTTCTTTGATAGCTTACATTTCTCTCCTCACCTTTGGACCTTTTGTTCTTAACAACAGCAAAAAGAGAAATCAATGGATGCAGCTTTTTCTAACTGCAAGCCAAGAGCTCAAGGGTTCAGAAAAATCAAACTCCCTGTGTGGGGAAGGCTGCAGTTATTTGCGTTCCCCATAAATTAAAACTAAATCATACTTTGTTAAATGAAAAAATAGAGAATACTGTTCATTACACAGAAACTGTCAATTAAAGGTTAAAGTTGAAATATTAATGTAATTTATTCTGTTTGCTGTAGTCATTGTCTTACCAAAATAATGGTTGTGTTTTGAATTAGCTAGGGCTGCAGTTTCAGAGGGATGGCAGATTTTTTGTAACGCTTTTAACAGAGAGGATTCTTTGTGTATTCAGCAAAGCTATCACTGAAGAGGTAGTAGGAGGTAGGATGTCTTGTTTAAGTCATTAATATATCTTCATATGTGAATTTTTCCACTTATTTCTATTACTTCTTCTTCTTAATAAAATTTTGAAGTAACTTGTTGTGAAAACATTGATTGGGATGGATGAAACTGAACTAAACTGTAAACAAAATAAATCTCTCATAGGATGGGTTCCTTGTTCTCATTTTTATTCTTACCCAAACTTTTAAACAGAAATTAATAGTATGATATATCTTTAAATAAATTGTTGATTCCTTTGTAATACAGACAGTGCTTCAATTTACTTTTAAAGTAAAATTTAAATGATTTTGTCTATAATTTTTCATAGTTTTAAAGCAATAGTTCATGTGCTTACTGTGAAGTTAGTATTTAGTACTGAGTGCTCTCTGTTTCTATAAAGAGAGCATTTCTATTCTTCTCTATGCTACCTACCACTTATGAGATAAAACTGAACTTCTGTGCCATACAAAGTGTGTCTTGAGTCAACAGAATAAGTAGTGAAGCTTGCACTTCTGTTTGGATAGTGCATGGAGTCAGTAGCTACAGTGACAATCTGGCTATTACTCTACGAGAGAAAAGTTGTTTATTATATAGCAGCTCTCCACAGGCCTTGGCTGTGCTGGATGATGATTAGTAAAATTAATATAATTTGTTCCTTCGGTTTTGCACCAATTTTCTGTCTGCTAAGGCACACATGTGCTCTAACAGGACAAAATGACGCGAAATGGAGCTACAGTTTAGAGCTGAATCATCGTCACCATAAATATTACAAAGTGTCACCGGCACTGTGCAAAAGTAGTAATGATTCTCACTTAAAAATATAGAGATTACATATCTTATTTTTATTTTTGAATCTTTTCAGTGGAAACTGTGATGCTCTGTGAGACTTTGGAACTATGGTACTGCTGGACTCTGCAGTACAAGAGAGAACAGAAAACACTAAGTTGATCTTATTCCACCCTGTAGATCTTTCCAAGCTTGTCCCAAGCCTGAATGGTAAATCATAATTTCACCTCCCCACTTTTTATTTCTTCCAGAGGAAAGTTTTCAAAGCAATTGATAGTTATTTCTTCCATTTCTACTGTTTTTTTTTGTTTGTTTGTTTTTTTGTTTTTTTTTTGTTTTGTTTTTTTTCCCTCTATTCTTAATTGCACATCTAATCATTCATATATAGAATGATTAGAGACAGTAGTTCACTTAATATGCTACCTCTTGGTAGAAAAATTTTTAAGAGATAACACACGCTTAACTCTTTTTTTTTCCTGAAACTTAGTAGTATATTAAATTTCCCTGAGATCCACTTCACTTCAGTTTTCTTTTTCTCATTGAATGTTAGTGTTACATATCTTCAAATAAAACTGAGGTAAATTTTTTTTTTACAGGAGTGTATTTTGTATCTTCTGTCTCATTAGCACTAAAACTAACATCAGCAGAGCAAAAATGAAGATTTTAGATTGCTACTGTTTATTGCCTTTCAGCACACTTTAATTAAAGTGGCGTTTGTTTGCCTATAATATCACCATTCCCTAATCAATGTACTGAGCAAGCACCATGGTGACAAGATAAGTTGCTTTGTTTTGTTCCATATGTCTGTGTTCCAATTTTTCCATAGTTTTAATTGGTTCCCTGCAGAATAACATTTACAAGCATATGGTATGGAAAATGCTGACTGCATTTGTTATCATATATTTTAGTGCATTGGTGGCACTAGATCACTAAGCCTTTAAATGTGATTATGAGGTTATTTAGTGCATTCAATATTGTGCTTACAACACAGCAAAAATCTGCAGTGAGCTAAATGATATCAAAGAAATATGTTTGAATTTCTTCTCAGTGCTTCAAGGATTGATGGGGAAGTCTGATTCAGACTAAGAACAATTTGAAAAGGTTTGTGGGGGGTGCTTGTCATCACAAGAGGAATGTGCATAGGAATGTGGAATGCATAGAAGACAAAATACAGGATATGTCAAATGTTATTGACTTCCGAAGTAGTGCATTTGCCAGTGAAATGACAAAACAAAGTGCAGAATCTACCCTTGAATCTCATGTCAGCATGAGTGAAGGTCTGAGACCAACCATATTAATGTGGGTGTTGGTTTATGACTGAATCTGTTTTCTTGTTGAGAAAAAATCTGCCAGTTTGGTTTCAGCCTTCTCTAAGAAGTGCTCAGTGGGTCATAGTACATATTAATTATATGTCTGCATTTTGTGAGTGGATTGGCAAGTCAGACACAGCCCAGTCGGAGAAAGAGGAAAACCCACATCACAAAGACCAGGAAGATTTAAAATGTATGGATGAATCCGCTGCATATGGTTACAAAAGGTTCCGTATTCCTTCTGCCCCAAGCCTGAACCCAGCATAACTTATCTCTATCTAGAATTCTAAATACATTCTAAATTTTTCCTGTTTTTGTCTCATTTATGTGCAGTGGATGAACCTATATTCTAAGATTATTAGTGACTAGTCATATGCTGAAAAGTATATTACAGAAGTAATACAGCAATGTGATTATATGTTTTGTGTTGTTCGTATAGAGTACATCTGTGGATCTGAACACGAGTGCTATGGTGAGGATTGTATGAGGATCTGTATTGTATAGCTATAACCAGTTGTATGAATAAAAAAGGCAGTGTCTTATAAGAACATGGCACATGCTTCTCTTACAGAAACATCTCAATGTAAAGAATAGATTATTTTGTAAAATCAAGTAATAGTTTTATTATTCTTAGTGCACTTCACTAGTAAGTACAATGTTACAAAATAATTTTAATCTGTGCTCAATTTCTGCAACACAACAACCTCAGAAAACATGCTTAAACTCAAGCTTGTTATAAGAATAGAATCCCTTCATGGAAAAAGAGACTAGCACTGATAAGAGGGGGCTTTTGGAAAAATTATTTTGGGAATAGTGTTTGCAGCATGAAGGACAGTAGAGAGATACCATTAAGTGATTTTTCAGTGTGGAAAAAGATTTAGCAACTAAAATGCTATGAACGTAGAAATGACAACAACAACAAAAATGCTCCCACCAAGACAGGAACCAAGAACAGTAACAACAAAAACAATTAAAAACCTTATTTCTGAGGCAGTCTTATTTGAGAGCAGAGAAAAAATCAAGGCATTTTAAAATTATGATACTTTGTAAATCTGAACAGAAAAGGCAAAGCTGAATGTGACTTTGGCCTCCTGATCATCTTTTCCAGCTATAACTTTCCCTTTCAACTGAAGATAGGGCAGAGAGATAGTGACTATGATTTTGTTGTTTATATGTCTTAAATCACTTAAAATGTAGCTTATGAGCTCAAGAGAAGACAAAAATGTGCACAGCAGACCTAAAGCAAAAAGAAAATGTGGAAATGTAACTGTATTACTTTTGTGTTAAGTGCAGTACGGTCTCAAATATCCACAGTGCATTAATGAATTCTTAGAAGAAACGCTGAGTTCATAAGGTATTAAAAAAATAAAAAAGTACAGAACAGAGTAAAAACTATGTATTATATATAAACAAATAATTCAGTCTCATTATATGATCACGTATGCAACAAGGCTGTTGGCTCACTTCAGGCTGTGCTCTCTCTTCAATTTGCTACCTATCACCTCAAGCTTATTCTAAGTAAGACACATGAAGCTCAGCTCTAAAGGTTCAGTACATTTTTTTCAGTTGGAAGATTGCTTCCTACAACTGAGAACAATTTAAGATTCTTGGACACCCTGAGATCAAATGTTAAGTCCATGACAGAGGCAGATAAATGAACTATGTTACCTGAGTTTGAATCCACTTGACTTCTCTGAAAAAAAAAGAAAGATAAAAACCATCACTACTTTTTTTTTTTTTTTCTCTCTCAGTCTTTCTTTGTTTTCTACAGTTTATTCAAATTCTGCAATGTATGCTGTAGGGAATTATTCATATCAATCACCTCTTGGCATTAACATGACCTGCTCTTCTACCTTCTACTTTTACCTCATTTGTTTTTTGGTATCTCAGGGAACACTTCTACTTGGTAAGGGCAATCTGTAAGTAGATGAGTGCTTTCAACTGCTATGAGTGGACATATAATCTATTCTCACCTCTGCATGTTCAGTTGGAAAGGAGAGGGAAAAAGAGCCATGTAACTTGACCTGAAAATTCAAAGGTGTGCTGTTACTGACTTTAGAAACCAAAGACAATCTGGAATATGAATAGCACTTGTTCTTTGCAAGTCTGAATTGCTATATGATGTACTGCTAATGTGCAGGTGTTAGTTGAGAACACCTTCATGTGGAGAACACAACTCATTTGTTGTTCAAATTAGCGTGGCATAAAACAAAAAGAACAACTTTGATTTTCTACTTTAGTAATCTCTTTGATAGGGAATGTTATTGACTGGCTGTTGAAGTACTGCTGATTCAGGTTTAAATAACCTTCTGCTGTGAATATTTTCCTTTTTCAGCCATACTGGAGTATATCCTGTTTTGACTGGCAGAAAAGGCAATATGATCTTATTGAGCCTAAGGTTATTTGAATAAGTTTCTCCCCTCCTCAACTTATCTTATTATAAAAACATAGTTTTCTTTAATTCCCTAAGGTAAAGTATATTAAAAATGTCTAGGTTAAAGGGAGTTTTTTCTTGAAGTAAAACTGGGGTCAAAACACACGGTGTAAAAGTTAGGTTTCCAAAATGTGGGCAAACATGGGTGGGCAAGTGTATCCCAAAAATAATCCATTTTGAAAGTCAGATATAATTGAGTACTACTGACATTTGTGATGCACTGCAAGTGTTGTCTCCAAAGCTGTCCCTCAATGTAAAAATTTGAAGAAGCAAGGGAGTGTGGACATGTAAAACTTTAGTATGATGCAAAATCAGAGTCAAAACAATTGATGGAACAAATGTAACCTCTAAAGGAGACGATAATTTTGATATTTTTAGTTATGTGATGCTTCTTTTGATATTTAAATAGCATCTGTGCATTGTATGTTTTCTCCAATTCTTCCTTTTTTTTTTTTTTTTTTTTTTTTCTTCTTCCCCAAAATGGCACTAAGTATCATTATTCATATTTATTTTCACAATGATAGCAAATTTTCACAGAATTAGGAGAAGCTGTTCCCTTTATGGTACAGAGCCCTTGCAAGGAGATTTTGACAAATTCAGAGGGCTGTATAATCACCTACCATATGAAATTTAACAACAGCGAACGCCCAATTCTGTACCTGGGATGGTGCAGCTTTGGATGTATGTACTGAGTGGGGAAAAAGAGGCTGGAGAGCAGCCCTGTGGAATGGGGATCTGGGAGCTGTGGTGACAGCAAGAGGAACATGAGCCGGCAGTGTGCCCTGGCAGCCCAAAGGGCAACCGTACCTGGGGTGCAGCAGGCCCTGCACTGCCAGCGGGCGAGGGGAGGGGCTGTCTGCTCTGCTCTGTGCTGTGCAGCCTCACCTACAGCACTGGGTGCAGCACCGGGCTTCACGATGTAAGAGGAACATAAAACCATTAGAGAGCATTAAAGGACTGCTACAAAGATAATGCAGGGTCTGGAGAAAAGGTGTGTGAGGATCAGCCGAGGTCCCTGGGTGCGTTCAGCCCATAGCAGGGCAGGCTGAGTGGAGGCCTGATGGCGGCTGCAGCTCCTCACAGGGAGCGGAGGGGCAGCGCTGAGCTCTGCTCTGTGTGACAGCGGCAGGGCCGAGGGAACAGCATGGAGCTGTGTGAGGTGAGGGCAGCTGGGGGTTGGGATAGGTTCTTTGCTTCAAGGCGGTGGGCATGGAACGGGCTGCCCATGGGAATCACGACCTGACAGTTCAGGAAGCATTTGGACAATGCTGTCAAACACAGAGTTTGATTTTTCATTGTTCCTGTGTGGAGCCAGGGGTTGGACTCAGTGATGCTGGTGGATCCCTTCCACCTTGGGATGTTATATGATTTTATGATGTGAATGCCTGTATGTGGTAAATAAATTAGCAGATATTTCAAAACAGAGCAGACTTCCATGCGGACATACTCTGTAAAATCAATTCAAAATGAGAAGATGTTAGAAATTTTTCATTGGTAGGAATTATTTCTTTTACAGTCCGAAGTTTGTTTATCTGCAGAATGCCAAATCAGAGCTTGTTGGTAATGCAGCAGTATTGAATCTGAATTCTCAGCAGCAATACGCCTGTTCCACTTCTTGATTAAAAATGACTGGAAAAGAAAGCTCCTGGAATGATCTAGGATGAGAATTTCCTTTCTCAGCAAGCATGCTGAGTAGTTAGCCTACCCTCATGTCTGTTATAAATTTTCAAGGATTTAGCATGCTGCAGTGGAAGAGTTTAATTCTAGGAAACAGCATTTTTTTATTCTTTATTTTTAAATAAAAGTCTTTCTTCAAAGCTCTCAACTCTTAAATATAGCTTTTAAAGTATTAACTTTAAAGTCCAGTAATGCTTGGTTATGTTCAAGTTATGCGTTTGGTGCAGTCACCATAAGAGAAACAAATGCAGGTAAAACCTGGTGAAATATATATATATCAACTAGGCTCCAGCTAAGTTGCAGATGCACGACAGCTAAGGTCTGAGACCTTTTGCTTGTCTCTGTCATAGGTTAATAATTGTTTTTCATCATCTTTTACAGATCTTATTCCATATGAATATTTAGTACAAAATTCAGAAAAACAGCAATATTTTATGCCTGTCCATTCTTTCCTGAGAGTTACTTTGAATTTTTAAGGCACTTTCACTTATTTCTGTAAGTCAGTATCTGCCCCACAAAAGCAGAAAGTCTGGATCTAGACAACTGCCCTTTTATTATATCATATTATATTCTGCCAATGGCATTGATGTTTCTTGTAAAAGCTATTTTGTTTAATACAGATCAAGCAAATAGAGATCAAGATATGGCACACTTGAAATTTTCTCTTTTAAAATATATTCCCTTGGGAAGAATCAGTTATATAACTACATTTTTATAACCATTACAGTAAGGGACAATATATATTGTATACTGTATATGATAAATGTAATGTTCTGTCCTCAAAATAAGACAAAACAGAATACTTAGTGGGATGACTTTTTTCAGGTCAGTATAAAGCTTTCTAGTGAAGAGACTTATGAAATATTAAAGTAAGTCGAACTAGGCATAAAATATTAAATTAATTTTGCCTTGGCTACAAACCATTTGTTTGACAACAGAGAAGGATAATAACTTAAAAACCCTCAGACTGATGGAGGTATAACAGTGGCTGATATTATGAGGCAAATGTAGTATATACTCTGAAATGACTGGAAAAATTGTAGATCTGGGTAGGAGGCTCAATCTCAAAGGTACAGAATGGTACAAAAATCCTCTTGTCTGAATAAAAGTCTCCAAATCTCTGTTAAGTATTGCTACAGATTACCAGGCTTTTTCTCATGTGTCTGCATGAAAACTGAGCACATTTGCTTAACAGTGATTTTAATGCTTCAGCTACAAGCTTGGAGCAGCTTTCAGAGTTGTGTCTGGCACTGTATTAGCATGTGGCTGTGCAGCTTCTTCTTTATTAATATGCTTCTGTTGAGCTTCTTTCTTGAAAGAAATACTATCCTTGACAAGTACTGCACCATCAGCCTGTGCAGCAAAATGCAGTGATCTCATTGCAGGTGAAGGATAGAAGATCCAGTGAGACTTGAAGCAAAAAGAAAATAGTTGTCAGAAAGCAAAACTATGTGTGATTGGGTGCATGTGTGTGTATGAACAGGAGGGGAAATAAGCATTTTTTTTTTTTTTACTTGACCAAGCAGAGGTTCCTGCTTTATATATATACCAGAAAAAATGTTCAGGATTTCTTATCATTCAAGATCATTTCACCTTCTATTTTAACAGAAGAAAAAAGGAAAAGAATGTTTTCTTTGACTGAGTTAGTATAATTTGATGAATCACTGTATCAATATATCCTAGCTGAAGCTTTTGCAAACCAGTATATGCAATACTTTTGAATGAGTCAGCTGTTTGATGCAGCTAAGGCCCAACAAAATATGTTTTTCACCACAGAAGTATCTAAATGCTTATAAATCAGATTTTGTGAGCATTGATTGAGTATTGATCTGTACAGGTCTGATCGGGACTGAGTTATCCTGACTGATGCCCTCTGAGAATGGCATGTTATTTCCTTAATTCATTTTATCTCAGACATTGAGTGTTTATGCACTTTACAGTTTACAATTAATCAAGCTGAACAAAAACCCGTCAACAGTAAGAGAGATTGATGGTGTCCTTTATTGCTTAATCTATGAGTTCTGGTTTCATCATCATCAACCTTTAAAATGTTTGGCTTCTTAGACTGAGAAGTCACAGATCCTCTGAAAGTTAGCTGTGGTTCCTGCAGGAGTTAATAACTTCTTACAGTCCTGCTGCAGCTCAACATCACAGAGTTCGTGAATGTCAAACTTCTCCTGCCTCACTCTGGGCTTCTCTGCTGAGACCTTTGCTTGGCAGGATAGATCAGAAGTTTTGCAGTCAAAGATGAGGAAGCCTCACATCCATGTGCCTGTGTTAGTAGTTACTTGATGAGCAATAGAATATGCAAACTAGTTTGGTCTGACAGAAGAGAAAGCAGTCTTTGAAGCTCGTAGAGTGCTTTACCATTACTTTTACGGAGAATATATTTTCTGGAAGGTTATTAATTATATGTTGTGCTAGGATATTAAAAAGTGATTCAGGGAGTTGCATGTGGAGAGAGGAAATGATGGTGAAGTTAAATATCTTGGACTTGTGGGAGGAGGAGGAGAATAAAATTATGCTTAGGGAAAAGAAGAGCAGAGATCAGAAAAGGCAATATGTCTCAGGGAAGAATTGTTTTATGTAGTATTCTGTTTATATTATTTTAGGTAATTTCATATTTAAGCCCAGAGAGATGGAAAAAAATATTGTTTTGAGTTACGCTGACCTTATTTTAATCAATATGAAAACAGTTTTCTAGCAATGTCTTCGATTATTTCTTACAGCCTGAGTTCTATCAGTACCTTCCTTTATGCTAGTTTTAATGTCTTTAGAAATTGTAGTAAGCAGTGTTATGGCAAGACCTGGTTGTTCTGATAATTTGTTTCACTCATGGATGATGGTGCCTTTTTGCCAGTAATGACAAGCTGAGGATGGTCTTGCTGTGAATACTGACATTTACAACTTCTAAGATGCTGAAATCAGATTAAGGTTTTAAAAAGTTGTTTCCATTGACCTATGTGCAGAAGTGATGGAAAGCACCCAATTGTGCTGACTTACTTACAGTTTGGCAGAGCTGGTCTTTTACCTAATGCACAGATCTGAAGCTATCTCTCCAACACATGCTAAAACAGTATTAATTCTGCTCAAGCATAACACCAGTCATCACTTGGCTTTTGATAAAGTATCTGTGCTATTGGTACAAAAGTGTTTCTTATGTTAAAATAGAATGGTGAAAATTCTGTCTAGCTGTTCGAGTAATTTCACCGAATATGAAAATATCACCTGTGATTCTGGCATTGGATGAATACCAATTTCAAGTAGTAAAGACATTTGGAGTTGTCCGTGTGAATAGATTGTACGAGTGTGATTTTTATCTATCACTGAATTATTTTAGTGGCAGTCACTGGAGAATGAGAAGGTAAGTAATTGTGTATTAATGTGCTGACAGGGATTAGGGAAGACATGCACCTGTCTGTATGCTTCCCCATGGATGTCCTTCGCCCTTGCATGTGTTGTGTTTTGCTCTGAGACTTCTCTTGCCTATTACCCAGTGGAATAACAGGACAGTAAACCAACCATATCCAAAGAAAACCATCATCTTTGCAATAGTAGCATTGCTTTAAAGCATGAAAAAGAGAAAGTATCTAGAAATAAAATTCTGTTAAGTAAATATAGATATATAAATGTATGTAAATATTATCAGTAATGTGGGATAGTTTAAGAAATAGAGAAAGGATTTTTCTTCTCTATTTAGTTTAAAACAACTTACAAACTTAGTTTTGTATTTTACTGTTAACAGAATAACTGTTCTATTCTATTAGAAAAATCTTATTGTGAAAGAAGCCCAGAGAAACAGAAACTAAAAAAAACTTTGCCAAGTGCCACAAATGAGAGATTGGAGTGTGAAGTATGGTAGCTTTGTGCAAATGAACAGCTTCTTACTTACAGAGGTACTGTCATTAAAAGAACTGACTGTCACGCATGAAGTAAAAATGTATCCTCTCTGGAGCGGCCTGGGAAAGGCTGTGTGCAACAGGACACCTTCAGAAAATTGTTTTCTGTTCCCTTTTCTTTGAGAAAACGTTGGAAGTAGCCTCTCAGTTGCCTCTACTGCATAGCTGAGTGCTGTAGGCAGAAATTCTCTAGAAGAAGCCAGCTGTGATTCAGAAATGAAGTATGTTAGCAACCTTAACAGAAAAATACACCCTCTTGCTGTGTATCTTTGTGCTGCTGTAACAAAAGAACCCAGCCATTAAGCTCTATCTCAGATTTGTTATTAAGCTCTTGAGGACAAATTGAGGAAATGCCAGTACTTCCACAGTCTTTTCTCATTTGTTTGTGTTGATGAAATATCTGTGTGGTAGGATTCAAAAATAAAAAAATCAGTTAGTGGGTAGCTAGTTGACCTCTTTGGATACTGAAGAAGAGATGGTCTCCTGAGATTTATTGCCCTACTGTATTCTCTTTGTAATTTACTCTTTAGAGTAGTGCTTTTCTTATTTCTTCGAAAGTGTAGGGTTCATACATTTTTGGTCTGGGAATTCCTTAATTTTGTTGTAACTATTTTGTCCCCATTCTGAACTCTAAGAGTTAGGAGAAAAGATGTGATAGCTCACACAACTGAGTGAAATATGCTTTTTAAAATATACATATATATATATGTATATATTTAATGTGAGAGCTTCTTGATGCAATTTTGAAGACGAAGTGATTCTTCTGTCTTAGTTGGTACTCCTCACACAATTTCTACTGATTTGAAGACTGCAGTGTAGCTCTACAACAAAGTAGTTGTGAACATTGGGGTTGTACAAATAAGTGTGAAGATTGTGTGTGCTACAAAGCAAATTCATAAGATGGGGGGAGGGGAATCAACTCTTTGAAAGGGTTGATATGTGTAGGACGAGGGGAAATGGTTTTAAGTTGAGGGAGGGAAGATTTAGGTTGGACATCAGGGGGAAATTCTTTACCCAGAGAGTGGTGAGGTTCTGGAACAGGCTGACCAAGGAGGTTGTGGATGCCCCGTCCTTGGAGGTGTTCAAGGCCAGGTTGTGTGGGGCCCTGGGCAGCCTAGTTTAGCATTAAATGTGGAGGTTGGTGGCCCTGCATGTGGCAGGGGATTGGAGATTCATGATCCTTGAGGTTCCTTCCAACCCTGGCCATTCTGTGATTCTGTGATTCTGTGACCAAAAATTTCTAATTACCATTTTCTTTGGAAAAAAATATAGTTGATGAATGGGTCTGACACTCATCACCGGAACTCAGCTTTCTGTTGAATATCCCCGCTAGTTCTATGTGAGATAGCGTTTCATGCAGTATGAGGAAAAGGAAGCAAGTAGTTTATAGATAGAGGATATGTACATACAGAATGATATCATATAAGTTGTTTTTTTTTATATTGTTTGCACTTAGAGATGAGTGACTCTGTAGTTTGAATAATCAATTTCTCAGTACACTCAGTTTCCTACTTTGTCTATGTAGTGTTGTTTGCTATGCAGTTTTGAAGAGCCTGGAGAAAAAAGATTTGTAGACCCTGAATAAAAAAAAAAGCAAAGTATGAACCGTGAACTTTTTTCATTCTTCATTAATTAGTCAAAAATGTGTGCTGACAAGAATCATATAGCAAAAAAGACCGTATTAAAAGAAGAAAAGAAAAAAGTAGAAGTAAAGAGGGTTTACTGCTGATGAAGACATACTGTTTAAATGAGCATATCTGTTCCATTTTCTGTACACTTAAGAAAGTTATCTCTCTTAAATAGTTAAAATTTTCCCACTGCTAAGGAAGTAGAGAGTAGTTGTCCTCGTTTAAATACCCAGAGATATCTTCATGGCTGCGTTCCATATAATGGAAAGAGAACAGTTTCTTCCTTAGATTTATACAGAAGAAAGACTAGACACAGAGAAAAATAAATTAGTTTTAACATACTGCATAGCTATAATTATTGAGAATAGTATACTAATTATATCTTTCTGTGGAAAGATTAAATTTAACTTGATAGTGAAAAATTCTAATTCAAAATAACAAAAAGTACATCCACCTTTACACCACGAGAGCAACATGTTTGATTTCATGTATTTGTTTCTGAGCTGTTTATCTTAGTGTCAGTCAGATAGATTTCTCAAATTATGAAGTGTAACTCATTAAAACAACAACAACAAAAAAAGTGGAATGTTTCCATGGAGCTAGCCTAGCTTTAATAATGTACTCAAGGGAAAGAACATCATCTTATGTTTTTATGTGTGTGTGTGTGTTGTTATAAAGAAGACACTCTGTAATATTTTCCTATCATGCAGTTGGTCTGTCCTTTCTTTTCCCAGGGTTTGGAAGGCTATAATTTGATCAAATGGAGAGCAGACTCCCTGTTGACAGTGAGGAAAGCTCAAACTTGTCGGTACTTCAGTCAGTGTTTCCAGCTTCTGAAGAGCTGGATGAAGGGTTGTTACTTTGTCTATTTACTGATTTCAGCCAAAGAAAGAAAAGTAGAACTATGTGTGTATAATTTTCTATGTGTATTTCCAAACTCTTTGTGATTGCTTTTCTTATGAGATCTGTTTTTGAGGTCTTTTTCCATATATACATGAAACTGCTTGTATGTTGCTTTGCTGCTACTCCTTGCATTCTGAACTGCATCTTTTATGCAACCCAAATTTCTTTGAACAAACTGTGAAAAAAAGGTGTTGTAGCTAAGGACAGTACCTGGATATTTAGAGTGTCTTCTGAAGATTCTTGGTGACTGGAATTTGTTTTTGTTTTCATTGTCACTCATGACAGTTGTCTTCTAATGTGTTACAGAGCCGGAGCAAACATCTGGAGAAAGTACATGTTGTTCTTGGAAGTAAATCCTGTGATTTGGACTCTCTTATTTCTGCTGTGGCCTATGCCTACTTTCTAGACAAGGTAATGAAAAAAAAACAAGAGAAAGTTTTTTTTTTACTACAAGTTATTACTGACATCTTGCTGTTAAGTCAGTTAAGACATCCCATAAAAACCTCTGTTTTAGAAGTGATTGCATAAACAAACCTGCAGTATAAATTAGGGATCTTTAAGTGATTGCTTTACTTAAGTCGTTGATTCATACGATCCTGGATGGATCATACCTCTCTTTTAGTTTTTGTTTCAGAGATTGCAATTGGAGGTCCATTCCGCTTGTGATCCTGTTGTGCTTAGTGTTGTCTATGCATACTATAAAAGAAATATCATGACCTAAAGAATTTGATGTCTTAACAATTGTATTCAAAGAAGATTG
This sequence comes from Lagopus muta, assembly GCF_023343835.1. Classification (NCBI taxonomy): domain Eukaryota; kingdom Metazoa; phylum Chordata; class Aves; order Galliformes; family Phasianidae; genus Lagopus; species Lagopus muta. The sequence continues at coordinate 37,753,015 of NC_064472.1, read as the reverse complement.
TCCACTTTTTGTAATAAGCTTCAGATGAATGGAATGACTTCTGTGCTCTACAGAAGTGGATGTTATTTTGCTGACTTCCATACAATCAGGAGTTTATTTAGATGGCAAAATAATTAGTCTAAATGTAAATATTTCTGGCTCTTCATCCCAATCCAGTGTCAGAAATGCAAAATTAGTCAAGTTTGGGAGGCAGAGTTTGACTAAGACTATCAGGGCTTTTTAAAGAGGGTTTCCATGAATTAAAATATTGTCTATTTGCATCTACAGAATTTTGAAGAAAGCATCATATTTTCCTGAAAAACTTAATTAAGATTTTCAGAAGTTAATAGATCATTTTTTCTTCTTCCTCATTTTGCAACAATTCTGCACGAGGAGCACACAGACAGAAACAAATAAAAAGAGCAGAAACTGGTTCATAAAGAATGAAGTAAAAGGGCAAAAATTTGACAGAAAATCCAAACTTTCTAATTGCTCAGTCTGGTAAAATATGCCTAATATAAATCAAGCCTTATTTCTTGCAACTCTCATAATTACGCATGTGCATTACAGGTCAGTCCTCCTGATGTTCTTTGCCTACCAGTCCTAAACATACCAAGAAGAGACTTCAGCTTCTTCACAGAAACAAGGTTTATATTGGAGGAGCTGAATATCCCGGAGTCATTCCATATCTTCCGAGATGAAATCAATTTACATCAGCTGAATGCTGAAGGGAAGTTGTCTTTAACGCTTACAAACAGCCACATGCTGACAAGGTATTGCATCTTTTATATAAGAAAATGGCTTACAGGTTTGACCTATTTTAAAAATCGTATTTTATGTTTTTTCTGAATTCAGATTGATATTGCTATGTTAGCACAGAAAAAAAAAAAAAAAAAAAAAAAAGGAAGTTAAAATATGTTTTCTCTCATTATTTCTGAGATTATGCTTAGTACATACACCAAAGTAATAATTGTTCCATTATTTTGGATCATTTCTAAGACAACTTGTATTTTCGCATTGCTTGGAGTAGATATTTTAAATGGCCTTTCTTATAACCAGTAAACACAATACCTTTCTTTTCCTGCTTCTTAGTTAGTTTTCACTAAAGAAATTAAAGCTCTCTTGTTGTTTTGGAGGTGGCCACAACAATTGCAAGTGTATGTGCTGTTAAGGTTCTCCTAAAGAAAAACAGAAATTTGAGATGTTTACATCAGAGGCAACACTGGCTTTAAATAAAACTAACGTTGAATAGAAATTGTTGTAAATGTACCTAGCAACAGCTCATATTCTGCTTTTATATCATTTGTGATTTTTGTTTGGCTGCTAGACTACTGAAATCCTTACAAACCACGGCATTTTTCTCAAAATGTTTCCCATGCCAGAGGCTGAGTTGCTGTATGGGAGCCCGTACACCTTAAGCAGGAAAGTTTATAAGCCAATGGTGAACACAGGGAGCTTCTTTATGGTGGTCTGCCTCTCTTGTCAAGGGTGAAGAGCACTGTTTTCTTCCAGCTCTTAGTACTTCATTTAAGATAAATAACATTCTACCTATGCTATAGATTTAACTATGCAGCCTTGGGAAGAAAAAACAAAACAGCTTCATCCTACTCTGAGATTAAAACAAAAGTAGAGAAAATCTAAAATAAGAAATGTGTAAACCTCATAGCTGTTGATACTCTGACGACTGCTGACAATTCGGTACATTTTTTTCAAAGAAAAAATATCCGTAAAATTTGCTTTTCGTTTATTACTGTCTACTCCTTTTTCTTCCTTCTAAGGAATTATAACTAGTATTTGATATTGTAGAATGTACTTTGGCTCTGTTGGTACCACTGAAAGCAGAAACAGAAAGTGTTTTAATGCAAAATAAACATCTTTTGTAAGTTGCCGAAACATTCAATGGGGAAATTCCAAGTCTCTATTTATGAATGATGAAATTTCCAGTACTTGTAGAAATGTTTTTTTTTTCTTTTTTTTTTTTTCAAATTAATAAATTTGAGATTTTGGTAACAGAACTGTGAACAGTTAACTGTTTAATACTTGCTGATAAAATCATTGTGGATCTTCATCCTGAAATTACTGTTCTAGGGCTTGATTGTAACATGTTTTGACTTCGTAGCAAATTTTGAATAATAGTGATGTTACGATCTAGAATTTTTAAAAAGTTTTTGCAATGTTTTATTTGGTTGTCTCAGCAACTAGACAGAAAAAAAATAAATGTATTTTTTAAATTTACTTGATAGTGAGGATAAAAGTTTGGAATCAGCTGTTGTCAAAGTCATCAATCCAGATGAGCAGTGTGATGGCAGCCTGGAGTTAGAAGCATCTTCTTCCTCTTTAGTAGTAAAAGAAATTCTTCAAGAAGCACCAGAGTTAATCACTCAGCAACTGGCTTATCTCCTCAGAGGTGAGAGATTACTCTTTATATTAAATACTGAAAGGTTTAATGGAGTGTTTCTGAATCTGCTCATGCAGAAAGAGTGTGATCCATTCTTTGGTTAACAATCCCTTTAAAGACCACAGGAAGCTTCATAAAAGAAGCAGGGAGTAAAGAGTTTGTTAAAGAGTAACATTATATTGAATATTAAAAATGTGCATTTAAAAATAGGCATGAGAGGTCTTTGCTGTATCACTAGACAAGAATATTAAATGGAGCTGTCGACACACCAGCTGGGTAGCTAGAAGAGCTGTGCAGTTCTTCAATTCCAGCGGCTGTGCAGTGCTGGCGGCTTGGCGCTGTCTGCCTGTGGACAGCAATATGGGTTGGAATCTAATATTTACATATTAGAGTTTCTTCTGATGGTGGTACCTTTTTGTACAATGATGTTTTAATGGCACGATTCGGAACTTCTGCTGCTTAAAGACGCTGTAACCAAATCTTCATTACATGTTCTTTTCTTCAGTATCATTTGTCCAATACAGTACAAAGGATGGGAATTCATACTCCGAAGTATTTTCATTTTTTGTCTTCATAGCTATCATTTACGTTAGTTTGTTCAGTTTATTTGCTGCAGCAAAGTGCTTTCTTAGAAAATAAAGCTGGAGTTAGAAAGGAGTGCTGCCTTTAACCTAAGTACTTAATTTTAATATTCCTTAATGAATTATAAAGATTTTAGGATGTAATTGTCATTCAGCTGTTAAATACCCTTTTAAGGACATATTTAATGAGGATTATGGAATCAGCCTGCACTTTCAGAAACTAATGGAGTCTTGACTTGTTATTGCACTGATTACTATGATAGCAAGTATGTTCTAAAAAATTACAGAGTTTTTTGTTTTTTTTTTTTCCATGTTTCCACAGAGAAAGTTCTAACTAGCAGAGTTTAACCTGCACTTCTAAAGCCCTTCCACACTAACAAGCTCTTGTAAACCTTCCTTTAAATTTTTTTTGTAAGTTCCAAATTTTGGTTGAGTAGCTGTCCAGGAAATCCAGGCAAAAGATCAAGCATAGTAATTGATTCTGGAGGCAGAAAACATAAAAGGCTTTTGGGTATCTCACAGGCTACTTGTTTGGTGGTAGAAGGTCAGGAAGTAGTGCTCTGAATTATCAACAAAAACATATGTAAGTGTCATACATGGTAATAAGTGTCCACATGTTTTGGCTCTATAGTTTGAATAAAAATTAAAATAAAGAAGCACTGAAAACGTTTGTTTTCATTTTTAAGGGATGTAGTACCTAATATGTATAGGTACGTTAAAATTAGTAGGTAAATTTTAATTATTGTGTTCAATAGTGTTCAGTAGTGAATATTTGCAGAACTCTGTGGATATGTGGGGCAATGGATACCTCCACTTGCATGGTATGAAAAGGGACTGACCAAGCCTAAATAACTAGAGCTGTACTTGTGACTGATGTCTTGCTACTTGCACCAGCAATGCAATTTGAGTATATGGAAGGTTGAACAATATCACAAATCTGATTCTGTTTCTTTTAAAATAGAGAAGATTTTTGGTACATAAGAACCCTTCAATACAAATTCAGAAAAGTCAATGAATCTCATTAATTGTTCTGATAGCAGAAAAAATAATTCCTAGATATAGATGCATGTGAATATCAGATCAAGCTAATATCAGATTCAATCTAAAAATAAAAGATCAAATATAACCCACCTCACATAGTTTTTATGTTTTTCTGTTCATATGATGGTCTTCTGTTTAAGCCCTTGACCTTAACAGATTTTGAAATTCATCTCACGTGTGAGCACAGGAAATGGGAGTGACAGCTTCACTCTTGTTGTCAGGGAATGCACGTGTAGAATCTGGATGCCTTTCAGTTTAGCAGGATAATCCCAATCTCTGGTGATACTCCACAGGTATAGGAACAACGTAAAGAATGCTTCTCTGTTTTTCCCACGTGGTTATATTAATTTCATTGTAAATCTCTGTATTTTTTTTTATGGATCAATTTTGGGGGAATTTCAGAAACAGCAGAAAAATGTGGAAATCAAAGTGATAAAAATTAGGATTTTTTTTTTACTGAAGAGCTAGTAGATCCCAGTTCTGAGTGTCAGAACTGGAATTCATCCTTCATTTTCTGGTTTTCCAGTGAGTACTTTTGTAGAAAGTTTGTAAGATAATACAAATATCTCATATTTTAGTAAATACCATGTAGTGGCTGTATCAGTTTTATTCTTTGTCTCCTTTTCAAGTTTCACTGTCACAGTCTGTTAGCAATTTGTTGATTTTAATAACAAGAGCAGATATTCAAAACTTGTATATTTTAACTTTGAGCAAATTTTGCCTACTCTCCTACTTGAAAAGAAAAAAGTTGAGGGAAGATGTAAGATGTGAAACTGAGCATTATTACTTTAGGTAGTTTAATATTTAAGGCCTTAATTAATTTATTTTTTTTTATGGGTGCTTTCCTGTTATCTTTGCCTGCTCATCAAACATGCTATAAGTTAATTCTACCACTAGGCTTTGAACAGAACCTGCTTTGAAAGTCATAACATTGTATAGCTATATTTGCCTTGTGTTAGAGCTTGCCCTGTCCCTGGATATGTGCCAGAAACAAAGAATTATGGAACCTGCCAGAGTCTTGGGCCTGTATTATTTTATTTCCCTGGAGATGTTTATAAGGGGGCTGTTGCTAAACTCCAGATCCATTAAACTGCTGAATCATTACATTTCTTATGGCAGCCAGCTGGCAAGGATGTGTTTCTGAGCACTCATTGTCAGGTACTCTGGATCAGTGCACTCTCAAAAATACCTCCTTATGTTTATTTGTATAAAACTTTGAAGGATGCCACAAGGTGCAGACTGCAACATGTAAACAGAGACAGATTTACAGAAAAAGCATCAGCAGTTTTTTAAACATGAACTTGCTTTTGCTGTTTACTAGCTGCACAGAAGAAGTCTCTTTGTGCTCTGCTGGGGCAGTTTGACTTTCGGTAGAGAAGACTGGTTTGTTATCCTGACCACCCAGACTAATGTTGAGAAATGCCCTTTTAGGGCATTTTAGGGATGATGCCAATTTTTTTTCTGTTCTGTCTTGTACGTTGTTCAAATGACTCACATGTTTCTTAATTGATTCATCTCTAGGATACATGTAAGAAAGAACTGCAATAAAAGCTGCAGTTGTTTGAATAGATAATTTTATTATGCATGGAAACAGTTTTCTTGAAGGTTGTGCTCCCCCCAAATTACATTGTATTCCAGCTTTAATGTTAATTACAGGGAAGACTGCTTGCTTGGGTCTGTCTGTAGTTCTGGTTTGATTTGTAGTGTTGTTTTTTTGGAGGGTGAAGGGAAGGAGAGAAAATAGAAAGGGGGGGCAGGGGATGACAAAGTATACTTTCCATCAGGAAGTGTTGCTTTTCCCCTTTTCCCTGTCCTTTGTTTTTGCAGACTGTGGAGCAAAACCTCAACAGGAGAAATGCCTATATTTTCATTGTACTGTTTCTCTCAGCCATAAACTTATAATTCAGGAGATGCTTGTGCTGTTCTTAATGTTTTCCCAAAACGACTTCTGCCTTCATTAGATCATGTTTAATATTAATGTGCAGCAATTGCTTTTGGCAAAACTAGTGCTTCACTTCCAAACTGCTTTGCAAAAAGAATAAAATGCATATTGTTTTTTAAGAGGTCTAGCCCATTTTCTAGTGACCTTTCCCTCTAAAAAAGAATAAATCTGTAACATAGTATGATATATGCAAAAAATAATATTTAATCTTGTATTACCTATTATAAATTTATTTTCTTGTTGCTTGTCAGCAAACAAAGCAGCCTCCATCATGCTTTCAGAAACCCGTGGGGAGTTGCACCAGCACTCAGTGAACTCTACAGGAGTTTTCTGAGCCCATGCATCTCTTTTACAGCAAGTACTTATGAGGGAGCATGTGACTAAGTGGACTAGTGACCTTTGGCCAAGTAAATTTACCTCATGTTAACTGTTGTTTTTTTTGTTTTTTTGTTTTTTTTTTCAAATAGCTGGCATCTTAAGCTTCCCAGAGATACATAGCATGGGAGAAGTGTGTGCCTTTCTTTCTTTCCTGTTGATGAGCATACTGTTAAAGAATGAAAGAATGCTGGTATCCTATTAATTTGAAAAGTCTCTTTTTCTTCCCTTCACCCTTTCAGAAAAGTTAACAATTGTAAACATTACAGTATTGCAGTGACAAGGGAGGGAAAAAGGAAGAAAAGAGGGGAAAAAGCCTTTTTAAAAAGCTTTCTAAAATGTCTTGAGTTCTTATTTCAGGGTGACTGCATTTCCTTCTTACATGAAATAATAAATCCCCAAATTTCTAAGTTTACTCTGCTATTTGAAGATACTGTCCCCAGTCAAAATACATAAAGAGGTCAGCAAGAAGAGGTTGAGGCTTCCAGATAGATGCTGCATTACAGTGCATTTCTAAACACTTTTTACTTTTACATTTGTACAGTAATGTTTATACCTTAAAAAGGTAAAATCAAATTCAAGACTTTACCTTATTATTAAAGAAGCGTAGAATTTTCACAACAAATGCACACTGTTACCTACAGGAAAGCATGATAGGCTGCTGTAGCGTATCCTGGATTCCTAAAACAGTAAAATAGAATAGCATACTAATTTTTTTAAAAAATTTGATAGATGCTAACCTATTTAATATTTTTTAAAATGTATTTTAGTTTTTGCCTTTTTACTAGGAAAGTTGATTTCAGTAATGTGTGATGTTATAACTGTATCTGTGATGTGAAATTTATTCCTTGGATTAATACATCAAATACATGTAGCATAATTGAATTATATATATGTATAAATATTGAGATTATTTAATCCACATGATATTTCTATAATAAGGAGGTGTGTATGTGGCATGGCAAAATTCATTAGTGTTGTGTGTACTGCTAAAATTTTTGAAGAAGTGCTTTTCATTATTTGCTATGGTGACAGTGCAGGATAAAAAATAGTAGGAAGGGAACAGTATCTATTTATCTTCTATTCAAGAACCCTGGCTGTTGGTGCTTTATGGCATATATACCTATCCTTATAAAACACTTTTCTTGTCAGCCTGGTGAGACTGGGGATGGTTATGTCTGTCTCTTGGCTGTTTGCTAAAGACTCAACATTTTGGATTGTAAGAACTATCTTACATTATTGCAATGATTTTCTCATTGACCTGTCATACTGCAATGTGATCATACTCTTGTTTGAAATCCCCGTGTACAGCATAGTAATAAATAATTTCAATGCTGACTTGTAAGATTTTATTATCCTTAATTTAATGTGAGTAATTGGGAGTGAAGGCTGTCCTTGGATATATTAATAAGTGGGATCTTAGTCTCCAAGGCATGAGAGAGTGGCTTTAGACCTCCAGCAGTGTCAGGAATATTTCATGTAGCAATAGTGGTCTGAAAAGAAATCAAACTCACCTCTGTATTGTAAGAGCCAGTGTAAGTACCAATTATGAAGAAGTTATTTATTGAACTGTATTTCTTTTAACCTTTAAAATTCTGTATATCATTTTGTGATGTGTTTTTTTTCATATGTTGATTGACAAGGATTCAGCTAGAGTCAGTTATGCTGCAATGACCATCATCTTGTGTCATATCATATTTCTTTAGCTTATCCGTAATGCCTTTGGTAAATTTTATTTGCTATCCTCAGGAATATTTAAAAAAATTCTGGAAATAGTTCCCTGTAGAAGTCCTCATTTGCTGCAAGCAATGCAGCAAAATTGATTAAAAAAAACAAAAAAACATAAAACAAAAAACAAAAAACAACAAATAACAGCAACAACTATTTAAGTATAAGCAGTTTAATTTGTGTGTTCAGATGATGGTATATCTTTATTTTGGCATATTGCCTGTTTATGATTGCTTCATTGGTGTCTGTAGAAGTAAAGCTGGCAATGTGGTTTTACTGTTTCCAAGCATCCCAACACTTGACCTAATGCTTAGATGAATAAGTCCTTACAACATAATGCTAGATGGTGGCTGTGCTGCAAAACTCTATTGGACACACACAAACATTCTGCACAACCATAACAGTATTGGAAGTAGCCATGTAGTTGTAGCATAGATCCTAACAAGATGCCCAGTTTAGATCTTAGAGACTCTCCATGTTTGGAAGATTATTCTGCTTGGAAAGTATTTGATATACAATCCACTTAACTCACTTATGAAAGCAAGCTCCAAATAGGAAAGAAAGGATAATGTAAACATTTTTGTTCCTGTGGTATCTCTTCAGTGTTAACAGGAGGTATTGATTTTTGCCTTTCAAAATTTCAGGAAGCATTCTCTTCAAGTGCATGTCTTCTGAGGCTGACACAATTACAGAGCAGCAGGAGAAACTGCTGTCAATACTAGAGGAAAAGTTTCCAGATCTTCCCCCACGAGAGGAAATTATCTCTGTTCTCCAGGATACTCGGTTTAACCCTCAAGGTAATCAGTTTTTTTAGATATTTTACAGATTTTGTGAACCCAAGTAAAACTGAGTAGTTTGGCTAATTATGTGTTTTAAGAGTAGCAGCAGCATGCTTTTCAATGACATTTACATGTAGTTAAATTTAATTTAAAGTTAAATGACTTAAATTTTTAATCACAGAATTGTGATTTCTGAGATTTTGAGAAACTAGAGAACTTCTAGATAATTGCTTTTGTGGATGACTAAGCACTGGCACAAGTTGCCCAGAGAGGTTGTGGTATTTCCTCCTTCAAGATCTTCAAAAGCTGCCTGAACCAATAGGCAGTCCTAGGTTTTCCCATAGAGTTTGAGCCAGACGACCTTCAGAGATCAACTCCAAACTCAACTGTTCTGTGATTTTCAGATAAAGTAAACACTAAATTATTTCACACACTTGCTTTACAAGTATAAACTAGTCAAATATTTTTGTAGAATCACAGTTGTGATACAAAGACTCGGAGGCTCTGGTGGATAAAAGGTTTAACAAGATGGCAGTGCACCCCTTAAGCCAGGAAGGCCAACTGCATCCTGGGCTGCATTAAAAGAGGAATGGGCAGCAGGGCAAGGGTGGTGATCGTTCCCTTGTGCTCTACCCTCCAGAAGCTTTATTTGGAGTACTGCATCCAGCTGTGGGGCCCCCAGAACAAGGAAAATAGAGTTTTCCAGAGGAGGCCGTGAAGATGATGAAGAGGACTGGCGCAACAATCCTATGAAGAAATGCTAAGGGAGATGGGATGTTCAGTCTGGAGAAGGCTTTAGGGAGATTTAATTGCAGACTTCCAGAACTTAAAGTGAGCTTATAAACAAGAGGGAGACCAAATTTCTGCGTCGTCTGATTGTCATAGAACCATGGAATATGTTAAATTTGGAAAAAAGCGCTAAGATCATCTAGTCCAACTGCCAGCATATCACCACCGTTCCCACTTATACATATTCCTAAATGCCACATCTACGCATTTCACCTCCGGTGCCCGCTGAGCCTCCTCTTCCCCAAATTAAATAATCTCTGTCTAATCAGCTGCTACAGACCCTTCACAGACTTTGTTGTTCCACAGAAGTGGAAACTCCTGCACCTCTCTGTCTATCTCAGTATTTCTGAGAAAATTTCTGATATACGCCAGATCCCATTTGGCTTCTTGGTCAACCCGGTCACACAGCTGGTTCACATTGAGATCCTTTTCCTCACAGCATCTTTCCACTGCCCAGTGCCTGTAGCATTGCATGGAGCTGTTGTGACTGAAGTGCAGGACATGGAACCCTTGTCTTGTTGAATCTCACACAACTGACCTCAGCCAATAGATCCAGCCTGTCCAGATCCCCCTGTAGAGCCTTGAAGGCCTTTTTAACCCAAGCTATTCTGTGATTAATTGAGACTCAGATTCAAGGTATAATTAATATTTTAGGCCATGTCCAGAACAGTGTTGCAGTTACCTACCTGTAGTAAGAGTGGATTTTATCTTGTGAACCTTCCCAAATATATCAAGATGTCAACTTCTAGGGCGCTGTACAAGTGGAATGACTTTGACTGAGACTAAAGAAGTAGTGGGAAAACTGCAGTTCTTTCATTTACTTGTACTAGAAATAATTGAAGATATTTTGACACATTTTTAGTGATCAATACTGGAAATATTTCAACACAATATTTGATAACAGGATTGTGAAGTTATTCTCTGAGAGGCTGAAGAAAATTCGTGTAACTCCCACATTTTTTACTATCTTCGTTCAGTGCCATCTGCTACTAAGTTGTTAGCTAAGAGTACTGAACTACTAAGATACTTTTCTATAAGATATTTCAGGTAGCTACAGCACCCATGCAGACTTGCATTGTTTTTTTTCACTGTTATCTGCCTGCCCATTTGCTGAATCCTCTCATCTGATTTCAGACATTTAATCTGAAATGGTAGTTATGGACAGAACTTGAGATACTTTTTCCTTTCCTCTTTCTTTCACTGAGGTCACATACTAAATTAGTTCAGGGCTATAAGTTTTTGGATAGTTTCCTGAGGTTTATACTGACATTAGTTAAGAAGCTTTTTTTTTTTTTTTTTTTGGTTTAGTTTCATAGCTACTCTTTGCTAGGTATTATGAGGTACAGACATGCATATGTCATAGTATTTATACTTATAAAGTGCCAATGAATTTCTGAAGTCCTTTGAAGACATTTATTTCTGCTGAACATTCTACATTATGTACCTGCTATTTTAGGTTGTTAGGAAAAATTGGCAAAATAGAATAAAATTAAGGAAAGAAATCCTGATTTCATGCAGATATTATTAGTTGACTTGAATTAATGAATTCAGTTATTAATTCACTTATTTGAGGTTCACTGGTCTGTAGCTCACCAGTAAGTCTATAGGGTACATACAAATATTTTTAAGAGGACAGACTCATAATGTATGGCCATCAGATTGTCAGTAGATTGAATGCATTACTTGGATTCCATACAGTGGTATAGTAATGCAGTAGCTGGACTTAATACAGAAACAGTATCAAGAGAATTCCTTTTTTTGGCTGTAAGTGGGTATTTGGATCCCTCTGAAAAATCAGTCATGCAAAATCATTTTGGATATTAACTAGCAAAGCTTTTAAAGTCTGCTGACATTTTGTTTGCCACTTTACACTGGAATAAGTGGCTCTTAGTTTTGTTTGTATAGCTATATGGCTCCTTTGTATTTTGGATGGTATATTACATCTGTGCTTCTAGATATGATATATTTATTATGCAGCTTTTTAAGTCAAGCATCTATTATTGAAGAAACTTAGTCATGCAGATTTTATATATATTGTACTTAACTATATTTATGTGTCCCCTTATACTCCAAAGCAATTCCAGTTTTTCCTCTGTAGTCTTACTCTCTAGTTTCTGCTGATAATATGAGCTTCTGTATTTATTGTACACATATATCCAGGAAGGACATTTACTGTTTGATTTACATAAATCCATTGGTGGTATCAATTTGTAAAGAAAACTGAAAAGATTGAATGGCTTTATATTTTACAAATACCATAATATTCCACACACACTTTTCGGGGTATTATTCCAGAAGTATTTCCGGTGACATAAGGATGGTCTCTGTATTCCTTTATCAGTAACTGAAATTCATTTAACCTAACAAGTGTGAATGTTCACATAATTTCATTTCATTGCAGGAAACTTAACTCTTCATCCTTTGTTGTTTCTGTGCTCTTATTGATTTTTTTTTTTTTTTTTAATCTGTTCCTTTCTTAAAGAAATTGCCTGGGAATTTTAAGATTTAATTATTAGCATTCATTTGATATTAATATTCTGGTAGCGTGTCCTGAAGTTCAAAAGTCACAGAATTAAAGTTCAAGCTGTGTTTTTAATTAATGTTGCTGTATCTGTTCAGCTATGAGTGTCTGGATGTATTCAAATTCTTTTTTTCTGACACAGGTATAAGCATCGAGGAAGTTATGCTGAAAGATCTCAAGGAGATTTCAGATGGAGAAATCAAGATAGCAATTAGCACTGTGCACATGACACTAGAGGTAAGAGAAAGCCTAAATAACGTTGTTGGTAACTAGCCCTAATGCGTAAGGAAAGAGCTCTTTAACAAAGATTTTGAACCTTGTATTTTTTTTTATATATAGGCATATACTCCTTGTATATGAGCAGAATTTTCACTAACTTTGGAAGAGTAGCTGTTTGTGATCTGACTATCAATGTTTTACTTCGGATTATTTCTTCCTATTGGTTAATTCCATGGTGTATAAGACAGCGACACCAGCAATCTGCAGCCTTTGGGCAGTCTGAAGGTTTCTAGTCACACTTCAGTAGTGTTTTGTCCTACTTTTCACTTCTGTTGTGCTGTACAATTTACATATCTGATCTAGCATTTCCTCAGCTCTCAGAAAGGAGAGTGTTTCCTTATGTTCCTTACACCCTAAAACTGTGTCCCTGTTATAGCCTGAAAGAGGCTGCTGGTATTTTCTTTCTCAACCAGTCCCCAGTCCCAAACATTTTGCAGCTTCTTATAGAAAACTTCTGTGATACGTTTTGTGTAATTATGTGTACAATTAATGAATGTACAGGTGTTATGGTATAGCAGAGATCTTGGCTACATAGTTGTTACACCAAAGCAGGAAACAGAAATGATAGGTATACTCACCTATATCCTAGGCTTGGATGGAAAACTCCAGTGGAGTGGATCTCCAGAAAAGATCCTTCCCCCCTGGTAGCCAGCTCTTAAATGGGTCTAGGAGAGGTTGAGCCAGGCTCCACCCCTTCCAGCAGCACAGGTGAATTACCTTCACCTGTGCTCCCGTGGCTGACTCATGCTTGCCTCAGGTGATTAATCAGAGGCTCAGGCCATGATTCAGCAGTTCCCATACACTCCACTTGTTCAGGTTGACTAAAGGGTGATCTTTTCCTAATGCAGAGATCGGATATATTGTGACGCTTATACAATTTCCATCACGATACATGTTGGTAAAATTCAAAATGAGTTACTATCAGTGAATGTTGATATTTTTTTATGGGCCAGTGCTCAATGATGTTACTGGAGGCATGCAGTCATGAGGTGCATATCCATCCTATGTTCCATCAGTCCCACGTAGACCATCACCGGGTATTGCACATGATCTGACAGTAACATTGGAATGCTTTGATGACATTTCATTCCTTCCCGTGACTCTGAAGGCTCACAGACTCACGGGGAGTAATACAGATGTTTCAGAGGTACGAGGAGGGGAAGGTCTGCTCTCCAGGGCAAGATACAGACTGTATTTCTATCCTGGGTCAACACTTCCGCTTGTACTGGGGCATGTCCTGACTGCCTGTACCACACCTTCTGGCCATATGTGTGCAGCTGCATACTAATATCAGACACCAAAGGAGGTGTCCTGATCTGCCAAAGGGGCATGATGGGGGTCCCTTTAGCAATGAAAATTAGAGTGTTGGCCACAATATCAGTAGGCCACGTACCTGTTACTGGAGGGACTACTGAGCCTCCCACTTCCAACGGTCTTCCCCATGGTGCAAATAGGCCACACCATTTGGGTCTTACCTGCACCTTCCAAGGCTATTTTATTCTATGGGTACCTGGATCTAAATTCTCAGGGGCAGGGAGCAGAAGATTATTTTGTGTCCTCTAGCAAGATGGACTGTTGTTTCAGGCATGTTTCAGGCAATGATCTCAGTCTCATCTTAGAGCAAGCATTGCAATCCCGGCATGCCTGGACGATGTCAGGTAGCTGTATGGGCAGTCCCCATGCTTTAGCAGCTGCCCACATTGTCTTTTGTCCTGCATACCGCAGCTTCTGATGTAACCAGCGGGCGATGTTCTTAGATGGTGAATTCTCAATCCATTGAACTCAGGCCAGTGTATCAGCTTCATCATTTCTCGGTGACTGTAGAGGCTGATGACTAGAAACATGATAGACACGTACAGTCCTGTGTTTGACCGTATTCTATATGTCTAACCACATGTTCTTGCCCCAGATCAGCCAGGCATGGATAGTTAATTCCTGGGTGGCCCACTTTGCAATCCAAAGAGTGAGCCCCCGCTACACAGCACAATGATCTGTGCAGATATTCAGGATACCATCACCAGGTTCCTTGGTTGTAATCATCCACATGGCTCGCAGTTCTGCCCATTGGCTGCTCTGACCATCCCCCTCGTCATCCCCCCGCTTCTAATTCCTTCACTGTTCTTGATACTTCATCTTGCCCACCCGGGAGTCCATACTGTCTTACGTTAGTAATCCGGCGTGGTTTTGGCAGGCAAATAGGCCCAGGTTTTGCATGGCCTCTTAATATTGCCTGCACTGCCCGGATACTGATACATCTCTGTCGAAGTCTGAACTGTCCCACAGTTGTCTGGAGAGACAGACCCCATAGAATATCTATGCCCAAGATGTATTCCTGGGGTGGGGCAATAGATACCTTATACTCCTGGGGTGGGAGATGCCCAACCCTCAATTTCAACCATGTTTGGGTGACAGTAATAGTCTGTCCTCGAAAACCACCAGTCATCACTCTGTCTCCATCAAATTTGGTTGGATCTCTGTAGATAATTGATGTTTCTGCTCTGGTGTCCACTAATGCCATTACTCTCTGAATATTTTTTCAGGACCAATAAATCATTAATTCTACGTAGGGCCTCTGGTCCCATCTGGGACTAGCGGGACTAACATCCCTTGTCATGCCATGAATTGTGCTATGGCCAATTCTTTTGCTTAAGGTGGCTCAGGCATTGTTGACTGAGACACCTGAGGTGGCTTTTTTTTCCTATTAGGAACAATGAAACCTTCTAAGTTCCGTGTCATTGTTGGTATTCTCTTTATAACCCTTACCCTCGGTTTCTTAAGGTAGTTCTGAAATTTTTGATTGTCCTTTAGTTGTATCTAAAACTGGAGAAAGACATGTTTGGGCTGGCATTCAATCTTAGCAAATTGGACCCAAGCCCAAATAAAGTCATTAAACATTTTTTTGGGGGAAACCCTTATGGGTCCCAGTCGAAGAGCTCGAGTAGCCAGCATCTTGGTTTTAGTCACCAGCAGGACCTCAGCTTCTTCTAATGTTCAAATGTTGCGCCTGGTCTGCAGGCGTTCTGTTTCTCCTAGGTTGGCCACTAACTGGGCAGCCTGCTGGACTACCACTTCTGAGGCCATCAAGGGATTTAATATAGAGACCAAAGTACCGTATAGATGAGAGGGAGCTTGCTGTAGAATTAAGTCTCTCATCCCTTCTGAGAATTTGACCGTATCAGGGCCATCAAATGTATCTTCATAAATTGCTTCCCTTATTCCTAGTTCATGGATATAATTTTGAAGGTCCTCCATGGAGGACCACATCCCTGTATGTAGAGGTATATCAGATTTATTCGGCCATACCATACGCAGGCCTATGTTAGGTCCTGTATATATCCTATGCTAGATCATTCTATTATAGAGTGGTTTTCATCAGGATATTGGTTACCCGCATATAACCCCTGCCTGAGAACAGGATGGACAGTCATGGTGGCCAACTTGGCTATTTCTGGGCCATTCACCAAAACACTTTCCCTGTTAAATGCCAAGTTCTTGCTCTAACTTTTTGATACAGTCTTTCAAAAGTTGGTTTTCATTCTCTAAAGTATTATTCCTCATTTCCATATGATTTAAAGCATTTAATAGTGGCCACGCCACTGTGGAAGCAACTAATTGTCTTTCTTTCGTGATCAGTATATCTTTGCTAAGTCGCTGAAAGTAATCTATCATGCGATATGGGGAGATATTTCCCATAAAACGTAAGGGACCCCATTTTTCAATGATGACTGCTAGTTCATAATAGGGAGATCCCAAAGTCCTGGGATCTGCCCTGGAATCATTTTATTTAGGGGGGTAACCGCTTTTTTGTTTTTTTTTTTTAAATCTTCTTTTTTCATTTTGTCAGTTTCAGTGAATGATATGTAGACTGGGCTAGTAATTAGGAAGTAGATTTAGCATTATAGTTTATTTAAATTGTTTCATAGACTACGTAGAGTGTAGGTCTTGTGCTCCACACATCCAAGTTCCATCTTGACTGTTCAGAGTCATTATGACCTGAAACTATTCCTTGTGGCAAATTGAATTTGGCAACAATAAGTTTTCGCAGTCCTAAAAGCAGGACAGTCTTCAAACCCTTCTCCGCAACTGTGTAACATTTGATGATAGCACAGTTTACTCAAGGAATGGCAATACCTGTTGATCAGACAGTAGAAGTTTCACAGATTTCTGTTTGTGAGTGCATCTAGTGGCTGTTGAGGAAGAAAAGTAGATTCCGTTATAGGTAAAAAGTGCAAATGATCAGAGTTTTACTGAAGATGGATTATTTCTAATCATAACTTTGGTATTTTTATTTCTTAACCTTACTTAGCATTTTTGGGCTTCTTCACCTTTTGCTGTGAATATTATATTAAAGTGTTATTTTTTTCAGAAGACTAACTACTTTTTTTTCAGTTGTGACATTTATAAATTCATACTTTGTTCTAAAAAAGATTGTTAATTTCGTTGTCTGGTTTGAATTTTCTGCCTTACTGCAGTTTGCTCAAGCATTTTCTGAACTCTCTTATTTACAGTATTTTATAGTATGAGACATTTTTAATTAATTAATCAATTAATTAATTAATTAATTTTAGCTGTTGGGGATGATATGGTCTCACTGTGGTAAAGTGGGTGGCTTGCAAAAACGTTCTGTGCTAATTATTTCACTTAGTATTGGAAACATGGTTTTCATTAAGTAATTACAAACAAAACTGTCCAGTTCAGTGTTCCATTTAGATTTTAGTTACGACCTGAAAATTCAGAAATTTTAATGGCTTTTGGATTTTTTCAGCAATTATCATGCTAATTTTATATTCATCCTGAAAGTGCTCTGCAGGCATTACCTGACTAAGGGAACGTGAAGCGCAAACTTGCTGCAGGTGGCAAATATGTGTATGTGATTGTTTCTTTAGAAATTTCACAAGGTCAAATTATTTCCTGAATCAACAGATAAGTAAAAACGTTTTTCATTAAACTGCTTTCTATAGGCTCAATTATTTGCTTTGTTTCAGTGTTTTATCGTATAGCTGATATTGCTGAAACCAAATACAGTGTTTCTGTAGTTATATTGTAAACTGCTCAAAAGCATGCATCTTCTGGTGTGATATATGGATATATATAATGAAAAAAGAAAGTGTTTTAGCTCTGATTTCAGCCAACTTTCCACTATAGTGAAGACAGAAATCAGTAAGTCTGATATCCTGACTCATGTGCTCAGAAACACATCATCAGATAATTTTGTGGGCTTCTTATTTTGCTATATTTCCGGCAAGTTTACAGATTTTTGTTGAGAGTAAATTCTGAAAAAAATACTCAATACTTGGGAAGATGGAGGTTCTTTTTAGACAGATCTTGGCCTGGAGGTAAGTTTCTTTCATAGAACCGTAGAATCCTAGAATCATAGAATGGTTTGGGTTGGAGGGAACCTTTAATATTATCTAGATCCATCCCCCTGCAAGAGGTACCTCCCACTCAACCAGCTTGCTCAAAGCCCCATCCACCCTGGCCTTGAATGCCTTCAGGGTAGGGGCATCCACAACCTGTTCCTGTTTCCCTTCTTTGCCACTGATTTCCTATGTTAGATCATGGAATCATAGAATGGCCTGGGTAGAAAAGGACCATAGTAATCATCTAGTTTCAACCCCCCTGCTATGTGCAGGGTCACCAACAACCAGACCAGGCTGCCCAGAGCCACCTCTAGCGTGGCCTTGAAATGTCTCCAGATATGGGGCATCCACAGCTTCTCTTGGCAACCTGTTCCAGTGCGTCACCACCCTGTGTGTGAAAAATTTCCTTCTAATATCTTACCTAAACTTCCCCTGTCTTAGTTTAAAACCATTCCCCCTTGTCCTATCACTATCCACCCTCGTAAACAGACATTCCCCCTCCTGTTTTACACTCTCTTCGAGAAGATAGATAAATCATTTGTTTCCTCAGTTTCCTGTCTTTAGCTGAGAATGTTAATCTTTTGTTTCTTGAGTGTGTAATGTGGTTAAATTAATTGAAGTCTGTGCTAGTTATGTTGCTATAAACCCTGTTTCTATTACTTATGATACATATTTCATATTACCTGTGAAAATATTTTCTAGGCTCTGTATTTTATAGGGAAGGAAATGGTAGTAACTAATAAGTCATCAGTTGTAAGTTAATACAGTTATTGAATGCTATCACATAACAATATTCACTCACATAGAATATTAAAGGCAGACTCCTCAACGGTTTCTTTTGAAGAAAGATGTGAATGCAGAAACTAATAGTGCACTGCTCTCAATACTTTGTTTGTATGTCAGTGCTGATGTTATTCAAAAGTGTGTAATTTAGATCCATTCTCTATTGGCTTACTGGTTGTTAGCGGGATGATGTTTAAGTATCCTTAGAAAGGAAAAGCTTTCAAATGTTGCTGGAATAGGAAGTGGTGGCATGAAGGGAGGGAAGTGTTTAGATTTCAATGAGAATTTGTGTGAAGCTTTGCAGTTTTTTGAAATAACTACTGTTGGATCTTGTCTTCGAAGATTTGGGTGACATTAAAGCTTATAAGTTGAAATCAGACTTCTGTCTCTGCATAGCGGCATTTTTTTTAAATATAGGGGGGAAAAACAGCATCAAAGCCCATATTACAATTATTTTTGTTGCCCTTTATCACAAAGTTTCCCCAAGTCATAATAATGATTACTCATAGGATATTGTAGCAAAATTCAATGCATGCATTGTAGTTAATTTCTATTACATTATGTTATACCCTGAGAGTATGTTTTGCTTTTCTCTGCTGGAATTCTCTTGGAAATGAGAAATATCTTCTCAATGTGACTTTCCGTGAAAGTAATTTTTTTCCTGAGAAATGAACGCTAAACTGAACTCTATTTTCTGCTTTTGTAAGTCTGCTACAGTGGACTAAAGTTCAGGTTCCATGCATGATCGCTTTAGTTGAAATCGCTCCTGAAGTTCAAGCTAAATAATACATTTGTTGGACTGAGTCCTGTATCTTCTGTTCCATGAAAATTTATTCTATCTCCTTGCAGAAATAATTTTGGACAATAGAAAAATCAAATTCCTCCACTGATAATTTAGGCAGTCCACTGATAGTAGGGCAAACAGTCTATTTGATACCACCTACTAGTCCAAACAAATTGAGAATAGTACCAAGAGTACTGGCTCCGCAAGAAGTTTTCTCGCCATAGAGAAACTCAAAGTGACTGAGCAACTTATGAGAACATAGGAAATTTGGATGTTTGGAAGCACAGTGGATCTGCTCCCCAGCACATAGATAGTCTGATCTCAGAGGTGCAATTTAATTTTTACATTTTTTTTAATAGTAGTTTGACATGCAGCTACACTGCTTGCTTGTTCTAGTTCATATGTATATAGCAAAAAATTGTGAGAGTACCCATAAGATGCACAAAGCAAGGATCTCAGATTCAGCTGGTGCACATAAAACAAGTGATAGGTAGGCTATTAAGTGTTGTTATGTGAATCTCCAACATGCTTGTTTGAAGGTTTGAACCTTTTTTGTCTGTCTGTAATGACTGGACCATAGTTACGCATTTAGGAACTTTTTTTCTTGTGGTATAAATATAAACATATTTTAAATGACATCAAATTGGCACATGAATTTGTTTTTAATGCTAAAAACAAAACAAGAAGAAAGCCCCAAGTAAACATGTTAACATTTAATCTTCCAGTAATGGAATTGGAAACAAAATTCTCTGTAACTTACAATAGCAACGCTGTGTAGAGATATTTTTCTGATGCCTGTTGTGAGAAGTTAGGGTATGTAAAATAAATGATGTATGGAGCTGTAGGAATGCGACTTTTGCAGACTACCTTATGTCTAAGGAACATTAAACATAGGGTTCTCGTTTAGCAAATAAATAACCATTCATTTCAATGGCTGCATAGTCTGGACTTTTGTGCATATTTTTGCAAAGATGAGAAGAGGCCATTAGGGATTTAATATAAAATAAATCGCCAAGGGGTCTTCTTGTAGTCCTAGTCTTTCTGCCACATGGTGTGTCACTAATGTGCATAAATGGGCTTAAATGAATTTGTTATCTGTATTACATTTGCAGTATGTATATATTTATATATTATTTTTTAATTGTGTTTAAAAATAAAACATTAAATACATCATTTCTGAGAGTTGAAAACATACCATTTGTAAATAAATCAACCTTAATTAAGGTCTTAAAATGTCAGTGTGTGAGATGTGCCTGTAGAAAAATGTATAACATATATAGTACACAAAACTCAAATATACTTGCATTGGCTTTTTTAGAAGCACTAGCAGGGTTAAGTTGTCCCCTTGTAGGACTGTGTAATGCAGTCAGACATGCATTAATGTAAATACCACACTCATATTTAAATGTCAGAATGTAGTGTTCTGGAGGATGGTGGCTGTTATGTTGACGCCTCAGGTCAGACTAAGTACCTCAACTGGAGTGAGTATGATCCAAGGTGGGGAGAGCTGAAGCAGACCTGCTGAATTCTCCGTTGCAGTTATTTCTTCATCTTCAAAGGTGTGAAAAGAAACTGGTAGGAAGAACCTTAGATTAAGAGCTTGTTAATGTTGATTATAATGATTACCAGGGTTGCATGTAGTTTTAAATTAAGACCAGATTATTTCCAGGAGACCATATGAGGATGATATGGGATGAAGGGCTCCTACTCACTAAAATATGTCCATGTGAAGTCATGGAACGTATCAGGCAAGGTATATATTAGAGTCCACTGTGACATGAAAAAGAAAGTGAGCTACTAAAATTTGCCAAGACAATTTTATTTATCAGCGAGTCCAAATCAACCTATGTTTAAGCCTATGTTATTAAAGTAATATTTGAAAGATGAATTTGGTTATTTCCTTCTATACTGCTTTCATGACTCATGTAGTAAACCAGAAGCATCAGAAATTGTGTACTTGCAGTATCACCTCTTGCCTGAGGTATACAGTTCTGTATACAATACCAGTTCTGCAATAGAATGTGTGTTGATTTTCAGTTTATTTTGGTGTCTGAAGAAATAGACTTCATATTTTAAATTTTATCTGACATTTATTCTGAATTTGGTCTCTGCTATTGTTTTGCTCAATCTTGGCTCAAAAGTTAATAAACGAAGTAAAATAGCTGTTAGAATGATTAAATGAATAAAGATGCACATTAGCTTAATATACTAACATTTACCATGAAAATGTGCTTGTATTTACAGGCATATTATTCAAGAAGATAAACTGTATTTTCTTTTGTATTGTTTATGAAATGTATTTCTCTACATAAAATCTTTATTATACATGTTAAATATCTTTATGAAATATGGCTTTGTAACATACATATCTCTCAGCTAAATAAAGCAATATCTATAGTATCATTATTGAACTGCGTTCCTGACTTCTACAAAGCTGACTAATTCATCATTTATATACACTCCTAGTTCTTGTCAGTAGCATTTCAGCTCAGCTGTTCATGGGGCATAGACATTGACAGCGGGAGGTGCTGTTTTGAGAAATGTTCAGCATAAAAATAATTTTTTTTGTGTGAAATACATTATACTTTTACTTATGTTAATGTAAAACATAACTTGAACACTTAATACTTTAAGATCTGGACATGATGCATGAAAATAAGGAGACATAATATGAGTAACAGCCATATAAATATTACAGAAAAGTTAAATTTGCTTTTTTTTTTTTTCTTTGCCTATTGCGTGGGAAACAAGTTAGTGTAGAGCACTAAACTGTTGATCCAAGATTACAAAATAATTCAAGCTATAAGTAAAATATGTTTTGTTTGCTGGTGTTAGTGTTACTGCATAAGACCGCAGTTATATCCACACAAAATGACAGATAGATACAGAAGAGGCAAACATCAGAAGATACAGAAGAGGCAAAGATAGATACAGAAGAGGAAACATACACACACCTGTCAAATAATGTAATCTTTATTTAGAATGGTGGTACTTTGTGCAGAAAAACAAAACAAAAAAATCTGCTGTGTCTTGAAATACTCATTTTGTCCAATCCGCTTGGCAGATCGTGTACATAAACAATTTTTGAACTGGAATTTAAGTGAATGCTTATCAGTGGTAAACGTTATGATAGCCTGTGTTACTAGTACACACCAATGAACTTTATACCTTCTGCTACATATTAGGAGCTCAGTCCTGCAGCGCTTAGTCATTTTAAAATGTAGTAATATTTTGGAATTTTATATTAATTAAATTGATTAGAAGTACTCTGTGAATTGTTGTGTTGTTTTGTTTAGTTTTGTTTTCCCAGCTTTTGTGTGCTCTGGTAAAAGGGAAGATCCTTCTTTACAAGTGCATGTAACTGGGTATGCTGTGAGCTTGCTTGAAATCAAATGCTGTGTCTGACAAAATTTCAGGGTGCTAATTTATGAAACAGTTGTGATATCTTTCATCTCATTTTCTAAGTATAGATGGAACTTACTGATTATCATTATAAGAGTGAGAAGTATTTGAAGTCTTAAAGAGCTTTTCAGTGTATTGTTCCCAAAAAGTATCTGCTTAATATTTTTTTTTTCATTAGTTTTCTTAAGGATTTGGTCTCAGTAAATTGATTCCTGTTGTTTTCTTCATATTTGTGTTCCTGGTTATACGAATAAAACATGCTTTCACTGAAAACTTAGGCACAGAGAGACTTTCCTTTCTCCTGTTTGCATTATTCTTGTGGATTTTTTTATTTATTTATTTTTTATAATGTCACAAACTTCTCATTACTGATCAGGTTAAAAAAAATAAAAACAACACAAAAACAACTGAATATTTTCTGCTGCTTTAATCTTGCCACTCTCAATGAATTAGTATCTGACAGCTGTTTTCCAGGATTCTTACAGTCTCCATTCTTCCTGAACACAATATTTATGCTGCTGTAAAATAAAATGTTTACTGAGGTCAATATGTTTACAGTAATAGAAAATTCTGGCAGTTGATAAACTGTATCATGCTAGATTGTTTATACTGTATGGTATTTGCACTGTAGATGTGGACCATTCAGGTATATACAACTCCTTTGTGACTGGGAGAGCGTTATCTTCAGTCTCCGAGAAGGAAATAACAAATGTGAATATAAGATACCTGGTTCTTTCACTCAAGTCTAGGAGGACTGTGTAGTTGGTAGCAGAATACAAAACAATATGTCAGAATTCTGTTTTCCTTGTAGGATGTTTCTTCTTTTGCGTTAATTAATTGTTGGTTTCTCCCTTTATCAACAGAAGTTTATACTTGCTATTTATTTATACTTGATATTTATTTACTCCCAACTTGGGCTCTTAGAAACATAGAACTGTGAAATCACTGAGGCTGGAGAAGACTTCTGAGGTCGTCTAGTTGAAACATCAATCCATCTCCACCATGCCCAGTAAACCATGTTCCTAAATGCCATATCTACCTTTTTCTTGGAAACCTCTGGGAGTGATGACTCCATCACTTCCCTGTGCAGAGTGTTCCAATGCTTGACCATTCTTTCAGATAGTATTTTTGTTTGTAATATCCATCTTCAACCTCACCTGATGCAGCTTAAGGACATTTCCTCATCCACTATATGCATCACTTGGTGATAAAGGGAAAAGAGGTTGGTCAAGCAGGATCTGCCTTTTATGAACCTGTGCTTTCTAGAACTGACCTCCTGCTTGTTTTGAACATACTGTTTGATTTCACCAGTACCAAAGTCAGGCTGACAGTTTTGTAGTTCCCTGAATATTCCTTCCACCCCTTCCTGTAGAGGGGAACATTGGCAAGTCTCTAGTCACCTGGGACCTCCCTTGGCTTAGCAGGACTGTTGATAAATGACGGAAGAGCACTTAGAGAGCGCTTCAGCTCTCTCCCTCAGCACTATGGTGTGGATGATTTGTGATAGTTTATGTGAAGTAGCAAGTCATTTCCTTCTGAATTACGAGGTATTTATTCTGGTTCTGATCCCTGTCTTCCAACTCAGAGGGTAGAGTACCCTGAGGACTGCTCTTACTTTTAAAGGCAGAAGCAGAGGAGACATTTAGGCCTTTTCCTCACCCTCAGTGTTCCCTGCCACATCTAATAAAGGATGAAGATCCTGCTTGGCCCTCATTTTATTGTTAATGCATTTTTCCTGGACCCCTTTTGACCTTTAGGACTGTCTCAGAAGGGACTCTTCCAGCTTCTGTTCTAAACAGTGCTAAGTCTGCCCTCTGAAAGTTCAAGGTAGCATTTTTGCCAGTCAGTCTCCTGATTTCACCAGGAATTGAGAACATTTTGTGGTTACTCTGTTCAAGACTGTTTCTGTCATTCATATCTCCTAACAGTCCTTCTCTGTAAATAGCAGGTGTAAGGACGCACCTGTTATGTTAGACTTTCTTGCCTCTGCTGTGTTATATTTCTAGCAAATGTCTGATAATTTCTTAAAAAAAAAGCAAACAAACCAAAACCCAAACAAAAGTAACTACAGCCTTTCAAATACAGAAGTGTAAACATTCCAATGGCAATCTTCTTTACTTCTTTACCAGAGAGAATTGGTCAGTATTCTGGGCCAGCCTCAGAATTCATAGAACTGTAGAATGCCTTGGGGCAACATTTCCCAAGGCCCTGTCCAACCTGGACTACACGAGCTGCAAGGATGGGTATTCATGTCTTGTCTTGGCAACCCTCTGAGAAAAGAATTTCCTCCTCAGTTCTAATCTAGATCTCCCTTATTTTAGTTTAAAACCATTCCCCCTTGTCCTGTCACTACTATCGGACCATGTGAAAAGTAACTTGCCCTCCCATTTCTAAGCGCTCTTCAAGTTCTGGAAGGTCACAATGTTCCTTTCTCTACTCACAGCTGAACAATCCCAGCTTCCTTAGTCTTTCTTCTTAGAAGTGATACAGCACCCCTCTAATCTTCATGGCCTTCTCTGGACTAGCTTCAACAACTCCATGTATTTCTTGTGCTGGGAGTGCAGTACTCCACATGGTTCCTCATGAGGGGGCAGAGCAAAGCGACACAGTCACCTCCTTTGCCCTGCTGTCCACCCCTCTTCGTGCAACCCAGTATACAGTTGGCCTTCTGGAATGAGTTTGCTAGCTCATAGCAAGCTTTTATCAGATATAAAATTGGTGTGTTTTTATTTAGGTTTCCTGGATACCAGGTGATTGTTTCTCCAACTGTTTGCTACAGTTTACAAAAGAAAAAGGTTGAGTAGGTTTGTTTTGTTTTTTCTTTTTTAACCTGAAATTAGGAACTGTTGGTAGATCAGCATGCACCTACACTAGCTGTGGATTGTTTTGTCTAGAGAAATGCTGAGGGAAGAGATAGAATAAATAGTCTTTATGCTAATATATATTTTGTTCCATGAACTCCTATGCTTTAAAGCCAAAAATCTTGAGTGAGTACTGTATGCTGTCTTTTGAATGATTTAATCAATTATTGAATCATACTCTACTGAAAATGTGTTGTTTTGTTTTTGTCCAAGTTTGTTGACTCCTCTTCTATATTCTAAATTCTATATATTCTACAGAATATATTATAGAATATATATATATAGAATATATATTATAGAATATAGATTATTATATTATTCTATAATATAGATATATTACAGAATATAGAATATATATTATAGAATATAGAATATTCTATATTCTAAACCACTTAGTGGTTTGTTTCTTAGCATTTGCTGTTACAGAAGACTTTCTAAATAAAGGAACTAAAAATAATTTAGAAACAAAAAAGTGATTTTCCTTTCACATTTCTCAGTTGAGTATTTGCCATATGGGTTGCTCAGCATCACATTCTCAGCAGGTCTAATTTATGGTAAACACACAGTGAGCGAACAGAAAAAAAAAAAGGCAATGAAAATATTAATATTCTCCCCACACCCCATTTTTTTTGTAAACTGAGCTGAAACATATTCAGATTCAGCCCGTCTACTTGTGGCATTCAGTTCTGTATATATTTATTTGCTCCTCAGCTGGGACTTAGCAGAGACTGCAATGCTGAGTATCTCACCACGAGGCAGACTTGCTGGAGCAATGTGTGAATTAGACCCTGCACCAGCTGGCATGCTGCCAGACCCCCGGGCCAGGCTCTCTCCATGACGGGCAGTTGGTGAAAGCATAGCTGCTCTCTTGGTAGCATGGAGAGCCTTAGCTTTTCACCGAGCCTCCACAGGAAGATCACCAGCTGAGTGAATGTGCTGATGCTCTGATTCACTGCTAGGAACACACTAAGATGGAGATACAAAATAAATATTGGCATGGATTTTTTCTTGAGACTTAAAATCATGGAAATCCTCAGCATCAATATTTTGAAAATCTCCCACCCTCCAGGGCTTCCTCTTGCTGTTGCCTATCTATTTTCTTTCTCTCTGTGAGTTACCTTCTCCTTTTAGTGACTTTGATGCCATAAATGTCCTTCAAGGACTCTTTGGAACAGTGTCAGCACTAGTCCTAAGTGTCTGTGTGGACAGTCACTGGAGAGAAGCATGAAGGATTGAGCATGCACCAGTAACTCTAGTGACCCTTCTTTCATCAATGCTTTCATCTCTGACATTGGGATGGGATATTATAAATAAAAAAAAAAATACATTTGTTTTCTAGTTAGGAACAAGTATATTTTACGGTGGTCGAAACAAAAAATCTCTGTTACTTAAACAGATTCAAACTGCAGGATAAGGAAATTGCTGCCATTACACAATTGATATTGTAATTACTAATAGGAAATAGATACAAATGAAAATTATATAGAAAAAGCCTTGGTTGAAGTCCTCTCCTGTGCTTTATGGTATGTACAACAGGCTTCAGTAATGCACATGCTTTCCTTTCTCTTTGGATGTTTTCTTTTTCAGCAAGGAGCCTGCACGATCCCATTGCAGGTCTGAGGATTCAGCCAAATAACTGAATTATTTGCACTTTCCTCTATATCTGTGCATGCATCAGATATAGAGGAAAGTGCAAATAATCTTTCTTCAAACAATCATATGATTTCCATTAGACAACATTTTTTCAAAGTTGTCAAGCATTGCTTTTATTTGCAACAACTGCAGGTATTTGTTTCAGATAAATATGACACTTTTCTTTGGATCCTGCTAAATGTCTCAGAGTGATCTCCCCAAGTTGGCAGTGAGTTCCATAGGTTTCATGATCAACTTTTATATTGGTTCTTGTAGTAATGTTGGATTTCTTCTTGTTCAATCTTTTGATCAAGAGTTAATTGAAATGGCCAGTTTTGTTCTTCTGTTTCTTCTTGGGTGCTTTTATACTTCTCTAGGATGCTGCATCTTGTTGATCTCCAGGAAATAATCTGTAAATACTTGTAGGTGAATAAATAGAAAATACTGGTTGTTTTATGGTCTAGTATGAATTCTTTCTTTATTTATATCATTATCCTAATTGTTTACAATGTTCCAGTCAGTTACACTTACACAGATCCTCTGAGGTAATGGAGTTGTGTTTTTAGTATAAACAAATATTTACTCAGAAGTCAAACCTCAGCCTCACTTCCTGTGGACTCATAGTACTAATAGTGTAAAATCCAAAGGATTTTCAGAATGCTCTGGTGAGTAAAACCATGAAAGTACTCATTTTATTCATTTTTATTTATGCATTAAAATTTCCGTGAATATTAGCCAGTTGAAGATAATGCTATGACTATTTAAAAAAATGCCAATTTATAGGGTCTTTTGACAACTGGAAGTAGTTGGAAGGTTGAAGTAAACCAGGCAGTGAGGAGTCCCTTGTGTATTGTACCCTCAGTCTTTCCAAAGTCATATTTTGAACACAATTAAAGTGGCGTTTAATCTGGTTAAATTTTGATCCATTAGTAAGTAGTCATAAAACAAGCATATTTTCAAATATTGCACATAGACAGTGATGTATCTGTGCTTGATGCCATTGTTCTTCACAAAATGTGATAATAATGTTATCTGTTAACATATGAGCTAAGTTTGACTCCACAGAAACAGCTGCAAGTGGATAACCACTTATGCTTAAATCTGCTAGAAATGCACTATTTGACCTGTACAGATAGAAGCTCTTTGTGATTAGAAGTTCTTTTATGCACTATTTTTGCGCTGAGTCTCAGCCGATGTGCTTGTAGAAATAATAGTCCTGGCAGTACTGTGAAATCTGATTTTTTAAACCTTTAAGAAAAAATCGTTATCTAAAATATTGAAACATTTCAGAAAAAAAATGTACATACATTTCTGTTCTTCATGTAATTCAAGGGGGCTCTGGTGTTCTGCCTTTTCTCATGTTTTGTGTATAGGTAAATACACAAGGTTGTGTCTAATCCAAGCTAGCAGGGAGCAGAGACAGTCCTTTGTGACATCTAAATGATCAGTAAAGAATGATAAATGGTTATTTATTGAGTAGATATTGCGCGTAATTTGAAAGAGGATTGTCTGTAATTTGGCAGGAGGGTCATGTTGACAGCAATATATACTCATATGTAACTTTTTATTTGCAAGATGCAAGGGAAAGATATAAGCACTTCCTAAGATAGGCTGGGTATTTCATGCCTGCAACTCCATTCTAGTTTCTGATTATTATTGTTGTATTGTAGTGTTTTATGCATAGAGTCAAGTGTCTGCAGTAGAAGGAGGTAGCAACTGAAGGAAAGCTTTTAGCCATTGTAGGGTCTGATCAGAAAGGTGAATGTGAGAGTTAGAGAAGAAGTATGCAATCATGACAGATGAGAGTTAATTTGGCACAGAACATGTATGCAGTATGAAAGGTATAGAGTACAAGTCAACTTCAAGCTAGGACTATCTCAGAAATTAGATGACTAACTTGAAACTTTCCTTGCATCCTATCACTGATCACCTGTGAGTAGCCAATGGCTCTCCTTGCTGAAGCCTCTTTTCAGGCAGCTGTGCAGAGTGATGAGGTCTCCTCTCCAGACTAGGAGGAACATGGAAGTTATGAGAAGTGTAGGGCTATCTCTGCCTATATGTTGTGTAATATGAGTTTTTTTGCTATATGAAAAATGAATTAGGCTCACTTGATTTCGTCTTTAATTACCCATTTTCTTTTATTCTAAAGCAATTTATTGCTCATTTCTATCTGTAAAAGTGTGTATCTAGATTTCTGACTCAGGTCTTTCTTGAGAAATAATTTTCTAACTTGCTGAAATTCAGGATTGTTCTGAGAGACTTTGCCAAAGGTGTTTTTTTTTTCTTTGTTTCTCCAAAGCTAGAATTCCTCCTACAGTCATAACTGTATCAGCTAGGAGAGTCATGGTGTTCTAAAGTTTGGCTAATGTAATTACTTTAGCACAAGCACTAAAACTGTCTCAATTACAGTTGGCGGCAAAATCTGTTTCCAGAACAGTTTATCCTGTGTATCATTTGACTTTTTCTGTGCAAGTTTAAAACTATTGACAGTGCAGATTTCAGAGCTAGAAGAACCATTTGTGATTAAGGTCAGTTGAAAGAAAAGGGCTTTCAGAAAGAACATAAAATGAAATTATCCTAGCAATAAGATACAGTCCAGCGCCATTGAGGAGATATAATTTTAAGCTAATGTGTAGCATTACTGTTGTACCATAAATACAGCCGCCTTGGATGGTAGCTACTGTCACATATTTTACAATTTGGACAAAACAAAATGAAGATGATACAATGTATGAAATTAACTACGTAATTCCACATAAAGAGAAAACTAAAGTAAAAAATCTCATACAGGTGACCTATCATATTAGGTCTTCTTTGAGAGTGTTTCATAGACAGAAAAGCTGAAGCTCTCAGATAATGTCGTTTGATGGGCAAATGCAGAGTTTGTTGTAAAATAGCTTATTTTGGATCAGGAAAGAGGAGCTTTGTTTTCCAGGAAAAAAAAATATTGCATTAGTTTTGGGCATCTGTATAGTATCTTTTTTTGTGTGTGTGTTTATGTGGTAGATCTAAAGATATCCCACTGGTAAAGCTTTAAAAAAAAACAGATCTGTTGACCTCATGAAAAAGTTAGTTATTTGGAATGTTAAATGCAATTATATTGACATATGGTGATAATGTGATAAAGCGTAAGGGTTAAAGGTTGAAGGAACCATGGCTTGGCAATTAGCAATGTAAATGAAACATTCATTATCCAGCATGCTGAGAAGTTGATGAACTGTACAATAAATCTGAGCCCAAGTCACTACTGAGATAACTCATTTCAGACATAACAGCTTTTATTAGGATTCTGGACATTATTTTGCATTTTCTGATGAAATATCTTGTTATATGGAAATATCCATTAATTTATGTGATATATGTCAATAGTAAAGATTCATAAGGCCCTAGGCCATCCTTCAAATAAAGTAAGAACCAGAAGAAAGATGAAAAACATATTGTGAGATGTTAAAACTTACCCTGTTTGGAAAGATATTTGATTAAAGGGTACTTGATATTTCTGCAGTGCATTGGTATTGGTCTTTCTCCAATATACATTGTGTCCGGTGACTTACATTAACTTCTTTTAAGCCATGTTTGTTAAGTACACGGGATGTAGACCTATTTGAGAGATGGTGCGGAATATCTTTACTCACTATTTTAAGTTCCACTGAGCATTATTAGTCATTATTATGGCTAACTATATCTCTGAGAGTAATTCTCTGTACCAATAAAATCAAAACCTTTTTTTTTTTTTTTTTTAATTAAACTTAATGCTAGCAATGGTAGATTACTTTCTATTCATCAGATGAACAGTTTAGTATCAAGTAAGAAGTGCCTAATTTTTTCAACAAAAATAAATAACGAGAAGTTAGCAGAAACCAACACACAAAAATCAGAGTTTTCCAGTGAGACAAAAGAATGCAATATTCAAGAAAAAGGGGGTAAGACTTTGTTTTGTGTTCAAAACTGTTAAAAATATTTCTTCCTTTGGAATGGTGCCATGCCCATAGCAGGTAGAGTAATGTATTTTCTGCTTCAACTTTTCATTCATTCACTGTTATTTAAAAATTTGCATTTTACACAGATGTACTGTGGAATAGACAGGTGTCTTAATATTGAGACAAAACATTTGAGTGGCTATGTGTTAGTGGCTATGTATTAACATATAGACTCTGAAGACATGCCATATTTTATTCCATTTTCATGCTAGTTTTTCTGAAATTTAACTCTTACGGATTGTTAGGAATCCTGAAAGATTACGTGATGATTTATGTATTGTGACCCAAAAAATTAGTTAATCTCCCATCTTGGAATAGCTGATACTAATAATTCCTGCTTCAAAAATATGAGGAACAATATTCATAGGCATGAGGTCACCATGTAAGATATAGATATCCATCTGGAAATGGGAAAAATACTGGTCTTGAATCAACATTATTTTTTTTTTCCTGGGTGAGCCTCTTGAAAGTATAACCACTTACTCTCAAAGCAGATCAACTCATACATGAGTAAGTAGTCTCTTTCCATTATGGTGCTAGTGTGTTATTAGTAAGTACTAAGAAGAACTCTTGAGGTGATTTTGTTTATCTTTTAATGCCAGCTAGTTTGTAAATCAGTTGTGGATTTTACACTCTGGACTGATTGGTATGTTTATTTCATGTCCAATTCATATATAACAGGTTAGAAACAGAAATGACTTGTATTTTACTCAATTGTATTTAAACTGTGCTATCTATTAGCTTCCCTTTTGTCAGTTGCAAGGCACAAAGTGATTCAGGCAGTAAAATACTTAGACTAAACAAGACTGCTTAGATCCTAGACTAGGTGTCTTTGCAAAAAAGTGTATTTTTTTACCTTTTTACTACTTCTTCACATACGGCAACTTCTGCTAATGGTTATTGTCTGCAGAATGGAAGTGAAAGAAAAGAATAAGCTAAATGTTAATGGTAGTGTTTGTAAGGTGCTGAAGGGATCAGGCGGAGAAGGATGTCTGTGTACAATTTCATGAAAGCTGATGCATTCAATGAAAACAAAGATTCTTCTTTTAATAAGTTTCCTGATTACCAGATATATAAGTGCTTTTTGGACCTCAGAGATTAGTATTCATAGAAGTAGAATGTGAATTTACAGAGACTGACTGTAGATTAGGCTCACTATAAACCAGTTCTCTGTGAAAGCATTTATAGTATAGGTGAAAGGTGTCTTTTAGTAAGGTGACTTCCTAACACTACTTGAAAACAGTACCAATTTAACTGTTTGGTTTTTATTTTGTTTGTTTGTATCTTTCTTACTATATACTAACTTCCCTGTCTAGCAAACCATCTGGAAATTCTCAGTCTTGGCTGGGAATTTTAGATGTAGCTTTCTGCTGTGGAAAATTGGAGCCATCTACTGTCCTGAGAAAACATTTAAAGTGTAGCATATAATTTAAAGTGTAGCGTATGATTGTTTTTTGGTTTATTCTGTATGCCCAGTAGTTCTTCAGTGTTTGTTGTTAGTATGATATTTGTTAATGTGGTTGCAGAATTATTTAGGTCTAGGTCTTTCTGAAAAAATATTATTAATTTTATCACGTATGCTGAAAAGCATTTATACAGACTTCAGCATTAACTGTTACTTACAGATTAAATAGCCAATTTGCGAATAAGGAAGAAGGCTAGCTAGGCAAGCAGCCATCTTACAGGAGTGCAAAGTCTAAAAAACTCATTCAACAAAATAAACATGGTTTTTTTTTCTGTTCAGATCATATTTACCTTCCAATTCTTGTTACGTTCTCTCTCTCTCCACATCTCTCTCTCTGTTTTATTTATTTACTAATTTAAAGTATTGCAGATAGTAAAGTACAGTCCTATCTGAACATGACTTGGTGAGAAAAGGGTCTTAGTTTTCTCTTTCTTCCTGGTTTCAGGTTGTCATTCAACTTAGATATTGAATTTAAACATTGAAACATATTTGACCATACAAAAACAGAAAATAAAACAAAACACACAAAAACAAACAAACAAAACAATCAAACAAACCCCAAACCGTCAGTAATAAACAATGGAGAAATCATGCATTTATTTTTATATCTGGCAGCTCCTCAAGCTTGGAACAATTTTTTGAAGCCTGTCCGGATCTTTTTTCTCCAACACGTTTTCACCGTTTCTGCAGGCCGGATTATGCCACTGTCTGCTGGCCAGTTTCCACAGCTATACCCTCTTGCCTTTCTTCAAAACCTTAAACAGGTGTAACTAGATGGAACTAAACAAATAATCATATGTCATCTTGAGACAAAAAATAGGCTATAATCCAGGCAGCTGTTCCTCAGCTGCAACGAGCTGTTCACAAACAGGAAGAAGAGAGAAAATATGTGTAAGTCTTGTTTGCTGTTAAAACTGGAAAAATGCACACTAATTTGCATAAGTTGTAAGGTTCCCTGTCACTTTCATTACTATGGTAGCTGGTCATGTCTTATGCATGTATACAAACACATCCAAGACGAATAAGGCAGCATTTAAGTGTAGGTTGAACCAAATGATTATAAATGAATTGAGGGATGTCTCCTGGGATTGGACATAAAGGTCTTGTAAACTGAAAATTTTATAAACAAACAGCTGTTGGGAAAATACCATTATGCTGTAATAGCAGCTATTAAAATCCATTAGCAATCTTGATGGCCTGTTTGAATTTGATGCATCATTTGCTCTGACAGTGTTTCTTTCTAAAGATTTTTGTAAAATATATGTAATTATGAAATACTGTGATAATAGACTAGGAGATTAACACTGATTACATATTATACTTCCATGTGCCTGTCAAGCTTTGAAGAATACATCGTGTCCATCAGCTTAAACGTCAGTAGACTAAAAGAAACACACTACCTGAAAACTTGCGAAGCTGTCACTGTAGGATTAAAATACATCTTTGCTTCCAGATTAAAACTCTTATTTTTATTTATTTATTTATTTATTTGCTAAAACCAAAACACCAAAAGAACAACCAAATATAATTAGTTGTTACCAAGAGTTTTTGCTCTCTCCTAATTGATACCAACCTGTCATTCTTCCTCTGATCACAGATCAAGACATGGTACTGATTGTCACAGGTGTAAGGCATGGCCTGTAGGTTGTGCTGCCATTAAAACCAATCAGGCTTCTAATGACGTTTTGAAAAGTGTTTATGTTAAGAACTATCTAAGGACTCTCCTATTCCATAAATAGTTCAATTGTCAGTACTGTATGTAAACTGCTCCTTCAGAAGCAGACATAAAAACCCACAATATGAAATGTATAACTGTATCTCTGTGCATGGACAGAAACAGATGTAGTCTGGCCATGAATGCTGCAAGGGCACCATCTGCTGGATGAACAAGAATAAAAGACTAAAGCTTGGCTGAGTGGTATTTCAAATATCTTTTGATCAAATATTTTTTGATCAAGAGTTCTTGTCTGCTTTTTTTTTTTTTTTATGTTTTGCTTTATGAACATAGCATAAAATAATAGAATAGAATAATAGAATCATAAGATAGTTTGAGTTGGAAGGGACCTTTAGCATCATCATGTTAAATAACACCAATCCACCGATCTGAGCACTGATTTCTGAGGAATGCCACTTGTCACCAGTCTCCATCTGGGCACTGAGCCACTGACCACAACTCTTTGACTGTGACCATCCAGCCAGTTCCTTGTCCAATGAGTGGTCCAATCTGTCAAATCTGTTTTTCTTCAATTTGGTGACCAAGATGTCATGTGAAACAGTGTTAGATGTTTTGCACAAATTACTGATATTGCAACCTCATCATAAATGGCCGTCAAATTTGCCAGGCATGACTTGCACTTGGCGAAGCCATATTGGTTTCACCAATCTCCTCATCTTTGTTTTCCATGTGCCTTAGTTGGACCTTCAGGAGTATCTGCTCTTAAAGAACAAGTAGTTTTTTAGAATTACAATTCTGATGTGAAACTATGTGATAATTTTATGGAGATCCTCTTTTCTCCTCTCTCCTTACTCCTGCTCCCTGTCACTTTGTTTTATCTTCTTTCTCCCTTTTGATACCTGCTTTATGTAAGAGGACTGTCAAAAATTGCTACGTCTTTTTGCTATTTCCTCTCATCACCCTTCCTTTTCTTCCTGATAGAAGTATTGTTGTGAAGATAAACCTCACACTGTAAGACAGAACACTACTCTGCTGAAGTACAGAGCATGCAGCAGAGCCAAGGTCAATTCCTTTTGCAAGAGAGAAATATAGAAGGGTAAGGTACTTTGTAATAAAAATAAGTTGGTGCCTTTCTGTCCCAGCTCAGAAACATTCTGTCTTATTTTCATTTGCAGATCAAACTTTTTTTTTTTTTTTTAATTAAATGTTATGATACTAGTCTCTTCATTGTAAGAAATGTAGTCTTGACACCTGTGCCATTTCTGTTGTCTTTCCAGAGTCACAAGAGGCTAAAACTATTGTGATACAGTTGTATCATTTAGCATACAAGTTGTTAAAAGACCCTTTACTACTTACCAGCTACTCTGTGTTTGTTATAATATACGATGGCTACTTTTAAAGTAATGCCTCATGTTTTATTGTGCTGGACCACCAAGTCAGAGGCATATGCTGGTGGTATGGCATTCGAGGTTGAACCTTCCCACCAATATTCCATTAGATTTTATTTCTGTGCAACAGATGGCAGCAGAAGGGGAGTCTGACAAAATGGTATCTGGTATGGAAGTGGATCTGAAGCAAAGGTGTGTCATTGAATTCCTCCATCTGGAAAAATGGCTCACTTTGACATTCATCATTGCTTGATGAGCAATTATGGAAACCAAACAGTGAGGTGGTGGGTGGTGCATTTCAACTGTGGATATGGTGATGTGAAAGACAAGCCATGTTCCAGGCAGTCATGCACAGCTGTCAGATCATGATATGAAGAGCATCTTGATCTGCTCATTTATGCAAAATTGCTGATTCCAAACAGCAGTTTGTGTGTGTGTTTGGTGCTTAATGTATTGGAAATGATGGTTTGGAAAATGTGTTGGAATATCACAAAGTTTGTGTCTGTTGAGTCCCTCAAAGGCTCACACAGGAACAGAAAGAACACTGAATGCAAGTTCATAAAGACCTATTGAACCAATATGAGGTAGAAGTTGAGTTTCCTGAATTGTGCCATTACTGGTGATGATAGTGTCACCACTGTGAGTAAAAATAGAGGTCTTCTTTGGGGTGGTGACATGTGAATTACCCATCAAAGAAAATGTTCAAGATGTGGCTCTCAGTGGGTAAAGTAACATACTGTTTTTGGGGCTAGGAAAGGAGTGATCATTCTTCATTTCCTGGAACCCAAACAAACCATTAGCTCTGGCTGATGCATTTGGTGACACTTACTGAGTTGATGGCTTAGCTTCCAAAGTTATGCCAGAGAAGAAGAAAACTGTTCTCTTACAACAAAATAATGCCAGGATCACACCAATTTGAAGACTGTGGAGAATATTGCCAATTTTGACTGCACTGTCCTACCACACCCACTTTACAGTCCGGATTTGAGACTTCCTGACTTCCATCTGTTCAGGCCAATGAAAGATGGACTACATGGGTGACATTTTCCCTGTAATGATGCTGTCATAGCAGCTGCAAAACAGTGCTTCACCTCCACTGGTGCAGGTTTTCACAAGTGCATCATGTAGTCTCTTGTTTGTCACTGGCAAAAATGTTAATGGTGGAGACTATACTGAAAAATAGTGTTTTGTAGATGAGATTGCTATATCAGTGTTATTGAGCTCTTTGTATCTATTGTAATTTCTATAGAGATAAATAGGAGACGTCACTTTTGGAGTGATGTATGTATTATGCATTCTGCTATTGTATGTATTATGCATTCTGCTATGTGCCGCCTCTTAACACTCTTAACACAATGGATGATCTTGCAGTGCACAGTGTAGCACAGGTAAATCCCTTGTGTCACTTCTTATGACCAATTCACAGTTTAAAAGAAGTGTGGATGCTTTTTGGAGTCCCTGTTTTCTTATTTACATGATGTTATTTTCAAAAATATTTTTAGGAAATAAATAAGGTCCTTGAATATACAGACATCAGTCTCATAAAAGTAATTGCAGTGAAAGCATTCTAAAAATGACCTGATAGGTTAGAAAGCCTTAGCTATAGGGCTAATTAGTAAGGTGTTTGTACAGAGGTTTTTGTTTGTTTTTTTTTTGTTTGTTTATTATTTTTTATTATTATTTCTGTGGATTTCTTCATTTTCCAGACTTCAAAAAGTTCTGCATACATTTTAAATACAATCTGTTTCTAAGCATATAAGCATTTTCATTGCCATATCTGTACTTAATTTACTTAAATGTTGAGGAAACACAAATTTAATATTGTATTCAAAATCTTCGTCTTAAAACAGCAAATTTTCAATGTGCTACTGTGAAGTTAGTGAGCAACAGTATATAATTCTTTAAGTAGCTGCTAGCTTCCTTAGAGAAACTTTTGCTTTGATATGCTAATAAGTACTTATTTCTTTCCCTCCTCTGTTAGATGCTTCAGACAATACATGACTGCATTCATGAAGTGCAGGTTGATAAAGGATTTTAAGACATTACAGACATGCGTGGCATGCCACTGGTTAACTCACACATGTGCTGTGAATTTGCTGTGTACTTACTGAGTTTGTTGTTAATTTTTTAGAGTATTGGTTAAGTTTGTTTTTAAATATATTTATCTACTTTATTGCATCACTGTACAATTTGGCAGTCCCTTCATTCAGGTAACTAAGCATTGGACATGGAGAGATTAGGCTTGGTTAGGGATTCTAGTGCCTTAACTACCTTTTTTTTTTTTTTTTTTTAATTTACAGCCCTTTTTTGTTTGCCACACCAACCAAATTTATAGCCTTAATATATTATTTTTATTTAATAAAAAAAAAAAGTAATTTTTTTTCTTCCTACACTTAGATATGATTCTTTCTAAACGCTGAGCATTCCTTTTAACTATCAAGTAAAATTTGAACCGTATTAAATGTATTTCAGCTGCTTTGGGCCCTGAGGGCAAATATCTGTTAAGCATGCCAGTGTCAGCAAAGTCATGATCCTGTGCCTGAGGGTGGTTGATTCCGAGTTGTATTCAGGGCGCTGCCTTGCCTTGTATCTCAGTTTTCACTTCTACCCATCCACAGAGAGAGTAAAGCATGACTTTATGAAACACATAACCTCAGTAAAGCAGGTCTGCTGGAGAACTAGGTTTTGTGTGCCAGTAGTCGTCTAAAGTCTGTATTAAATAGTGCTTGTACTTGGAAACTTAAATCATCTAAGCAGTAAAATCTGCTGTCTTACCTATTGCAAATGTAAAACAGAGGCATGGGTGCCGCTGTTTAACTGCCGCCCAGTGTAACCGGGTGTCTTCTGAGACCCATCTGCAAATAACTTTGTTTTATCCTGGTTTTGCATGCGTTGATAATGACTCCTTTTATCTCTTGTGAAGGAACTGACTGTTTAACAAATGAGTTGCTAAAGGCATTTTGCTTGCATAACTGTAAGTTCGTATTAGAAGAATCCTTAGGAAAACTTAAGTGATTTACAAGAAAATGAATTGCTATTCACATTTGTAAGCAAACTTGTTTGGCTTTTTTTTTTTTCTTCCTCTTCTTTGTGTGTGTGTGTGTGTGACAAAATTCAGTGTACGGTATTTGATGATCTCTGTCCAGTTCCTAGTTACTTTTTAGAAACAGCCATTGCAAAGAGACACTAAAGCTAGCTCTACTGAAAACCCAGAGCCCCATTTGTTTCTTCACTTGTCTTGGAAAAAGATGTTTGGCTTCCTCTGCATAGAGATGAACTGAGTGAGCATGGAAAGCAGGCTGCTGTTGCCTCTAGTTGTCTTCCAAATGAAGACTACTTAACAAGGTAACATGGCATTTCATGGCTAAGCAAGGTGCTAGAGATTTAGCATGCAGAGCAAACCTGACAATCAGAATAATTCAAAATTCTTTTCTAGAGTCTTTATACTTATAGCAGAGAACTTCAACTCCGTGGAAGGACATTTTACTAAACTTGAGTACCTGGAAGAGCGTGAGATTGTTCATGTAGGAAGCTGGTGCAGAGAATACTTAAAGGTATATTATTGGCCCAAATCCTTTGATCTCAATGAGAGACTTTCTGTCAGTTTCTGGTTCTTCACATTCTGGATTTTTCAATTTGTTCACACTTCTAGAATGAACACTTAGTGGTCATTAGTACTATATCAACTTTTGAATATCCGGAGATTCAGCTGGATTGGAGCATTTCAAAGCAGATCGTTTCTGCTGCCCAAATGAAAACATAAACAGTGAACCAAGGTAAAATGCAGAATAAAGACTGAGGAGCAATCGAAGAGTATTTTGCTTCAACAGAAAACTGTATTTGTAGTTAGATTGATTTGGGGCAACAAAAAAAGACCAGTAAAAAGTTAAAACTAAATACTTGAAATGGTTTCTGTTGTTACAGGTGCAAATACAGTTGTAATAGGAAAGAGACTGAGAAATAGAAAATGGGAACACAGCTCATGAATGCTAATAAAGGAAGTAAAATTAATATATAAGCTTGCAATTTGCAGTGCTGGAGAATGAAAATTTAGGAATAAACAGTACTTTGGAGTAAGGAGAATAAATGGAAAAAGTACATTTTTTGAGAATGTTTTGGAGTCAAAAGACCAAGAAAGGAAACACAGAACCTGTCTAGAAAAGCTAAAAAAAGAAAGAAAGAAAGAAAGAAAGAAAGAAAGAAAGAAAGAAAGAAAGAAAGAAAGAAAGAAAGAAAGAAAGAAAGAAAGAAAGAAAGAAAGAAAAAAAAAAAAAAAAGAAGGAACTAGAAGAAACAGAGGGCTTCAGCGGTTGCTGGAAATTAATAAAAAAATCAAAACAGAAAAGCTTAGAATATAACAAAAGCACCAGATCTGAATCTTCCACAAATGATTCTTTTGAATTTATTATCACCTGATCATTTTCAAAGTAGTTTTTAATGGAAAAGTAGTTTTTAATGGAGAGAAGTTTGTGTCCAAATGTGAATGTTTGGATGGACTTAAATCAGTAATATCTTGCTAATTTATTTGCCTTTCTATGTAAATAATTGTTACTGCTGTTTCACTCTAAGTAACTGTGCTTTACTCATATAGTTAGACTGTGAAATACTTACATAAATTAGCAAAGTAAATGTGATGAAATAAATAAAAAAAATCAGTAACTTGGCATTTAACATTGCCTTTTAATCTCAGAACAATTTAAAAAAGATTTAAGGTCCATTTGCATGGAAGGACTCCATCTGTATTACTTCACTGCTGTGTAATAAACACTCAAATAGAAAGGAAGAATTTTGTAGCAGATTTTTTTTTTTTTAAATACAGACAACCTAATCATGTTACTTCAGATAACAGTCCATTTTAGAAGAAGTTAATGCTGAGAGATAGTATTATATCCGAAAGTTTCTTAAGTTTCTTCTCTTGGCAGCAAGTTTTTTAGTCTCATCTGAAAGATTTTTGTTGTTTTCACAGTCAACTCTAGATTAAAAAACAGTGGTGTTAAGTGCAAGTAACACAAAGTGATTTGTTTGGATTGCCATACTGGAGGAAAAGCTGCAGGTTTCCTTCTACTTCCTGTCAACAAATGAGCTTTTTTATTTCCCTTAGCAGAGTAGACTTACGGAGGAAGGAATATGGCAGAGGTATAGTGAACTAGAATTCTGTGGGGCACCCTGAGAATGTCATGTTGAGGCACTGGCTGGCTGCTCTGTCTGGATTGCAGTTGGAAGTCTCACAGCACTTTTCTCCCCTTTAGCAAGAAGGTGTTGGGTTCCACTGTATGAAAACAAGCACCTAATGTGTTCAGGACCAGCTATGATACATTATTTCTAAATATGCTCTTGGCTGGAGAGCAGATGATTTATTAACTTGAGTGAAAGTAATTTTCAGTGATTAGAAGGAAGTTACTTTCAGTTACGGCCACAAACAGTATGTAGAGCAGATAAAATATAAATTATATATGTATAATTTTCCAGGCTGTGATAGCATCCATTTAAATATTACTTTCTTCTTGCAACTGGAAAATTTTTGCATTATGTCTTGTTCTGCTATCTCCAAGCAAAAAAGATGAAAGGACTTTCTCTTTCACCCCTCTGTAGTAGCCAGAACAAAGGGATACAGCGCTTTTTGTCAGACAAAACTGTACGTTTATGGGAAAATGGCAATAAAATACTGTTATCGTTATGATGAAACAAGTCTCCATATAAAACTGAAGCTGTAAGTATTAAAAGCACCCATTAGAACAGTTCAGGATTTTTAAGCTATCTCGCCTTGGCATTTTTTTTCCCCTCTTGATTATATCTTTAGGAAGAATTAACATTCTGATACAACATTTGTTCATGGATTTGCAGTGGTTAAATCAATAGTTAATGAGGTTCATCGTATAATTTGAGCTTCTAGTTTGTTTATGCTAGACCAACTTTATCCATACTCCAAACAAATTATCTCTTATAATCACCAGCCTGAAGATAAATCTCTAAATGTTTTTCTGATGATAGTGCTGTGGTTGGCAGGTGTTAGAAGTGCCTCCCAGGGACAAAGATTGAAGATGGGCTTGTTCTCACAAATCCTTCAGGCGAGGTTGTTTAGCTTTCTATCCTGTCATCTGCAGAGGAGCCTTGTATGGTGCCCTGCTAATGAAATCTAATAGGCAAAGGTCATATATCTTTATGAAGAAAAATTCAAAGCTGGTGAGTGATAAATGTGCTCCATGGGGTTCAATGGACGATGTTCAGCAATAAAATCCATGTTTAAACAGTGTTTCAAACTGCTTGTCATATCTCTTTTTTTGTGCCTTAACTACTTTTATAACAGTTCTCATTACCAGTGGTGGAATTAGATAAATACAGAAATAGTTCAATATGAATGCAAAGTTGTCTATGTAATTAAATAAATAAATAGGTAGATACTTTTAACTGGGTAATTTTAATTGAGTACGCTAAGCATAATAAATAAGATCATTTACATAAACGTACATGGCAGTATTGTCTCCGAAAACTGAATTATTGTA
Organism: Lagopus muta; assembly: GCF_023343835.1. Taxonomy (NCBI): domain Eukaryota; kingdom Metazoa; phylum Chordata; class Aves; order Galliformes; family Phasianidae; genus Lagopus; species Lagopus muta. Next base: position 37,710,770 of record NC_064472.1, on the reverse strand, counting down.
TGAAATATCAATCTTGTGATAGAACCATACTAGGTAGCATGAAAAATGTGAAGATGTTGGTGGTTCTAGAGTCAGACCGTTGTAAATAAAAAATATCTCTGTCAAACGTCAAAATAGGATAAATAAATAAAAAGGAATGGAAACACAGGTATGAAATTGGAGATAGAAGTTTTAAAGAATTCAAGTCAGCCCCTTTAAGAAATTACTCCAGATCTGAAGTTAGAAGGAATTAAATAAACCAGATATTGTTTAATCACTGCTGTTTTTGGAGAAGTTACCAGTTCATTTGCTATAGTTATACTGCTGAGCTATGAGACAGTTCAATAAATCAACTCAGGCTTGATGGATTCTAAAAACCATTGCAATGAGTGAGTAGAAGAGGAAAGAAATCTCTTAGTATTCCCTCTTTGACAAAAGGGTATGCAAAGAGCCTGAATGGATGAATGGTTGATTAATTCTGCCAGAAATTTTCTTGACAGCCAGAAATGTGTTTTTGTTACCGTGTTTGCATGGGAGCTTTTTGTAAGGTATGAATTATGGCATACAAATTTACACCTGAGGCTTGTCTGGGTAAAATGGACTGCTCATGGTCAGTATATACATGCTCGTGACGTTTTTTCTTATGTTTTAATTCATCACGCTAGCAAGTCAGCCTTTTCCTTGTTACCACTTACTAATCAGTCAGAATTGAAATCAAATAAATATTGTATGTGATTAAATGAGCCTTGTCACTGAAGTGGTAGGTTGTGGGTTTTTTTCAGTATTTTTAATTGTTTTACAAGCTGTGGAAAAATCAGATGAGATTCCTAAGCTAGGATGACAAAGAACTATAAAACTAAGGAGAATGAGAAATATATGCTACAACCACATGGTCTGTTGATTAGTGAGACATAAAAATGCCATTTCGTTTTTTATTTTTTTTCATCTTATAAGTTTCTGAGGGGAGTAATGTATTACATTGCATATACACTACATTAGCATAGAGTTTTTTTCTTCATTTTGTGTGAATTTTTTAATATTTTGTATAGGTGATGTTTTATTATGCAGATCTCAGAATTCCTTTATCTTTACACTGTGGGTACCTATACCTGTGCTTTCCAAATAGGAAGGTTCACTCTACAGGCAGTTAGCATACGAAAAATATGTTCATACTTAGTTTATCCTTCAAAGTGGCCTGGAGAGAGTACATTTTAGCATAGTAAATTGCATTTACCAATAGTTCCCTCCTTGCAGCAAAAGTTGTATTGCTATGATTGCAAGATCATCCCTTTTTTTTTGTATTATACAGTCTGACTTTAGATGACATACTTGAAAAAAGTGGTGGCATTTAGGCATCTAAATTTGAAAATTAAATCTATGTGCTTTGCTGTGTTTTGCACTCCAAAATATTTACTGCCCTTCAATTGAGGAAACAAAAAACAAAAAACAAACAAACAAAAAAGCTTAAAAATGATAGTTTTATTTTTGTCAGTCACAATTTTCTGATTACAGAATATATTCATTAACAGTGAGAGAAATTATAAACTTTGAATTTGGGAATAAGCAAGGGTCTTCACTGTTAGCTCTCTAGACCAGATGATGAACATTCATTCTTTAATTCCTGTGCTATTTGTTTATTTTTTTGCTTCTTGATTTAGCAGTTGCACGCACAACAATATGCGCTCTGTTACCTATGCTTGATTATATTAAGTACTTGATGTTTATATCAAGCAATAGAAGCAGCACTTTCTCTGAATATCTCGAGCACTTCTGATCTGTTTTGTTCTTTTAGTATATGTGCACATGCACAAGAAGGCACAACAAAACTAGTTTAGACTGCTGAGGTTGTGGGAGGTTGTTTTTCTTATGGTTAAGAACTGGCATTCCTTTTGCTGAGGGTAGAGTTCCAGTTCTTGCTTTTGTTAGTGATCCTTGCTGATCACTTCTGAGCACCATTTGCAGGTGCTCCAGTGGGAGGGTGAGTGTTCTAAACTGAACAGGACACTGTGATGTCCTTCAATATGCTATTGTAATTTCTCATGAGAGCTATGGTGGTACCCTAATTCAAAACTGTTTCAGCTAGCTGAAAATGTATAATAAAGATTACACAATAATAAAGAATATAAAAGAAGGTTAGCTGATTACCCGAGCAGCTTTTTTAAAATTTGAAATATTTTTTAAAATTTTGTTTATTAGAGTGGTCAAGCCTGAATTTGAAAACACAGAATTTTAACTTGTTTAAAGCATGAGGAAAAGTTGTTTAGTTGCAATCTTCTTTCACAAAGATCATTGCTAAGTAATACTAACTGAAAGTAGACCAAAGGCGTAGAAAAGGCAGTTGGGCATGGAAGTGGCTAAACGCAATTAAATGATCATGTTTTGTTCAGTGAATCTTATTACAGATGAATTCTTCTTTCTTCTTTGCTTTATTTTTTGAGTTTTGACTAAGGTGATTGAAACTCTAAAAACAGAGCTCTTACCTACGGTATGGGGACTGAGATCAATGCTGAACGTCTTAATCACGTATTCTGTGGAGTGTTTCATAGTGCAGCACTTCCTGGTTACATTTCCTACGAAGTTCAGGGAGCTTAAAGGTTAACATCAGTTGTAATAGGGGACTCTGTAGGACATGGTTGCACAAGCTTGCAGGTAACTGTTCTCCCCTTCTTCAGTTTGGGATTGATATATTTTTCTCTCTGGAAACTTTAGGCAGCAGCCCTAAGAGGAAAGTGTTAGAAACTGACAGCAGAGTTGGTTGCTACTTTTGTTCTTTTCAGAAGATAGATAAATCCTGGTATGGCAGAACTGTCATTTCGTAGATTTAAATGTGTAGCAGATAAGTGGATTCTTTTCTTACAGGAAAGAGAAATTCTGTGTAGTTTTAACTGCGTTTAACCAGTTAACTGCATTTTAACCAGTGATGTTGATACAAAGAAGAAGTTAAACAGTAAATAATCTGGTGTAGTCTTATAGGTACTATTCTGTTTATACTGTTTTCTGCTTTTAGCAATCTTACCTGGAAACCTCTATGCAAAATTGAGTTTATTTTGCTTTTTTTATTTTTTTTTCTTTAATTTTTATTTTATGTGGGGGCTTCTAGTAATTAGCTAGATTTACAACAAATGGCACACAGACTGTTAGCTCTGCATGTGTGCCATAACATTGGTGTTTACCCTATTATATTGCAATTTCAGTAAGTCATAAAGTTTTATCAGTGATCACACAGAAACAAACTGGGATACAACAGTACTGACCATGAAACAGTAAGAAAATACAGTGTTAAGCAGTGTATACTGACTTCTGGATAGTGATAATTGTTTTGGATGTGAAAACTGTAATGTGTTGCAGTGATATTTCTAATTTATATTTTGTGATGGCTGGGTATTTTTAGCAAATGAGTTGTCAGCAGAAAGGCTTCATTAGACCCATCAGGGTATCTGCCCATGAATAACGAATCCCAAACTGTACTGACAGTTTCCTTGAGCCAAAATGATGGAGCATCTCTGACAAAAGCCATATTGTGCTCTCCATGTGAGGAGTGTGAAGAACAAAAGAGACAGTTTGTTCTTAATTTGATCAGGTTAATATTGACACAGTTAGCTCAAAAGAATCAGAAGCGTGTGTAATGTACATTTACAGTGATGGCTTGGGTAATTGACTGTTTGCTTCATATATCAGAAAGTGTAGAAAGGGGGAAATTATCAATTCTCTTTGAGTATTTTTTCAGAGACTTTGCTTCTTTTTGAGGTCTGCACACATTTTAGCTATTCAGTTAAGTTCCTATAACAAAACTGAGTTTCAGAGAAATAAGTTCCAGCATACAGCCTGCATAAAATTTGTAATGCATTTCACAACAGGAGTGCATAATAACTGAATTGGTTGTGTTGCAAAATGCATCAAATTTCATTGATTTGTTGAGCTTTCATGTTCTGTTTGCCTGAATGATTAAAAACCAAACCAAAACAAGTTGTTTTAGAACGGTCCCCATGTTCTTAGCACAGTGTAAACTTTTAAAGTGGATTAGACAAAGCAAATGCATGGTTTCATTATAATTGCAAAGATATTCAATTTCTCCAATATCCACAGTGCTGTTCACTGATATATTTAATATCAGTTATTATCTATTTCATGTAAAGTACATTTAAAGTATACTTACAGTCTATTTTTTTTGTAGTAGGGTATTTGGAGGGCATTACAACTAATAATGCTTATATATGCTGTTTACCTACTGCACACTGCAAATACGAATTAATATTTAAACCAAAACATACAAATAAAGAAAGGAAAAGTACTATAAAATGAATAATTTGACCTTTGTCATGCTTTGACCTATCTTGCAGTTCATTTCCTATTATACAAATTCATCGACACTGTATTTTACAGTGCTTGTAAATGATTTTGGGGTAAAAAGCAGCTTTTTCATTCATTTTTGAAGGAGATGTTTTATCTTCTGTTAGTGTTTATAATACATACGACATTCTGGTTGTTTACTTAGCAAATTTGTGGAAGATTCCATATGTCTATTATATCTTTCAATTTATAGTCTTTAGTAATTTTATGTAAGAATTTCTTGTTCATGAAAGTCTGTTTGAAGATTTGAGTGCTTGTGTTGGTAGCAATAGTTCAGAAGAATAAAATTTATGGAAATGTTGAGGTGGAACTAAGATAAGTATTAAAAATTGATCAGTAATATTTAATACTGCTAATAAAGTTACCTTTGCTTTGAAACAATGTTATTTAGATATTTTGATTCATAGTCAATCAGATAAATTGAGTCACAATGCTGTAAAATGTGTAATTCAATCTTGATTTTATTAATAGCTCAGGCAACGATATCTTCCAACAAATATACTTTTTCACCCATTATTTCAATGAGTTCTGTTCACCATTCTTTTCTTTTGTGGACACACGTTAAATTAACAAATTCTGAGAAATATTTATTGTTGGTTACTAAAATGACTACGTTTGGGAAAGCTTAGTAACTTACTTTCTCAGGTATTATCTGAATGTTAGTAAATGTTTATACAGTAGGGTGATAAGCTTACATATTTGTCATGGTGCTGCAGAATGACAGCAGTCTTGGGTTTCATACCTCTGCTGAATAATGAAAATTTTGTCAGACAGTTGTCCGTGGTGTAAGATTCTTCGTATAAAGTAACAAATTGGCTGTGATCACTTAATTCTGCTCAACTTGGCCTATGCTTTGATACACTTTAATGGCATCCTCCGTATTAATGCTGATTTTATGTCACTGTAAAACTTCTCTTTCCATCTTAGATTTAAAAATCTAATCCATATGTAATCTGCTTGTTTTGTTTAAAGACATGATGTTTAATGTTAGCTCAGCTAAACTCTTTCCTGTGCTGCTCTGAGTGTTTTACAGTAGGCAGTGCTGGTCCATTATTTAAAAGAGAAACAGACTTGGTAGGGTATCTTTAAAATACTGCTTTCTAGAGCTAATGTTCTAGCTCTAGTCTTAGCATATAGTCTTATGTCCATTTATGTTATGGGAACCCAGAAAGATGAAGCACTGAACTGGCAGTGGTCTTCATGCAGCACATTGGGCATATCCTGGCTGCAGAAGGGATTTCTCTCTTTTGGTCACTAGACCTTTTGCAAGGGTGGCTCCCAAAGTAACGCCACCTTTTTATGTCATTTTTATCATGTTGGCCCACAACATATGAGGCAGATGTTGGTGGTATGGCAGTAGAGGTTGAACCTTTCCCCCAGTATTCTACTGTATTTTATTGCCATGTGACATATTACAGCAGAGGAACAGTCTGATAAAATGGTGTGTGACGTGGAAGTGCATCTGAAACAAAGGTGTGTCATTGAATTCCTCCATGCATTAAAAACGGTACACATTCATTGATGCTTACTGAATGTTTGTGGATACCAACAATGGATGTGAGCACAGTCTGGCAGCGGGTGGGCAAAAATTATCCCAAGCAGTGTTTCTTTCATGAAGTTTCCTGTTCAATCAGTTGATTTTAGCAGAAAATGTTTAATCCCTTGCCTTTTCAATCAATTCAAGAATATAGAAATAATTTAGAAGCTAAAGAATAATGAGGCTAGAAGGCTGAATGTGTATTAAACCTGTCATTTATTTACCATGTCTACAGTAGTGAACACCTTGTACAATGAATCTGCAGTTGAACTATGAGCTTCCTGGGTGTGAGTGAGCAACTGGGTGTGACTGAACAGCTGAGACGTAGTTGGACATTCAAACCTTATTCACCATAATTCTTCACCTATCTTCCTATTCAGAATTTATATGTGAATGTCCACCAGTAAACTGTTAGCTGACTTCTGCATGGTTTTAATGTAGATCAAGTTATTGTTCTACGTATTACAAACATCAAAGCAGAATTTCATTTCTAATCTAGGAAGGAATCTACTTCCAAAATTCTTGAAAAAAGATTTTTTTTTTAAAGTTCAACTTACAGGGGTGGGAGAGGCATTTTGTGGACACATTTGAGCAGATTAATAAATAGTATTTGTATTTATCTAACCAAAACAGTAATTTATCAGGTAGGAGACAGATGCAAGGGAATAATATGCCGATCTGCATATACAGTTGTTTTCTATTTATGATGAACTGCTGTTTATTCAGGGCCAGTGTAGCTTGGCAGCATCACAACTATTATAGCATATGACACTGTGTTTAACTTGAAGATAAAAAAAAAAACCTCTCAAATACAAATAGGAACATAAGGGAGAAAATAAAGTTTCTGGTAATTTCTTCACTAGCAATTTTCAGAACTGATGACTGAAGTGGGACATTTGCTCTTCATGTGTTATGGCCCCAAGAAAAAGAATGGATAACTTACACTGCAAAATCTAGCTAATTGTACACTGCACTAGTCTTAGGGGAATGATGCTTGAGCTGGCGGTAAGGCAGATGATTCAGCTGAAGTGCATCTATGCCAATGCACACAGCATGGGCAACAAGCAGGAGGAGGTGGACGTGATTGTGCAGCAGGCTATGACCTAGTTGCTATTACTGAAACATGGTGGAACCACTCATGATGGAGTGCTGAGATGATTGGCTACAAGCTCTTCAGAAAGGATAGACAAGGAAGGAAGTGTGGTGGTGTGGTCCTTTATATTACAGTGTTTTGATGTTGAAGAGTTGGGAATGATAAAGTTAAGTGTCTGTGGATAAGGACCGGGGGAGAGGCCTGTAGGGGTGACATCTTGGTGGGGTCTGTTACAGATCCTGTGAGCAGCTTGCAGAAGATGCACATTCGCCAGCACTGGTTCTCATGGCAGGCTTCAACTTCCCTGATATATGTGGGAAGTATAATATAGCAGAGAGGAAGCAGTCCAAGAAGTTTCTAGAGTGCATGGAAGACAGCTTCCTTACACAGCTGGTACAAGAGCCTACTAGGGATGATGCCCTGCTAGACCTGCTCTTCAGTAACGAAACTGATGAGGGATCTGGAGAAAAGGTCTTATGAGAGTGGCTGAGGGAGCTGGGATTGTTCAGTCTGGAGAAGAGGAGGCTCAGGGGAGACCTCACTGCACTCTACAACTTCCTGAAGGGAGGTTGTGGTGAAAAGGGATTTGGCCTCTTCTCCCAGGCAACGAGCAGAACCCAAGGAAATGGTTGCAAGTTGCGCCAGGGGAGATTTAGATTAGACATAAGGAAGAACTTTTTCTCTCAGAGAGTGGTCAGGTACTGGAATGGCTGCCCAGGGAGGTGGTGGAGTCGCTGTCCTTGGCAGCGTTCAAGAGGCGTCTGGATGAGGAGCTACGAGATATGGTTTAGTGCTTGTGGTAGCAATGGTGATGAGAGGATGGCTGGACTAGATGATCTTGCAGGTCCTTTCCAACCTTGTGATTCTATGATTCTATAACTAGAGCCACTGTTGTGTATTAGTGTTTCTATTTTCACCACAGGTATGGATGGAAAAAGTAAGAAAAATGCACTGACCTCTAAACTCCTTATCTTATTTCAGGACTGCCTGTTACACAGGAATCTTATTGGTGATCTGAAAGCATTCATATATAAATACAGGTTTGATGTACTTGTAATTTTGGCCAACTCTTTGTCAGATGAGGAGCAAACAAAACGGCAAATAGCAGTATATTCGGAAAACTTAGAGCTTGGCAATCAAGTAAGTACCTGGAAAAATAATTTAGAAGTATTTTGCTTTAAAAATAGTGATTTTTTTTAAAGTATATGCAAAAGTTTAAAAACTAGGTGGATACAAGAAGTAACTACAGTTGGCTGGCAATGGAGTAGCAATTTGAAATGACTGCATTATAACTGTGATGTGAAATGCAAGATTGTGTTACTCATGATTGCTTCATAACAGCCTAATAGATTGGATAGTCACTGGAAGTACAGTAAGACTGTACAAAACAGAATTATTTATTTTTTTACTGGTTTTGGCTTGTTTTTATATTTTAATATACAATACACAATGTCACATAGGACAGTGATCGTGATCTACTCTTTTACAATGCGTCATGAACAATCATATAAATGGAACTGACCAGATTTCATATCTGTGTATTTTATCACTAAATAATTTAAGCTCTGAAATTAAGCCAAATTATTTCTAGAACAAAAGTTTATCCAAAGTCAAATGTTGTCTTTTTCCCATGCATTTGTCCCCAAATTGAGGAAATTACCACAGGGCAACTCCTTGTACCTTTGTCTTTTTCTTAAAACTTCTCATTTTAGAAACAGGTACCTAAAGGACCCTATTGCTTCAGGATCAACATAAATGTTTTTATTTTATGAACTTGATTATTCTAGAAATTCTTCTCTTACATACCCTTTATATATTTTACTCAGATTTCTTAAGGCAATAATTAAGAATTTGGATTTTCTTTTACTAATGAAAAATAAACTTGGAAGTCAAATTGAATCATTTCATGTAAACATTATGATCAATTGCATAATATATATTTTATACCAAGCTTTTAATATTTCATCGCTTTAGTGTGTAAAATGTCTCTTGTAGATAAATTGGAATAGATAGCTATGACTGTGTTGCACTGTGGAATAGACTGTGACCTGCTACCTATGATTGTAATTGCTTTTTAAACGTCCTGTTTTTCAACAGATTTGCTGCGAATTAGAAGAATGTCAAAATCCTTGCTTGGAGCTGGATCCACTGGAGTGTGGATGTGACCAGATTCTTATTTATCATCAAGAAAATTCTTTGGTTACCTGTGATCAAATTTTTCTTCTCATTAAGGAAGTCATGAATAGAAGACAACCAGAAATGGTATCAAACAGTAGAACATCTTCTACTGAAGCTGTCGCTGGAAGTGCTCCTCTTTCACAAGGGTCTTCTGGTATTGTGGAGTTATATGGCTCTGATGTGGAACCACAGACCAGTTCTGTCAACTTTATAGAAAATCCTCAGGATTTAAATGGATCCATTCAAGCCCATGTTGATCTTAATGTAGACCTTGTGAGTCCAGACAGTGGCTTGGCTACCATTAGAAGCAGCAGGTCTTCCAAGGAGAGCTCTGTTTTCCTTAGTGATGACAGCCCTGTTGCAGAAGGTGCTGTTTCCCATCATAGTCTTCTGCCTGGCTTTGATTCCTACAGCCCTATTCCTGAAGGAGCAATAGCAGAAGAACAAAAACCTCAATCTAGAGACAGCAGTGGTAACTTTGACCTTTTCAATTTTGATCTAGCACCAATGGTTACAGCTCCATCTGAATCCTCCTCTCGTTCTGTTGACTGTTCTCCAGCCGATGACTATTTCCTTAATAGTGATTCATCAGAAGGGCAACAACTTGCTGTGCAGAAAGAACATGATGAAACAAACTTGCTAGAAAGTGATACGGCAAATTATTCAACTGACTTAGTTATGACAGCAAAAAAGGAAGATAGTTTAGCTGAATTTGATGTGAGTCCAGGAGAAATGTTTGAGAAAACTTCAAGTTTGATTAATTTAGTTGAGGGTGATACTTCCTCACCAGAAATGTTGAAATCTGCTGATTCAAGAATTCCACCGACTCCAATGAACAGTCTTGTAGAAACTTCACCACTAGATAATGGGCAGCCTTTATTTTTCCCACAAGAAGTCATTAAAAAAATAAATGAAATAGAGGACACAAAGTGTTCTCATTCACGTGTCAGATATGGAAGCTGGTGGGATGGCTTTGACTTAGAGTCCCGAAATACTGATACATGGAGTTCAAGTGAACAAGAATCTGTATTTCAAAGCCCTGTCTTGTGGAACAATTGTAAAGCAAGCCCACTGCTACAAGGACATATTGATAGAAGAGCATCAGATTCTGTTTTCCTCCAAAAACAGCCTGAGCAAATGGAATACACGACAACAGATCTGTGGGATAATCAGTTTAAACTAGATGATCAAAAACAAGAAAAAAAAGAGGAAAACAGTGAACATTTGTGTTTGCAAACTGCTTCTTCAGAGGGGACAGAACAAGAATCAGAGAGTTTTAATGCTGCATGGAAGATCAGTCAGCCAACACCTGTGATGTCAGATGCATGGTCCAGTGGAGAAGGAAAAGGAGACTCTTATGATGTCTGGATGAAGTTTGATGCAGAAAATATTGCTAGATCCTCAGAAGAGCTATGGAATGTGTCCAGACTGGATAGACAAAAAAAATCAGTGAATGTTCCTGAGAAATGGACCATAACAAAACATAGTTTATCAGATTCTTTAGAAATTGTAGCAGACAATGAGACTGAAAACTCACCTACCCAGGTATCTCTACAAGCCTGGGATAAAAAAAGATGTTATTCCCTAGAAGAGAGTCAATCATCTGAAAATACAAATTCTGATATCAACAATATGCAGAATAACTCCACATTAGAAACAGAGAAAAAAACTCTATTTGGTGACCCTAAGAACAGGCCAACACATCTTGAAAATGTAGAGACCTGGAATAGGTATGATAAAAACATCAGGAAAGAGGTAACGGAAATAGTGGTACCCTGGGATGATACCTTCTTGTATAAACACTCAGATCTTTGCTCATCAAATATAGGTGAAGACTTAGCTGTTTCTCCACCAGACACCAATTACTCAACATCTGATTCTTATATATCACCTACATACGTGGAAAATGGAAGAGAAAATGAGGGTGGAGATTTTGCCCAAGAAACAATTACTGATAAATTGATAAGCCCAAATTTGGCTGAACCGAAAGAACTTGAGAAAGCAAATAATGAACTATTGTCTCCTATAAACATGCCCTTTTCAAGATCCAAAGACACAGACATTTGGAGCACACTCTTAAATAATGTTGATGCCCAATTACAAGAAAGAAGTTCGAACAGTACTGCTCTTTCTACCTCTGCTAAACTGTTACTTAATTCAGAACAAGCAACAGATCAGTATTTTTCAACTGAGGTACATACCAATGAAAATACCTTTTCTGCATTCGAAAACAAAAGAGTTACAGCACTATCCAATCAAACAGTGAATGACTTATCACCACCACAGAATGGAGGAAATACTGCACAAAGTTTAGCTGCAAATATAGAAGCATTGAGCAGTGCTCCTGTAGAAGACACAGGCACATCTACACCGACTTCAGATGCTGGAAATAGTTTGGATCTGAAAATATGTGATTTAGAAAGTGAGACACCGAGTAAGGAGCCAGCACAAAACACTCCAGATGTTGATGAAAAATTGAGTAGTCAGCATTTAGAGCAACATCTTAACTCATGGAATTTACAAACTGAGCAGGATTGTGAGAAAGGCTGGGACAATGCCATTGTCATCTCTCAGGAAGGAGAAGAGGAATATAAGATAACAGATGAGACAGATGGAAAACAAACTATTACTGACATTTGCAGCAAACCAGCAGAAGACAGCAGTGAGCCTTCATGTAACACAGATTCAGAAGACAAAAGGTCAAAATCTGAGTTTTCTAGATCGCTAGAAAAAATAAGGACTAGTTTTAGTTTGGAAGACTTTGTCACAGATAATGAGTCATTTTCCAATCAGAGTAATCTAATCAGTCAAGAGGAAAGGAAGGAATTCTCACAGAATGATGCAGAGTCTTCTTCAAGTGCTTCTGAGGAAGACAGAAATTATGAATCTCTTGGTGACTCCAGACCACAAAGTTACAGTTACAGTGAAATATTACAGCCTCTTACTGAGAAAGATGAAAAGGAGACTGTAGTGATAGAGGATGCAACAAGTCCTGAGACGGAAGGTATCTTTGAAAATAGTTCTTCTAAAATGCCTGCAAAGTCAGATAGCTGGAATGACTCTGGAAAGAATGACTCTGGTTGCCACTTACCTATGTCAATTCCTTTGATGAATGAACCATCAGAAACACTGGGAGATATAACAGAGGGCTCACATAAAGTGTTGAACCACCCACACATAAGCAATTCTAAGTTATTGTCTTTTGAAAATAGCTCAGAACTAAGCAGCACTCATGAAAATATTTTCATAGATGAGTCTCCATCTACTAAATTTAAGAAGAGTCCTTCTGCTGGTTATGTCAGTGTTCCTGACATCACAGACATGTCTATGATGGATAATTCATTTTCACATGATATAGCTTTGGGGAAAAACGAAAATTCTGAAAATTTAGAATCTGCTGATAAGCTTTGCAGGGAACTGTGTGTAACACTTAATAACAGTTTTCCTGAAACTGCTTGGAATTTACAGCAACATGAGGATTTTAAATCTCCTGGAACAAGTCCTGAAGCAAGTGAAGTCCATGAAATGGCAACCACCACAAGCAGCCTTTCAAAGGATATACAGATCAGAAGTTATTTGGAGGAAGATAATGTATGGAGTGATTCAATAGATGATTATACACACTCAAGTGGAACGAGCCCTGATTTAAGTGATGCATCAGTGAATGTGTGGGGAGAACTTCCAGTTGACAGTAATCACAAAGAAAAAAAAGATATGTGGGATAGTAAAAATGATAAAAATCTTAAGGAGGCTTGCAAAATCAAAGACTTTGGGAATAAAGATCAGGAACAATTTGAAGAAAGCGCAGCACAGAATAAGGTTCCCAAAAGCTTAGATTTTTGGAATGCTCATGTAGATGATGATACTGTATCTTCTTTATCAAGTCCGGAACTAAATGAGGATTCAGAGAATTCAGAGGCATGTCCGGAAGAACTGAATGAAGATTCCGCATATGAAAACAAGGAGCACAAATTATCTGAAATTGGTGCAGATTATGCAAAATCAAATGCAACAAGTCCTGAAGCAAATGAAGACAATTTGGATGCAAAAAATGAAGTGGCAGAAGACATCTTTGTAGATATCTTAAATAAAAACCCTGAAACTATTGAAGTTCAGAATGTATCACAGGAGGACTTTAACGTAATAGAGCATAATGAGACTTCTGAATATTTAGATCAGTGTGAAACACTTCAGAATAAGGCTCAAGTGAGTCTTTGCAGTGAAAAAGTGGGTAGCACAGAAGGTTCACATTTGTATCAGATGAATGCAGATGAAACAATGACTTCTGTTGGTGGTAAAAAAGAATACTTTGCAGAAAGTGGTATGTGGAGTTTGTCATTGGAAGCTGATTTAGGAACTGATCAGAAATTCAGTGTAGGAACATTTGATTTTCCGTATGACAGTTCAGGATGGTGGAATTCACCAACTTGTGGAGAAAACCTGGTGGAAGACCAGAATTCGATTTCAAGTCACTCTGCAACATATCAAGTAACAAACAATAAGGAGGAGTCCTGTAGATCACCTGCACAAAATGAAGAGCCAACAGAAACGCATTCCACTGAACCAAATGATGGAAATCAGCCTGTTCACCTGTACTGTGATCTGGAAGAAAATGAAAGGCTGTTATATCCTATGAATCTTTCTGATAGCCAAGTAAATGAAGACACTGAGGAGTTCAAACAATATGATCCTTTTATACTAGATGATACAGAAGAAAGGGACTTGAAAGAGCAGTTTTTTCCCACAAATGAGAGTAATCAACTGTCTTCACAGAATACTTTCTCGTATGATCAACAAGATATGTCAAATACAGCAGATCAAAAAACCATAGTACATGATCAACCAGAAGGCCATGAGGGAAATGCAAATCTCATCCCTCTAGAACAACAGCTAGACACTTGTGAAACAGTAGAACACAACCATCTGCCAGCTTTCACTATAGAAGACTTGTCTTTTGAAATGACAGAGAAGTCAAGTCCAGTGTGGAATGTATTGGGTTCCCAAACTGCACTTATCCCAGATATTTTACAAGATAACACAAAAGAAGGTAATCAGTCATTTTCAATGGAACCTGACCTGTGGACTAGTGCAGAACAGCCTGTCACTTTGAAATCAGTTAGTGAAAATCCTGATATATTAAATCATTGTGAACAAGACAGTAGTTCTGAGGCGTCAAACAGTCCAGATGTGTGCCAAGAATATGAAGTTAAGCATGCCTCTATCCCATCTTCCCAGATTAGTGTAAAACCTGAAAGACAAGATAGTCAGATGACTCACATGCAGTCAAATAAGAGTAAAGAGATAGATTCTGACACAAAGAGTCAGTTTGTAATGCAGAAGACAGAGGCTGAATCTAAAAGTAATAGTCCCCAAGACTGTGATCAGGGAAAGACTGATGAATCATATCGGCTTATGTCTTCTAATTCTCAAGAGCCTCTCGAATTTGCAGTTTTGGAACATGATCTAGAAAATAAACCTGCTCTTAAGACAACTGAATCAGTCAACATCCCCAGTGAAGTTTTAGGAATGACATCATCAGATCTGAAAGATGCATTCCATGAAAGTTGTATTCCTGTAAGTTATCAAGGAACACCAACAGATTTGTCTCAAATGGCGACCTTCCAGACAAACTTGGTTCCCATGAATTTAACTCTACCTGATAAAGCAGAGCAGAACTTGAAAGAAATTAGTGCCTTGGATGAAGCTGGAAAATATTCTGATATTGAGAAGGTAGCAATAACTGGTGATGACATACCAGCACAGTTCTTGGATGAATCTGAGGGTTTGGAACATAACATCTGCAACACGTCAGTCACTAGTATGACAGTGAGCACATGTGGTGAAATTAATATATTAGAAGTAGCAGGTAGTGAAGCGACAGAAGGAGAATCAAAGAATACACAAATATTCTTTCCCAAATCCTTTCTTCTTGGTGATAATGAGGGCTTTGAATCTAATTCAAATGATCAATTGAACATAACAAAAGAATGTGAAGACATAATTGAGAAAGATGTTCCTGTGTTTAAGGAAATGCCCAACGACCAGTCACTAGTGGTGTACACTCCACCATTCCATGTGTCTTTTGATGCTGAACCCTCTAGCAGCAGATGTACAAAGGATGAACTCTTGTTAAAGCAGCCATTTTGTAACAATGTTTCTTATGAAAAGCCTTTACCACTAACTCCCTTGGAAGGTGATGAAGGCATCCTAATGACCAAAGAAAATAGCATCGAAGATCAGGTGTCTTTACCAGAGATCCTTCAGAAGAATCACATGTCAGAACCTTCATTCTTAGAGTCCCAAGAAGCTCTCGGAATTTCTGTGGTTTTGAAAGAAGCAACTGATCTCGACTCACCACCAGGTGGAGATAAAAGATCACCTGCTGGTAAGAAAACAAGAAAGAAATGTCTGGAGTATTACTGCTGAATGTTCACATATGTGTCCCCTTGATGTACAGAACTCTGCTGTTGGGAGTAGTTCTAGCATTCTTCTTCTAAGCATGTTTAAACCTTTTGAACTTTCAAGTTGGGATGTTGCTTCTGTTGTTTGTGCACGATCTATGGGACACTGAATCATTTTTCCCTTAGGAGTGATTATGGTGTTAATGTACAATCTTTAATAATGATTATGATATTGTAAAATTCAAGTACTCATTAACAGAGTCTGTCAAAGAAAACTGAAAGGAACTTTATCTTACAGTACTGATTTAGCCATGGTGACTAAAATAGTAATTCAAAAACTAAAAAGAATTTCTGTTTGTCTGTTTTTTTAGAAGCTGATGCTACTTCCGTGCTTAGAAGAGAGAATAAGCCAAGAAATTCTTCTGAGAGCCCTGAACTGGAAAGTACAGAGAGTAAGGAGGATATGAGAATGCAGGTTCACAGAGATCCAGCTTCAGTAGAGATGGATTACATCCTTGTTACTGAGGAAGAAAATATGCCTTCAGCAAGGGAAAGTGATTTTGTGTTTCAAGAGGCTGTTGTACCTGGACAAACAGAATCTAATGAAGGCTTTTCACGAAGCCCATTGGATACCTTTCAGTCAATCTCCATAATAAATGAAAGGGAAGACCAATCTGCTTGTGGGGCTGAATGGGACTTAGATGAGAAAAGCTCTTCTGTTGTTGTGCCTCAAAAACTCGAGGATGAAAGGGAATCAGGAGAAAGATTTGGGCAAGATGAGGGTTGGATTATATTGGGCCAAAATGAAGTCTGTGATATATCATCTGGGGAAATTTCTGCTGAGTCAGAGATGCCAAAATTTGAGTCTGGACATTGTGGCAAAGTAGCAGAAACTCCTGGAGGGCAGGAATCAACTCCTGAAACTCAAGTAGAATTTCAGGTAGAAACTTCTTTTACACAATCATTTGAACACAAAAGCTGTGCTTCCTTCGATGCGCTGTCTATGACAGTTTGGATATCACAAGAACACATGCTTTTGTATTGCAGGACGATGATGGTAATGGTGTGTGGGAAACAAATAATCAGCAGGAGCTTGGGAATAACACATTCACAGAACAAGAACTGAAAGAAGAGTCTGTGCTTCTCAACAGTGAAAGAAAACTGAGTGAGAAATCAGGGTAAGAAAAAAAAAACCTATCTGTTTCTTTTCAAAAGTCTTCTGTTCTTTAGTTATCAGAGTTATTAAATTCTGTGAGATCATTAAGAGACGTCAAGACTTTCAAGTCTGAAAGTTTTATTTATGTCATTTAATTATCGCTGTATTCCTCACTGTATCAAAACAGAATCTTGATTCTTGGTTGCTTGAGTATGAATCGAATTAGGATTCTTTTGTAATGCTGGAAGATCGTAAATCCACTTCCTTGCAGAAGAAATCTGCCTTTGACCAGGTCCAGTAGACTTCATAACCTACATTCAACAGATACAACAGATGTGGCCGGGATATCTCCTGGGCTAGGTACTGGTGGTAATTCCCTTATAAATGCAGCGCAATGCCAGTGATGAGATTATGAAGGCACTGAAGTGAAATATTATTTCTGCCTTGTGGAAAAATGTTTGGAATGAAGACAGGAAGCAGTAGACATGTAGGGTCAGAAGAAGATACGACTTTTAGAAGAAAGTAAAGGATGATGGAAAATTGCTATCCTTGTAGTTATTTTCAAGCTCTAATCAGATCTGAGCAACATTTTTCTCTGTGCAGGCTGGCTTGGTTGTTGAGACAGTTTTAGTGTATTTGCATCTCCGTTCAGGTGAATGTGCAACCTCTGTCTCTATAGCTTTAGTGACTTCCACCAGACGGATAGAGGGGTGACTGGACTCCATTTACTGGACCGTTTTAGTGCATCTGTTGTTGTCTCGTCTTTTACAAGCAGAGATTCTAACTGATGTAGTGATGCAAGTATGGAAGTCTGGCTTCATTTCTCCTGGACTGCAAGGTCTGCAAGTGCTAAGGCTTGCAATTTTACATGATGGAAACTGGCTTGGTGTTTATATAGTGAAATTCTTGTAAGCAACAAAAGAAAATTCCCAGTAGAAAAGAGAGATGTCACTTCTTCGCACTTCTTTCTCCTTTTCAGTTGCACTTACCCAAAACAGTGTGTTTGGTATGAAATGTGGAAAAATGCTGTTTTTCTGAAATACGTGACTGATTTTCTATTCCAATTTTTCCTAAGCACTTCAGTGTAGACACATGACATCCACAACTTCTGTTACCAAGTTCTGACTTACAATTTATTTTAAACATTTTTCTTCTTGTATTTTCACTAACAATTTGGCAATTTTAGAAATAAGCTCTTTTTCTCTCAAAGGTGTCATGGGTGTCTGTGATATTGTGATATTGCTAATCGCAAATACAAATAGTCTCTGACAGAAAAGTGCAGCTTTTTATTAACCCAAACATAGCACTTCACGGCCTATTAACATTTCCAAAATGAGGAGTTCAGTAGCTGTGATTTTATCTTCCCCCAGATTTGTTAAAATACCTCCCCTCTAAATATATTTGTACATTTATCAGTGTGTGTTAATAGCACAAGATCAGACACTGTAATAGCTGAGCTGTTTTTAATATGGAATAAGTGCTTTGTTCATTCTAAACATAATTTCAGTCTTAGTGAAAAGTAACAATATTTCTTGCAAGTTTAAACTTTATCATCTTAGGTTGTTTTAACACACAGTATTTTGAGTTTTATTCCTTACAGCCTAGCACTGTCCCTGGCTGAAATTTCCTCATTTTCTAAGCACAAAACTGGAAGAATATATATGATGAGAAGGGCAGTGCTTCTGTGGAGCAATGACAACTTTTGATGGTGCAGGTTAGCATTTACTGTCTTCAAGAAAAAGGCAAAGGAGAAAGAGTGGTGGGAGATACGTGCCACTGAATTCTGTGTTGTCTGAAGTAAACTAAATGCTGAGTGCTTGACCTTGAAATCATCAAAGTAAAACTAGTTAGCATAAAACATTTTTGTTGCAAGCAGTACACCAAATTTCTAACTTATATTCTAGAAGGAAAAGCTGAAATATTGCAATTTTATACAAAAGAGAAATCTGGGAAAAGCAAAACAACCCAAGTCTCTAAGCAGCAGTTTTGAATCCACATTATTGTGTGGAAAAGTGTCTTGGGATTTCTTTATCTAGAAACACAAAACATTCCTTGGCTCTAACATGATCTGCTTGTTAGGAATAGCCCTGGAAACTTTCCTCACCACTGTCTTTGCTGGATTTCACTGGGAATTTATCTTTTCTTTTTTGAAACAGGCAAGTAATTTCTAGTGAAAAGCTTTAAAATGAAAAAATGCTTATCACCTCTGCTCACAAAAAAACAAACAAAGAAAAACTAAGTAGGAAAGGAAAGAGCAGGAGTTGTTTGGAGGCTTGCATGTAGGCTCACAAATCTCATATGAACAAATTGGCTGTTAAATCCTTTGTCTTCCACAAAAAAAAAATTTAAATTAAAAGCAGCCAGATGCTGACCCTGCTTAAGTCACACTGACTAATTGCATGTAGGCAGCATCCTGGGGTTTGAGTTGCCATGCTTACATGCTGGTGATGCTAATGTTCCAGAGAGGAAAAAAGAACTGTTCCAGGTGTCTGCTTTTAAATTACTTTTTAAATCAGCTGAATAGAGTTGAGATTTTGAAACATGAAGATACCTCGTGAGATCACTCAAAAAAGCCTGTGGTTTTCACATTTATAGTGACACAAGAGAAATAATCTTTATGGCCATGGATAAATAGGTATTTTGCACTTCTTTTTGCTATGGTTTATTGAATCCATTCTATGAAGTAATCTACCATTATTTAGGAATTTCTGTAAAAAAAGTAAAAACTTGAATCTTTTATACAATACCGGTTTTTATTCATCCAGATTTCAGATGTAGAATATCAATTATTCTTATAGGGTAGTATACTCTTTTCAACTCCTTCCTCAATTAAAGTCAAAACCATAAAATACCATAATATTTTCTCTAAACCACTAGGAGTATTTTCACTTAAATGTGTGGTGGAATGCAATGCATCCTGTAAGGAAAGGAGACAGTGATCCTTGTTGTAGAAACTTTGGAAATTTCCATTACAGGATCTTCTTTATCTGAACCAACAATGGCTGTTGTGCATAACAAATGTATTTTCAGGTGTAGCAGTGGTTGTTTCTGCACCTCTATTCCCCAGGGGTCAGTACTGGTGCCTGTCCTGTTTAATATCTGTATTGATGACCTGGACGAAGGGATTGAGCACACCCTCAGTAAACTGGCAGATGACACCAAGTTAGCAGGAGGTGTCAGTTTCCTAAAGGAAAGGCCCTACAGAGGGATGTGGTCAGGCAAGATAGCTGGGCTGAGACCAGTGGGATGAAGTTCAACAAGACCAAGTACCAGGTCCAATACTTTGGCCACAACAACCCCAGGCAATTCTTCAGGATTGGGGCAGGGTGGCTGGAGACTTTGTGGAAGAAACAGACCTGGGAATGTTGGTCAACAGCTGAACGTAAGCCGGCTGAACGTAAGCCAACAGTGCAACCAGGTGGCCAAGAAGGCCAGTAGCATCCTGGCTTGTATCAGAAATAGTGTTGCCAGCAGGAGCAGGGAAGCAATCGTCCCTCTGTATTCAGATTTGGTGAGGCCACGCCTCAAGTATTGTGTTCAGTTTTGGGCCCCTTACTACAAGAAAGACATTGAGACCCTGGAATGTGTCCGGAAAAGGGCTGTAAAGCTGGTGAGAATCTGGAGCACAAGTGTTGCAATTAGTGGCTGAGGGAGCTGGGGCTGTGTTGTCTGGAGAAAAGGAGGCCCAGAGGAGACCTTATAGCTCTCAACTACACTCTGAAGGAGGTTGTGACTGTATAGGCTTTGATTTGCACAGCTACAGTGTGATGTTGGAGGGCTACAAGCTTTTCAAGAAGAGATTGTCAGGGAAAGAGGGATGAGATTTCCCTCTACATTAAGAAGAGGATACATTGCAGAGAGCTGCCTCTGAGAACAGCCATGACCAGGTTGTGAGTTTGTAGATAAAAATCAGGGAGCAAATCAATTAAAGATATGTAGTGGTCAGGGTCTACACCTGAACAGAGAGATCATGTGAATGAGGCCTTTTTGCTTCAACTACAAGATTTTTTATGCTTGCAGGCTATAATTTTGGTGAGAGTTTTCAACCAGCAGAATGTCTTCTACAAAGGCAATGCCATGGGCTCCAAGCAATCCAGAAGACACCTGAGTTCACTGGATAGCTTCCTGGTCCAGCTGTTACACAAACCAACCAGAGTTGAAGTGTCACTGAACCTGGTGCTCACTAATGCAGAGGAGCTCATTAAAGAGGTTAAGATTGGAAACAATTTGAGCTGTAGCAATGTCTTGGTTGAGTTTCTGATATGAGGAATACGGCCGTAGCAAAGAGCAAAGGGAATTATTGGGTGAGACTCTGTTGGGGGCTTTTGTCAGGGATGAACGATTGGAGCAGAGACGACATTAATTTAAGGAAATAAGGAAAATTAAGAGACAGATTGAAGTCTTTGCGTCTACAGATCACTGCTCCCTTTGTTCTAATGGCAAACAGAATAGTGTTTGTTATATATGTGCTGTATATGTGTGCTATATATGTGTTGGGTGTGCACGTCTTGTCCATAGGGCTTGTATGGCAGTGTTGATAGCACAACAGTGTTCTAGTTGTTGCTGAGCAGTGCTGCACAGACCCAAGGAGATCTCAGCTTCTCACACTGCCCTGATAGTGAGGAGCATGGAAGTATGCAGGAGTGAACATGGAGCTGGGTGGGTTCAGAACCAGGACAGCTGACCCAAACTGGCAAAAGGGATATCCCATACAATATGACAATGTGTAGAAGTGTAGAAATGGGAGGAATTGGTTGAGGGTAGCTGCCGCTAGGTATTAGCTTGGCATTGATCAGTTAACAGTGAGCAATTACTTTAAGCATCTATTGTTTTGTGTATTCTATTATTATTATTATTACATTTTCCCTTTCTCTTCTATCTTAGAAAATAGTCTTAATTTCAACACATGAATTTTACTTTTTTATTTTGCTTTCTCTCCCATCCCTCTGGTGAGCAAGGGGGTGAGGAGTGGGCAAGTAACTATGAGATATTTAGCTGTCTGCCAAGTTAAACACAGCAGCAGGATAACATACTTCACTGCTGCTGCTACTGGAGGTAGGAATAAAATTTATGAACACTGAAGGTCATTTTGTTCCTAATATAAAGCTAGCATGTCTTACATAACTCTATAAAGCTAGATGATGACGCAATACTGGAGCGCCAGAGGGAGAATGCTAGCTTTTACATATCAGCACACTTCTCACACTGTGTTTGTGGTTGTGTATAACCGATCATTCTTGCTCTTATCTTTGCTATAGGAAAGGATTATTGTTTTGATTTGTTTTCATTTGGAAAAGTTAGAAAGAACTGAGGGAAATGCTGTGAACTAGAGCAGTAAGAAATAGTAAGAGTGCTAGAGATAAGGGCTCTACAGTTTGGAAGGTTTAGGGGAGATTTTGGAAAGCTGGTGGCAAAACTGAGCAACAGGACAAAAAATTTCTTTTTAGCAACTGTCAACATCCATTTAATCTACTAGAATAAATCTTCCACATAAAAATATGGTAAAAAAAAAGAATTTATCTTTCAGGTAGCATGTTTTCAAAGAAGCAGGAATCAATCTCTTCTGCTCACTTACATAGTAACAATTTGTTTGCAGACTTTAGCCAAAAGGGCATCAACAGACATTAATGATTCAAGTCCAGGATCAACATCCAATACTGCACTGAAACAATGGCAGAATGGAATCTGTTAAAAGAAAAAAAATATCGACTCCAGATGAGCAGGGATTTTTGTTAGTATTTTCCATTATTTTCTCAAAATGTGTATATTATCACCCCCAAACCAGGATGAGGTAATGAAGTAGAGAGCCCAGGTTTGCTCCTAGCTTTAATGATCAAATCATGCTGTTATTTTTAAGGAATCTGAAGGACTGAAAATCTGCAGTAAATTTAAAAGCCACATCTGTCAATTCTCTGTGGTTCCTGTTTCTTTTTTCTCCCTGTATACCAGTAGATCTGTAACCTTTCATTTCCACCATTGGTTTATTAATTGGCCAAATTCACTAGAAAATGATTCCAGGCACTCTGGGAACTAAGCATGCTGCTTCAAGGATGCTTCCAACTCCTTCTGACCTACGAGAATGATGGGCTTGAAATTTCTTGCTTGGCAGTACAATGTGTGACAGTTCACTAAGCACAAAGAGCAAAACCTGTGAAGGAAAGTCCATGCAAATAAGAATTTAATGCCCTGCAAAAAAAAAAAAGAAAATGAAAGATTCAAAACTGAGCTAAAGTTTTGATTGGGATGAGGCCAGGCTCAGAGCTTGCTGCTTTGGATGGGAGCTGTACTATTAATGTATGTTACACTATTATGTCTTGGGTCATTATCATCACTGTAATAATATACATTGTGGATTTGAAACTATGTGTCATGCATTATCCTTTGTGAAAGTGTTGCTTCTGTGTAAATAAAATAGTCACTAGGACACATTCAAAGCAGAGAAATTTCTGACAACATAGCAGTAAATTGAAACACTTTCTTTTTTAAAAAAATTAATTACAATCTATTGTAATATCAGTGAATCTCACCACTAACCTTATATTTTAAGTGATGAAAGTAATAACATATGTTGTTCATTCATGCATTTTTGTAGCACCATTTCTTTCCCTGTACTTGATTTGGTCTATGAAGTCATGACAACCATCTTTTTTGTTATCAGTGTTGGGGTGGTACAGTATTTTCCATCACCATCTGGAGGTTGAAAATTAATTAAAACTAAAAACCCAGTTTTCCATTGCAGAGCCAGCTGTTAAACAATAGCAGCAGCCAATATGGTGATGATCTCATTTTTGTAAAAATAGCGTTAATATTTACATGCAAAATACCACGTACATTAAAAACTTTTTAACCTTTTAGGAGGACAACAGTGCAGTGATAGAAAAAGAAAGGTCTACTTACTATTATCCACTTGAGATCCTGAGAGTTTATTAAATTGTGGGGTACAGCTGATAGATCCAATTTTTAAACCGGAAAGACCTGGACTGTGTTTGTATGGTTTTGTGGTCAAATAAAAAAATACCTGCTATTCAAAACTCTACCTTTTTCTGAGTTAATTCACTCTGTATTTTTTTAAAATATGCAATCAATGACAAAATTCAGCATTAGTGAGCTTTCAAGCTTAATGCTGTTGACATAGACTTGTCTTTCACAGTGAGCTGCAGTGAATTTTGTGGGTCCCAGCAGAGACTCAAAATCTCAAAGACAATCTGTGCCATTCTGAGCACACAGGTCAAAGCTGCAGCTTCCACTACTTTTCCAATTTCATTCTGCTAATGACTTATATAGTATAGAAATACTTCATAGTTCTATTTCCTGTGCAGTTTCTGAGTGCCTACACTTGGGACTTAAAATAAATTAAAAATCGTCCAATTGAAAAAGTGCTAAAAATTATCCCCATATTTGATAATTTTACTTATTTAGGTGGCAGTAACATCAAAGATCACATTTCTGCAGCAGTGCCCTCTTTAGAAAGTGTACTTTAATTTTAGTGATTATTTTTGTAGTTCTCGATGTTGGTCTGCTGTTCTTTAAAATGTTGTGTGAGGACTGATTTACTAGAAGATCTGCAATAGATGTTTTCCAGTAGAATTACTAACATAATGAAGAGCAGGGTGGAAACCACTGAATTTTTATTTATGGTGTTCTGTAGATGTTCATGGAGATGTAATGATAAAATAAGGTTGGAATTCTGTTTGTTTTTGAATGCTTATGGTTTAGAAATTTGATGTGGAAACATCTCCAGTTCTCATCTTCAAGTAGGGAACAAACTAGCTGAAAGTTAGGCAGCCCTAGGGCCTGCTGCCTTTCTGTTTTCCTCTGCAGGACTGTAAATAAACAGGATTTAAAGTTTGTTTTAATTTGGCTTGTCTACATCCAGAAGGCTTTCATGAAGGAGACTGTGGGACTATGCTGTGTGGGAAGCAGACCCCTAAAAAGCGCAGTTAACAGCCCAGGCTATGAGCATTGCTTCTTGGTTTGGATGTGGTTTTACGTTGCCAGTATTCACCCGGGTTTGTGAGTTGTGCTTAAAAAAAAAAAAGAAGAAAAAAAAAAGATTTGTATATGCATTTCCATAGCTGAATTTCAAACTAACAAATTATGTAAAGCATGTTTGAATATGCATGTGCTCTATAACCATCGATGCAAACAGAAATGAGGGCTGAGACGGGTTGAATCCTTAAGAACTTTTGTCACGCAATCTCTCATCTGAGGCTTTCCTCAGGCTCTGAAATGAAGCAGCAGGGAGCTTTTCACTGCAGCCAGCTGACTTGCCGCGTAAAGTTTGGAGATGCTATGACACAGCTCCGCAGGGAACGTGAAAAAGCTGTTCCTGCAGCTAAAGCACTGTTCTGTGTTCATTTCAGTGCTCCCTTACCCAAAGCCCTATGGTAGCTGGTTCATACAGCAGGCTATTTGAAGGCAGGTGATCACCCTTATTTAACAGAGCCACTAGTCACGTGACAAGAAAATGGTGGAGGATCTGTATTCCTAGTAAACTGCTACAGAAAGAGGGATGCTGAAGTGCAGCAATAAAGCATCTGTGCTATTTTCCCTGTAGAAAAGCCTCTTCAAGTCTTTAGAAGGTAAGCGTTTCTTTATACCGAGAGGCTGATACGCAGGTGTTCTGATTAATGTCTCTATTGTTCCAGTTTCTTTAGACAGAAAAGGGGAAATGTTTGTTAGCAGGATGCAAAGCAACCCGGACCTCATTACTGAAAATCAGGCAGCTGCACTTTAATTCTACTGCAGCTCTTCATGAGAGAAGCTTGCATCAGTTCAATGGGATTTCTTTTGTCTGGGAGCAGGCACGGTATTTGTAATTAGGAAACAAAACTTCACTGTGCAATCACCTAGCACTTTTGATTATTTTTTGAACAGCTTGTTTGTCTGGCTCTGAGGATGTGGTGGGAAAAAAATGAATGTTGGGCTTTGTCTCTGGATAACTTGCTTTTTAGACTGCTTAATTACTGGCATAGTAATTATTTGTAAAGCTCACATGTAGACTACTTTATAGTGGTATTGATTTCATTTATTTTTATTGCTATCAGCTGAAATGCGACTTTAAAATTTTTTTTGCGAAGTCCTAATATTTTTGTGAGGAGCAGTCTGTATCTTTGAAGGTTACATGATAAAGGATCCAGTAATAATCTCATTGGTAAAAGGACTGAAACATTTCTGTTGATTTGTACAGGCATTGTTTTTGTTTAAATTCAATTTAAACAATTTTGATTTAGCTCCATTCAATCATTTCCATCTCTGTCTGCAATGGAGGAATGAAAATAATGTTCATTTTTAAGTGTAATAAGCAAACAAACGGTAATGATTTATGGCGTGCATTGAAAATGTACAGATGTCTGAATATTAGCTACTTGGTGCAACACTGAAGGAAATGTTAGCAGGTGTATTTAGCTAGAATCATTCTAAGAGAGCAAGGGGCAGGCAGAGATGTCATTTTTATTAATATCTTCGGGAAGCAGAGCTATGCTGAGAAAGAGAATGCCCCGAGCTCTAGCAGCACTGTCAGGAGGCATTAAAGCAGCTGCAGGGGGCAGGAGGAAAGAACATGCACAAATCTTTGTCCTTCCAAAACACTTTTTTCCAAGACTGCTGTGTTCCCCTCCTGCTCTCTCTTAGGTGACAGTGGAGTGCTGGGGTCAAAAATAACTTATGCCTACCTTTGATGAGTTTGTCCATTATTTGGTCTTGTGTATCTGGACAGTAATAAAATTTGCATAATCACAGATGAGTCTGGCATCGGCATATATTCAGTGCTAAAAAAGCACAGATCCTTCTACAAGCAGTTTGTTTTGTTTTTATGGCATCATCATGATATTTCGCAGTAACAAGTAACAATGTTATTTGTTGTCTTGTACTGCACATATGGACAGATTAGAGGGGAAAAAAAAAAGTGATCTTTAAGTCACAATTCTTTTGTTCACTTAAAAGACACATCAATCGGAATAATGAAGAAATGCTGTATATGTCAGAATATGAATCCATCAGCAATTGTAAGCTATTTCACTGTAGTGTCCTTGATATTGGAGACACTTCCTATGAGGCCCTGCACAAATGTCCAGGAAAACATGGTGGTACTGTAATAAAATACAAGATTGACTTAGAGAACAGCTGTGAGAGGCCAGCTGCTTGACAGATTTCTTAGTGTACCTGCTTTTTTTCCTTTGGATGTTGACAAAGGTGGCTTGAATGCTATGGAGTTTTATGAATTAACTCAGATATTACTGACTAGTTCTTAGCATGTCCTGTAGACTCTGTGGTGACTGCAGCTGTGAAAACTAGACAGCATAAGATTGATTTCATGCTACCAGATGAAAATTGACTTCCTACAAGAACAAGAGTCTTCTTAGCAGAAAACACTGGCAGCAAACTCTGGAAAGCTGTCCTGTTGGACAGTAGCCTTTGCCAGATTGTCTGAAAAGGCATAGCATGCAGCTAGCCTTGGCCTTGTATGTCCCAATCTATAGTGTTTGAGGAGTGCTTTTTGAGGAAAGGAGAAACCCCATTTTCTCATGTCGTTCTACACAATACTTCTTCTATCTGGCATTTCTTGTTGCTCTTTCTTTTGGATATGTCTAACAATTACATATCTCCCAAACTTAAATTGATTTTTGTCTTTCTGGTGTTTCTGTGGCTCTTTCAACACAATGGAAGCAGAGTTTTGCTTCTGATGAGAACTGATGCCTTTCTGCTTATTCCATCTCCATTTGCACATGCTCTTTTGGTTTCACTTGCTGCAAAGCCTGACAGTATCCCTGCTGTAAGCACCTTCTGCTAGTGCAAGGCTCCAGAACTGGGGTCTTTGGCAGTGCTTTCACTGCTTTAACAGAGCTTATGCGCCCTGATTAGCTACCTTCTGTTGCTCATGGCTGGACTTCTCTCTTTTCCCAAGTGGCAAATCATATAATTATAGAATGGCTTGCATTAAAGTTCCCTAAAGTTCCAAGCTTCCTGCTATGAGCAATGTTCCCACCCACCAGTTCAGTCTGCAGGGTCCCATTTAGCCTGGCCTTGTATGCCTCCTGGGATGAGGCATCCACTTCTATGGACAATCTGTTCCCAGTGCCTCACCACCCTCTCAGTGAAAGATTTCCCCCGGCTATCAAATCTAAATCTCCCTCATTTTAGTTTAAAACCATTCCTCCTTGTTCTGCCATTTCTGATGGATAATAACATTCTAGTTACTCCCCTTAAGATGTTTCAGTTTTAATCTGACTGGTTAAAATTCCCACTCTGTAAGTGGCTGGAAAGCTGCCTGACAGAAAGGGACCTTGGTGTACTGATGCACAGTTGGCTCAATATGAGCCAGCAGTGTGCCCAGGTGGCCAAAAAGGCCGATGGCATTCTGGCTTGTATCAGGAATAGAGTGGTGAGCAGGACTAGGGAAATAATCCTGCCCCTGTACTTGGCACTGGTGAGGCCTCACTTCAAGTCTTGTGTTCAGTTTTGGGTACCTCAGTACAGAAAGGACATTGAGGTGTTGGAGTAGGTCCAAAGAAGAGCAGCAAGGCTTGTGAAGGGCTTGGAGAACATGCCCTGTGAGGAGTGACTGAAGGATCTGGGGCTGTTTACCTGAAAGGTATTTAAAAAAGGGAGGAGTGTTTCTCTCTTCTCACTGGTGACAGGTGACAGGGCGAGGGGAAATGGCCTTAAGTTGCACCAGGGTAAGTTTAGGTTGGATATCAGGAAAAACTTTACATAAAGGGTTGTCAAGGACTGGAATAGGTTCCCCAGGGAGGTTGTTGAGCCACCATCCCTGAGTGTGGTGCTCAGGAACATGATTTAGTGGAGAGTTGTTAGAATTAGGGTAGTATGGTTAGGTCATAGTTGGACTTGATGATCTTTACTGACTTTTCCAAACGAACAATTCTATGATTCTGTGATTCTATGTCATTGACCATTGCAGCTTTAAGGGGGACTGTAATTAAACATCACCCTCCTTAGTGCCTTTAGTGCCTTTTTTTTAGATTAGTCAGGTGTTTATAAGTTAGTTATCTGCTACCACAGACAAGGTGGTTCTAAGTTACAGTCATAAGTTGTGAAATCACGGTTGCATTAG
Source organism: Lagopus muta (assembly GCF_023343835.1). Lineage (NCBI taxonomy): Eukaryota > Metazoa > Chordata > Aves > Galliformes > Phasianidae > Lagopus > Lagopus muta. The sequence continues at coordinate 37,682,003 of NC_064472.1, read as the reverse complement.
GAAGGAAGAATGGGAACGTGGGTGTTCTATGACATAGAAATAAAAAAAAAAAAGAGGAAATGAACAAATTAAAAAAGTTTAAGGTACTGAAGGAGTATAAATTTACTAAGTGAAAATAGGACAAGGATAAAGTAATAAAGTAATAAATAATAAAGTAAAAAACAGGACCTGAGGAAAAAAAAAATTGAGGGAAAAAAAAAAATCATGGTGCAAAAAGTGTTGTCATGTATATATGTTGTATATATCTGCATGTTGTCAATTGTGCATGGGCTAAACATGAAGTCAAAGAAATGCTATCAAAATCTGAACGCTTTAATAAACAGACCGATAAAAGTGACATGAATCTGTAGATATTGTTGTTAAGTGAGTTTTTAGGGCTGACAGCTCTGAAAATTGCCCCCAAATGTATGCAATTAGGAGGGCAAGACAAGATTAATCTCTTCTAGGACCCTTCATTCTAACATTTGATTCCAGTTATTCAAATTTGATAAAAAGTATCATAATCACTGTACATATTGTTGTTCATAAGTTCATGGAAATAAGTGCATAATGCAAAAGTTGATAGTACTACAGAAAATCAAAGAAGAAAAGAGTAGTTGCTTCTATTATGGAACTAGTGGTTATTACTAATGGTTAGAGGCATCCAAACATGTCTTCATTTGAGAACAAATGTGTTTAATAAGGTGTAGACTGTAGTAATCGTTGAAGGGTTGTTCCCACAACTCCACTGATGAATCTCAGTGGGGCATAAAATGTACAGCTTCCTAAAGATTTTCAGATTCTGACCCTGCAACATCTGCCTACTCTAAAAGAATTAGCATACTTCCTGGAAGTGCAGATGGCTGCACTGGGTGTAGAGTGCATGCTGTTTTTAAGTGCTGTTCATGTGCCAGTTACATCATTTGGAATTGCAAGAGTTCTGAGGAATGCTCTTGACAGCACAATTTGCCAGGGAAATGGTCCCCATGAGCTGCACACTGCAAGGAAAACTGATTTTAGAGTGAGAAATGAATAACCTAAAACTGATTTTTTTTTTTAAGGAAGAATAATTATTCAATGCTAGTGAATGTCAGGAAACTGGTCCTACTTTACACGCTTCTGCAAACAAAATACTGAGTGAAGAGAATATTATTAAAACAACTAAATTAGGAAATGCCTAGCAGGCTCTGCTGTCCACAGTAAGAAGCATTGCTGGAGGTAGTGCTATTTCATGTATATAAGCAGATAACTCTTCCCTGAAGAATTAATTGTTTTCTCTTCCTGACTGTGCTCCTGGGTTCTTATGTGGTGCAGAGGAGGCCGCTAGCAGTCAGCAGCTGCTTGAATTGCACATATCGTTCTCCTCTGACCCCTGTCTGATCTGTTATTTTTATGGATGCCATAGCAAAGACATTGGGTCTTGAGTGTATTGATCTTTTTCAGAGGCAGCTTGTCAATGAAAATCTTCAGTGGCACATAGAAGATGTTGTAAAATGCTACATATTTAGAAAAAGAATCTCCAAGGTTATTAGACATCATATTCTTGGAGCTGCCAATAAATGACAATTTCAAAGTTTCTCTTCTCAAAGTTTTCCTTCTACTGTAACTGAATAATTTCTTGCCCTTAACTCATACATTTGTTGTTCAAGGAATGCTAGTGTTTGGAAATGCCCAGTACTTGAGTGATTAGCACCTTTGAAAAGCAGTAGGAAGGACCGATCATCATGTCTTTAGAGCAGTGTTTTCACAGTGTGCAGTAAATGTTTAGGAATGTACAAAGGACAAGATAAGGTGTTCATGCTTTGTACTATTGCCTGGAGCATCCTGTAACCTGCTGATGGCAGACTCCTAGAAAGGGACTCTGGGGTGGTTCTGGGCAATGCTGCAGACAATGTTGGCCTGGCTTCCATTCCTAAGATCTTATTTCAGTAAGCCATCCAGGTTTGGAATTTAGATCCAGTTTTTATCATTCTGTAGATGCTTTTTATTTTCTGTGTCTGGAAGTCACAGAAAATTAAGGAAGCCTGAAGCCCTGGATTCCTTCCATGAGCCTCCTGACCCACAGTCATGTTTATAAGGTTGTTAAAATAGCCAAGTCAGTCACATTCTCACTCACTTATTTCGATTTGTTCCTCCATGGCTCCCTGCATCCATCCCTAGCTTTGGCTTCCTCTCTTGTACTGTGAACAGAGGGAGAGAGCTGGCAAGGAATCAGAACAGACAGCCTGTGGCTGCATAGCAGCAGTGAAGGCAGTTGCATGTGCTTAAGAACAGCAGCTTTTATTTTTACCCGACAAATTGATATGAGCCTATTAATGTCAATGGCTACCTGGAATAAATTGAGGCTTTCGATCCAGAGCTAGGATGAGGAGTAAGGAACAAAACAGATAGATAAAGAGACATTAAAACCTGAATTTCTTTGGAGACCGTAAAACATTTTCATGAAAATGGTTAAAAAATTAATTGGCCTAGAGTCAGAAGTTTAACATAATTCAGTCAACATATAGAAATGAAAACAATTTAAGGCTTTTGGCTAACACACAGGATTTATCTGCAGAAAAGACAGTAATTCTTACAGACAAGTTTGGCTTTTTATCCAACTTTGATGCTGAGAATGAATTTTAAAAAATGGGATGTGGAAAACATCAGCCAACAGCACAGTCAGTATAAGAAGCATTATAATTGAAAAGTAAAGCTTGAAGAACTAGCAAGTTACAGGTTTTTAGCAATCGTTTATTCCATGGCTATTGAGGAAGTGAGTGACTTGTTTTTCTATATGGTGGGAATATTAGCATGTTTTTATCTACTATGCACCAGCATGAAAATGATTAGTTGACATTTGCACAGATGCTTGATAAAAAAAGCTTTTATCTCAAGACAGCGCAATTTTTTGGGTTTTGGTTTGCATCCCAGAAATGGTAATGAATGTCTCATGCTAGGCATAGATTCCATCATTCAGATTAAAGACTTTTCCTGAACAAATTTGTGATTAAGAGATACCAAATAAATAGCAATAGAAACTGTTAATTTAGTGTACTAACATATGGTTGCTAAATGCGACTTTCAGGAGATTATGAAATCAATCAGTTTTTACAAGTAACCTGTATGCAATGATTATTTTTACACAGCTGTGATTAAAAGTAGTGACTTTTTTTCTAGTTTTAGACATCCTGGAGTTATTTCCTTCCAATATGTTCGTTCTTTTGGCATGTAGATGTAGCTAACGATATCTTTGACTGATACTTACTGAATCCTGCACAGTGTATGACAGTTTGATTTGTTGGATACTCTGCTATAGTTTAAGTATCATTAATTTTGCTGAAAAAAAATCACGCTGCAATCTCCTCTACATTTGAATAGTCACCTGCTGAAATTTCTGTTTATTGTCTGGAAAATTTGTAGCTAATGTCTAGTTTCAGGGTGAAGTTTTAAGATTTGCTTTTAATGAGTGCAAGCGTTAATAGCTTTCTTTCTCTTTTCTTTCTTCTCTTACTGCATTGTCCAGTTAGTTACTTTGTGACTAATGTTTATGGCATCTTTGTGCATTTCTTTCTGTATACTTTTGTAAAACTTTTCTTAGACTACAGCCTGTATTTTATCATTTTTTATTTTTCAACTTACATAATTGCACTTTTTTTTCCTATAGTATCTTCTTTATGATGTAGGCACAGCTGTTAAAGAATTATGTCCAAGTGTTATCTAAAATTACTCACAGAATGTTTCTATCCATTCTCAGTGGATGATAAGAACGAAAATGCAAACGCATGCACATTAGGTTAGGATTTGGTATTAATCCATTAGTAATAAAGAGTCTCTAAAATAGCAGTTATATACACTTTACAGAGTTGTTTCTGTAAGCTAAAGATTCATCCTGTTTAAAATGGAGGGCAGAATAACTACATTTTATCTCTTCTGTTCCATTTTTGAGCATTCCAAGATAGTGAAACAATTTCAGAAAGGGTATTATTTTAAAAGACAGTATGTGGCATGTGAGAAATGTTTTGTTTGTATATAAATTCAAAATAGTTAAGGAAATAGTGCCAGGTGTTTAATTGTAGGAGTTGGAATAGAATGGATTTTGCTGTTATTTTGAGTGGTGGGAGTATGATGGGTTATCTACAAAAATGGGTGACAGCAAAACACCTTTTATAAGTCAGCTATCTGGTGAAATACATTGGATGCCTATAAATGCAAAAGTATTCTGTTCAGTAGTGCAGAATTGTAAATACAGCAGTTAAAACACACTTTTTCTCAATATATCCTTGATATAAATTCCCATTTGTAAAATGCTTGAAGATTTCCTGTAGGCTCTATCTCAGAGTCTTTCTATTCTGAGCTGGGGAAGAGCAGCATTGCTAACTAGTCCAGAAGAAGCTACACATCATGCTGTTGGAGCAGCCTGGATGCTGCCGTAGCCTCTCTGAGACTGATCAAAACAATGCACTGTGTGCTCTGGCCATGTCTGCAAGGCACTGATTCCTGCTTACCTTCAATCCTGAGTGCATTTCTCTGTTGAGAGCCAGTTGACGGGCGTTGCTGGATAAAAGCAAAACTGGTAGGGGTTTTTTTGTATATTTCATGGAAAATACTGGACTGTCATGTCCAGTCTCTCACATTCTCATTTCTCACGATCTGATTCCCATGTCTGTGTACCAGCAGAGCTCCAGTGAGAATTGCTTTGTGCTGGGTATCATCTGCAAAAGCAAGTTAGGGAGGAATGGAGTTCCCTACCCTTGTTTTTTGTACCTAAAATTTCACAGTTAGTACATTGTTCTTCCAAATAGCTCAATTTTCTATTGCAAATCAGTGAGACAGTGGACTGTAAGCAAGACTTTTATTTCATCTGAGACTGGGCTTTATCTGAATGATGTGTGGAATTTGAGAAGGCAAAAAAACAAAACAAAACAAAACAAAATAGATGTCTGTTGTCTGAATAACCTTTTTACTGTACTTTGTCTCCCTTCCTTCCATTTACTTTCCTAAGCAAGCATGTAGTAATATGAGTTAAGGTGATTGTCATTCCTTTTACTAAGCCTTCAGTGTCTTTTGAAAATCTTAAAGTCTTGCTGAGTATAGAGGGAATGGCAGGGATGAAACATGATTAACTCAAATAGGAAGCGTTTTGAGCAGTCAGTTCCACATCAGATAAAAAATTTTGTTTTGTTTTGTTTTAAATTGGTAAGTCCAAGAAGTCTATAAGGCGTATAACATGTAAAGTTTGAGTAGCACACAATTTATAGTGGAGTGGAGTGGAGGGATTCACTATAAAAAGGCTGCACTACTGTTTTCTCTTGTAAATCACAGGTGTTCAGAGCAACAAGTTGGAGAGATAATTCATTTTAGACTAAAGAATTCAACTTCTTGATATGTAATAGCCACAGAACATCTTGGGAACTGGTGATATATCACATATGACAAAGGATGAGGCAGCACAGCCCGTAGGGATTATGACATATTGCTGTGAATATTCAGAGCTGCTCTTTCCAAAATAGCCAAATGCTGTTCTGTCTAGAGAAGTCTGCACTTCTTAATGCCCTCTCAGTATTCCTCAGAATAAAAGAGAAATGCTAACTTGAGAGGGCACTAAGAAGTATTTACAGATTCTTAGTTTATTGAGCTATAAGAATGACAGATTCAAGAGCAGGGAAAGGATTTCAGCTTCCACTCTCTGTCTGCTCCCTCCTTAAGAATCTGGTATCTTGCTCTGGAGCACCTATGAGAAATAAGGTTTTTCTGGCTACTTCTGAACAGTGATGCAGACCTGAGTTATCAACAAAATATGCAGTAACTTAATTCCCAGTGCAGCTGATCCTTAAATGGCTGGCCTGTGTGTGACATAAAAGAAGTCATTTATGACACAAAAAGCTTATTTTACTTCGACCTCTGTTCTGAGGTTCTGAAAGATCTATTTTTTTTTTTTTTTTAAATCAATCTGGTAAATCATACCTGATTAGAATGGAGATTTCTAAAGTGCTTAATTTACTTTTTCAACAAGGAACATTCTCAAAAAGAAAAAAAATTTCATTTTCTAGCACTTTTAGCCATATTGTCTGTACCATCAACTGCACTTGTATGAGGGGCAGGGAATTTGGAAACTATAATTTTGGGAATATGTAAAGTATTCTTTGGGTAAAGAAAAAGGAGGTAGCTGTTTAACTGAATTTCTGCATTCTATCCCTCGTTACCTGAGATCTATTGAGGCCTGGTGCTCTCCCAGCTTATGCACACCCAAAAATTCCTCTGCGAATTATTGCTTTGTGTTGATTTACTCAGAGCAGCGAAGTGTTGATTTACCAGAACAGCATGCTCACAAAACCTGTCATAAAATAGGCAGCTTTATCTCTAGAACAAACTTCATGCTTATTGTGCTTGTTTTCACCATGATGGGCAGTCTGAAGAGTCAGACCAGTGGTATGCACTGAGATAACATTGTGCCCGCTGTTGACTAAACCTATCAGATTAACCCACTACTAATTTTTGACTTAACAAATACTAATTACAAATTAATTTTTAAAACATGAAATTTCACTGAACATGGACTATGCATATCTGGCAAGGAATCTTTAAACTGCTTTGGTAACACATAAGGGGGCTAGAAAAATGGGGATGGAGCTTAGTCCACAGCAGCTTTTCTCTTACCCTCTCTGAAAAGCCTGTTGACTGTTCATTTGGTGGTAAACAGGTTCTTGCTTTCCTAATCAAATATCCCAATAAGAATGGTACAGACTATTGACGTTATGTTGATGACATGGCATTTTCACAGAGATTTTCAGGGAGGTTCTCATGCTGTTGGCTTGTAATATTCAATTATTTCAGTAGCAGTAGCTGTATTTCAGCAGAAATTCAAGCCAAAAGACATGAAACACGTTTATATTTTGATTGACCAGAAATGTAACATTCTTGTAAAGATGTTCATAATAAAAATTATCTGTTTTAGATTCCATTGTAGCAGTTCAAGTGAAAGCAGAAAAACATTTGAAATTAATTCTGTGAAAGTGTAAGATATTTTATAGAAAACAGCAATGCCTATTCCAAGTATGTACACTTGAAAAAAGATAAATCAAGATGCCACAAGGAGAAAAGTAGTCTTGAGGCAATCCTAGAGATGTCATGAATTATAATAATTCTCTCCCAGACATTAAAGCATTTCTAGGCAAGTCATAAAATTTTGAATGAATTGTAGGAAATTGCTATATCAAATGATATAACCAGTTTCTGTAAGGATGGCATATTCAAACTGCAGTCATGCCCTTATTGTACAGAGAACATAATCTTAATTTCACTTAAACATTTTTATAGGCTTTTTGCATAGAACACCATCTGATTTTAATACAGAAAGTAAAAAATAATCACTGTCTTCCTGTAGCTTGCTCTTCACAGAACTTGCAATAAGTACATTTCCTTTCAAATTAGTTCCTGCAGTGATTTCTGAAGCTTGCTCAGTTAGGAGTTATATTTTGGTGCGGTGAGGATATAAGACAAAACTCCGTACAGGTCAGTCGGTATACGCACCTTTTGGACCCACGAGTCATCATCTGAGAATTCCCAAACTGAAGCATTATAGGAAATTCACATAGTTTTTACAGTTAGTAAGCTTGAAAATGGATTAGAAGTATTCATCCTTCCCCCACTTTGTTTCCACCTCTACGATTTCTCACCTTACTCTTCTGGTACAACATACTTGTCATTAGAATTCAGATTTGTCTCTGCTGAGTTTAGGAGAATAAAATAGACGTCATTATTCATATTTTACTGCAAATTGAAGACAATGAAAGAAGCCAAATAGTCTAATAATTTATTTACATTTTCTAAGTAAATTGTGATGCTGTTCTGTATATCGGTTTTCCATACTGCTTGTGAACACAGATGATATTAAAAAGCAGAAAGAAAAAGGAAATGATACTTTGCAGTCAGTTTATGCAGTTCATTTTATCATGAGCAGATACTTGCTACTTTTCTATTTCTTTGCTGTTCCAAAATATATTTAAAGACAATATTGCAAGCCTTATTTGACAGTAATTCTACATCTTTCAGAACTGCTGTTATATGGAGATCATTAAGTGTTTAATCTGTATTTCTGAGCAGATCTATTCTACAGTAGCAGAGGATAAATTAGAAGAATTATCTATGCGTCCATTTTAATTGTGAGACAACTCCTGGTCATGCTCTGAGAAGCATAAACATAGCCCTAACCTTGTATTGTCTATAATCTGTGTAAGCACTTACGGGAAATGTGAGTTCACTAGTTTTCCTATCTGTATTGGGAATTGATGATACAGGGCTTGGGGTAAAGATCTTTCACAGTTTTGAGCACAGTGAAGACTTCACCTTACTTTCAGCCTATTGGTACACATTTATATATAAACTTACACGAAATTAAGAAGAAGGGATGGAAACTATATTCGTATGCTGATACAATGATTGGCCAGAAGAATCTTGTCCGCACACAGTGAAAAAGAAAGAGTAATGCTAATAGGGAAAGTGAGTAACTGCAAGGGAGACAAGGCAAGGCTATTTAGACCCATTCAGCTGAATCAAGCAGAACAGAGATAGCTGTACCAACTACTGTTGTTCAAAAATAGGAATATAGAAAACTGCTATAATTATTTAGGTGAAGTTTTTTTATAGTCACATATTTTTAGAGTAAAAAATTTGAAAACTCTTAAGACTTGTTTCATATCAGATCACCCTCTCAGTAAGCATTTTGTAAAAAGACTGAATAGAAAGTGAATATGAAAATAGATCATGAAAGATTACTTTAAAAACTGAAAGACTTTGGTATAATTTTCATCTCTCAATGCCTTTTACTTGTTGTATGTAAGTATATCAAAGATAATTTCTCAGTGTTTTCCCTAAATGTAGTCACAATAGTATATTTTGATACATTTTAGTCTCTGAAAATCAATAATGGCGTTTTGGTTGTCAATTTTTGTGCTTCCTCTAGTCTTTCAATGAAGGACGTCAATTTTCACATGATTATAAAATGACTGATTTGGGTCAGAATTGCTTTCAAGTACAAATTGTGTCTGAAGGATGAAAAAGCCCTTATGTTCTGATTTTTGCTATATAGTAACTACAGGTACAGAAAAGAAAACATTGTTGTGAAACACTTGCTGTGATGTGCAGTTTGCATATAGTAGTGGAATCTTCCCAAAATCCTGCATTCTATTTGGCAGATGACAAAAGACCAATTTCATTTTTATAAAATGAGAAACATTGCTGTTTGCCAGCTTGTTATTGTTCACTGCTATGTCTTGATCTAAATAAAAGTTGGTCTGTGGGTCCTACAGTCTCTGAAGTCTCTACATACACATGTAAATAAGTGGTAAGGACCGCATAGTAGAATTACAGCATTTGTGTTTGCTTCTCGTATTAATATGGTATTAGACTTCTAAAATGAATAGGTAGAAAATTGTATGTGTTATCATGAGAACATGATCAACCTATGCATCTCTTTAAGATTTTGATTTTTTTAACTTCTCAGGTTGATACAAGATAATGTAGGAATGGATATCTCCTTTGCTGAGGGTGTATTGAGCCCCAGTTCTACAGAGATGAGGCCTGGTAAGAGAAGCCATTGCTCATTTTCTTAATTATAGCTTAGTCCCTTTAATTATGTCATAAGAAAGATGTTTCTGTGCTGCTAAAAAAATAACAAAATAAAAAATGTTAAATTTGTTATATCTAGTCAATTTTTTTCTTCTTTACAATTATAATTGTACTATGCACTTTCCTCTTGTACGTCATTGCCATTGCTTGTTTAGTCCTTGCAGTGTTTAAGTAGCTGCTGTTATTTATCTTGTATGTGAATACTATAACTGAACTAAGTTATTATATAATTGAACTAGGAATATTTCAAGTACACCTTGAAATGTGGCACATTATGCAGTGGCAAAGGGCAAAGCTATACCTAACTTCTGTTTTATTGAAGACTACTTTTGTTTAAGACTAGACTTGAAAGTCAGGGTTTTATTTGTTTGTTTGTTTGTTTGTATTGTTTGGTTATTTTATGGTTATGTCTAAAGACATAGCTCCAAGACATAACTAAAGACATATATTTAGTTATGTCATAAAGGCATACTTACAAATCTTTACCTCTTGCATAGCAGAAGAGGCATAACAAAACAGGCAGGAGATTTTAGCTTATATCATTTTCATTAGGATTCAGCCCTGTGTTTGTGATTTATATATTTTTCTTTTAACTTTTAAACCCTGTGGATCAGACTGTGTGCAGAGCTTGAGTTTTGGTTGGTAACTCTAAAATAGTGTACCTGGGTTTCACATAATTTAAATGCTTCCAGCTACATCTGCAATCCCTGTACACGCTTGTTGTATTTTTTTAAATATTAACGTGTAATTTTTTTGTGTAGTAGTAGTAGTGATAGTAAGTGGTCTTTAAGTGGGTTGTTGTTTCTAAAATTGTCTTTCCCAGTGTGCTTGATAGTGATTCGTAAGTGTGCGGGAGACAAATTTCATGTGGAAGAAATAAAGTTCTCTTTTTTATCTCTTTTTTCAGAACCTCCCAATTCTCTCGATCTTAATGGTACCCATCCCAGAAGGATAAAGCTCACGGCTCCAAATATCAACCTTTCTTTGGATGAGAGTGAAGGTTCTATACTTTCTGATGATAATTTGGATACTCCAGATGAAATTGATATCAATGTGGATGACCTTGACACTCCTGATGAAGCAGACTCTTTTGAATACACTGGACAAGGTAGTTTTCTTGAATGTAGATGTAGAATACATCTCTGTTTCTTCGTTTACTGCACTCTTGTCCATTGGGCTATCAATATATTTAGTGTCTTTTAAATAGAGTTTGAGGTTTCCAGATATTTTTTTCTGCTATTTTGTTCTCCTGTGTAAAATAATACATTTGACCAATGCAGACTGTGGAAAGAAATAGTACAGCTAATCAAGTGACAGAATAAAATGAGAGCTGTTTTCAGAGTACCAGAAGAACCATATAGGAACTAAGTTCCTATAAAAATGTAAAAAAATCATAACTTTTTTACAATTTACAACAGAAAGAAACTTTAAAAAGAAATACATTTAGATTTTCCCTTGCATTTAAATTCTTTGTTGCTAGTTAGGTCACTATTATTTGAAAACTGTAGTTGCATTAGTTTAAGTTGTGTTGCTGAAGAGGCTTTACAATGTAGTCAGTCATGCAGAAGCATCTCTAATGTCATTTCTCATTAGAAGACAAATTTCCTCATGGGTAGATGCAGAGGATCTGATGAATTGTTAGATATTTGGAATATTCTGCACCAAAGGATTGATCTAACACACACACAGAGTTTCATAGTGTTGTGACCAATGTGAGAGCCAAAATCTGTCTGCTGTGTGGCACATTTTGCCTTTTTGCAAGGCCTGAAGTAAGCAAATTCAACTACAGTGATTTTGGTGGCGTTTATATTTATTGAAAGGATTTATCCCCAAATTTTTTTAAATATTTTCTACTTGTGATTATTGGTAATATTTTTACAGTTGTGCAGTTTGACTTTAGATATACTTTGTTGGCAAAGCATCCTTCAATTACTTGAGTCACAAGGTAATAGAAAAGGAGAAAAACCACATATTTTATTAAAATAAGCTCTTGATAAAATGAGGAGGTTATGCATTATGGATCAGATAGCTAACAGTAGCCATAAGGGCTAGAGCAGAATGGTTTAAATGCATGGTAGCTAACCTCTGTTAAAATCGTTTTCCATTCTGTCACTCTAGTGTAACCAGTACATGCTGTGCTGTTACAGCTTTCATAATCTCCCCCACATCATTGTTTCTGGAATACTGTGACAAATCCATGTAAATACTAAGAAGACATTGCTGTTGAAACTGTAAAGAACAGTGACTTTCTAGCTTGTTACCCTCAAACTGCTAAGGGCCTGTTTGAAATGTAAAAGGCAACTGAGAAAAGCAAGACTCATTGCTAGAAAACTGACAGTTCTATAGAGCAAGAAATGCTGAAACCCCCTAGTGTAAAAGAATGATGAAAAAGAGTCAGTACATGCAAGAAGCTAGATGAAAGTGGAAACACTGAAGTCTTAAACTAAGTAAGTCTTAAAACTGACTTACTTAGGGATTGGTAAACATCAGTTTCACAGTTTTGTGACATCTGAACCAGGAAGAAACTGTGCTCAACATGTATCTTTGGTTCTGGGGAGCATCGTATTTCTATCAAATTTTGCGGAATTGCTGAGAAGTTTTATTGCAGAAACTGGTTTTACAAATTAATAATCATTGAATATGTATGTGTATTTATGGGTAAGCTTCATGTGTGTTGACACATGGTTTGCACACACAGTCCTTTTATTTCTGGCTTCATAAAGATTATTTAATTTATCTGACAAACTTGTGTGGTTTAAGGACCACGTACTTCTATTTGTGTATTTATATGAGCAGCATTAATCAAAGAGGAATCCAAAAACAAAGCATTTTGTAGAAAGATTTGAGGGCTTTTGTTAAGAATTGTGTTCTTAACATCTCGTCAAATAACATATCTTCCTCTAATTAACTACCAAATCTTCTTGTGAATCTCTTTCAAATAATACGTCACATGTGTCACAGTGCACTCCACTATATCTTTACTGCTACCTTATTTCTTGACTTATGTCTTTAGAACCAAAATGATGCTTCATAGATAAGAGTTCATTTCACTGGTTTATTTGAAATGTACATGAAGGATAAAACATGCAGGATTTTTACTATCCTTACTGCTAGAATAAATTATTAATAAACCAATAGACTGACTAATATATGTTCTACAACAGGAGTAAGAGAACAAAAGAATATATATATATTAAATGTATGGGGTTTTTTTTCCTCACAAGAAGGCACTATGTTATAATAATTAAAGGATTACATGAATTTTTTTCTACCTGTAGACAGAACCAGCTTGTAACTAGCTATTAAGACTGAAAAACTGGAATGAGGTTAAATTTATTGTGAGAGCCACCTTGTCAGCGTGCTATGGGAGTATAGGTTTTGTTCATAAGCTTCAGGGTTTTTCTGAAGATAAGAGTGTCCAGCAGAGAGGCTATGCTATGAGACTATAATCTCCAGTCAACCACACAGTTTATTTCTTGTGATCTTTGTGCTTGTGGACACTATGCACTTTCATATGTCCTGGTATGAACAGGCCAGATTTCCTGGCTGCTTCTTCTCTGGAACAGAACTGAGAGGGAATTTCTGTTCAGTCTTTCACATTCTGGAAGGGAATTCAACCTTGGAGAAAAGATCCTGAGGGACATGAATGCTGCATTTAAGGCATGCAGGTAGTCATTACCTTATGACAAAAGCAGAGGAACTCAGATGTACTTACGGCTATTGGATGCAAAGAGATTGGAGGAAAGCTGGGATGGGATGGAGGAACAAGTTCAAAAGCTGTAGCTCTGTAGTAATTCCTCTCTAGACAGGAGACATCACTGTGTTCGTTTTTAGTTCCAAAATTTTGCATTTTAGCATAGTTCTCATGCCAGCAACACAAAGAGTTTTTAAGATCTGCAGGTCAATACCTACAGTAAGCAGCTGGTGACTTGTATGTACTTACTGAATGTTACTGGATGTACTTACCAGGTGTATGATCAATGAATATACAGATGTTATAATTATGAAATATGCAAGAGAGTTTGGCTAAGCAGGTTATTACGCCAAAAAAGAATAGTGCTTACCCTTGTCCTAGGCTCACTGTAAAACTCCAAAGGAGGGATCTCCAGAAAGAGATCCTTCCCCGCTTGTGGTCAGCTCTTAATTGTGCCTAGGAGGAGTGGAGCCAGCTCCATCTCTTCCAGCAGCACAGGTGAGTTGCCTTCACTTATGCTCTGAGGGCTGACTCATTGCTCACCTCAGGTGATGAATCAGAGTTCAGGCTGTGATTTAGCAGTTCCCATACACCAGGCAAACACAAAAATTCACTGCTGGTATTGTGCACAGTGGTTATTGCTGTTATTCTTTCTACTATCATAATGATAAAAAGTTAAATAAAAGCAGAAACATCATTTACTGACTGGTGAAATTCTGCTTTTCTTACAAAAGCACAGATCCAGGCTATAAAAATCCAGTTGATACCAATTATCTACTTCAAATGAATATAAAAGGTAAAATATTTAGAGCCTGTACATGAATATGTAATACATAAAATGTTATTTTTCAGAAGAGCGGAATGCTGCTAAGGATGCTTCCCAGGAGGAGTCTGAATCAATTCCAGAATACACTGCTGAGGAGGAGCGAGAAGACAACAGGTTATGGAGAACAGTGGTTATAGGGGAACAAGAGCAAAGAATTGATATGAAAGTCATTGAACCTTACAAAAAGGTTATTTCACATGGAGGTAGGAAAAGTTGGAATGTATTTTTTAGATTGATGTGAAAAATCATACTTTGATAATCATGATTTATTTCTATTTTATTTAGGCTATTCTACTGGCAATGAGATTTTATTTTTCAGCCATGGCTATTAGCAATTAATTGGCAAACTCCGTCAAATTACAGAAGCGTTATTGTGTCTTACAACCCATAATGTTATGAATAACAAATTTCAAGCTTCGATTGGAGTAGTAAATGAACTACTGACATAGCATCAAAGTGAGCCGTCCTATTTTCTGGTCATTCGATGCTGATTCAAAAAATAGTTTGAGTAGATATTATCAGCTGGAGACCCCAAAAGGCCTTCAAAAGATCTGAAGTCTATTACAACTTTTGGAAGCCTAGTGGGAGAGTATTTTCAGAAAAATAATATTTATCCTTGCAAGTCTTTCCTACCCAATTAGAAGATCAGCCAGTGTTTATTTCACACTTTCCTGCAGTTGGCTCCGTACCTATAAAAGTGGTGGCTGACACAGGAAAACTGTAACCTTCACAGATAGACCTGGTCTATATGTGTAGCACGGAGCTAAATTTTTCTTGGAAGAGATAGAGAGCCTAATTTTGATCTGCTTTACATTTCTATTGGCAGTGACTACATAAGTGAGACAAGTAACAAAGTCAGATAACCAACATAAACCAGACTTTTCAATCTGGCAATTGATACTTCAAATGCAAAGCACTTTCATATGCAACAAATAAACTGAGATACATGTGCCAGTAACAGTTTAGTCATTGTCCTACAGAATTATTTTTTTTTTTTAAACTTCATTTTCTTGGTTGTAGCATACTTACTATATCAGAGAATCACAAAATAGCCCGGGTTGGAAGGGACCTCAAGGATCATGAATCTCCAACCCCCCTGCCACATGCAGGGCCACCAACCTCCCCATTTAATGCTAGACCAGGCTGCCCAGGGCTCCATCCAACCTGGCCTTGAGCACCTCCAGGGATGGGGCATCCACAACCTTTCTGAGCAGCCTGTTCCAGCACCTTACCACTCTCATAGTAAAGAACTTCACCCTGACATCCAATCTAAACCTTCCCTCCCTTAACTTAAAACCATTTTCTCTTGTCCTGCTGTTATTTACCCTTTCAAAGAGTTGATTCCCCTCCTGTTTATAGGCACCCTTTAGGTACTGAAAGGCTGCTTTTAGGTCACTCCGCAGCCCAGCTCCCTCAGGCTGTCTTCATAGGGGAGGTGCTCCAGCCCCCTGATCATCTTTGTGGCTTCCTCTGGATCCTCTCCAACAGCTCTCTGTCTTTCTTGTAGTGGGGGTTCCAGACTTGGACCTAGTACTCCAGAATGTATGAATGTATGAAGAAGTATGGTGCTCTATGATTGTAGATACATAGGTCTAAATAATTGGAGTGGCAAAAGAAGAAAAATAGTTTTCCTTTGGATTTCTATTGCCATGGTAAAGATCCTTGTGTTATTTTTCTGCCATTTATAGTCGAAGCACAATATAAATTGTCTTGAAAGTCTTCTAAGGATTTTTAATCTATGTAATGGTAATCTCCTCTGTGTTTGTAAGGCATAGGAAAAAAATACTGCCTTATTCCATAATATTTTACCAAAGGATAGATAGGTTAACTCAGTGCTTTCTCTTTGAAACTGCGTGGGACTATGTCAGAAAAAGAAGACATAACAGAGACTTGAATTAAGGGGTGAGTGTGTGAGGTGAAATCTAGTTTTCTTTTTATTTCTTTTAAGAAAGTTTTGAAATTCCTACATGTCAAGCTCTTAAAAGGTGAAAGAGCTGAAAAGTGGAATGGAGCTTCCTCCCCTTCCCTGCATACGTCTATGCTAAGAATGTGATGTTACTCTCCATATTTGACCTTAAGATCTTTGCTGTTACACAAGTTCAGTTAGCCATATCTATGTCTAATGCAGTACTACTTGTTAGTACTGCTGGATCTTAACATCAGTTGGAGCTGTGCCACCTCATGCCATGTCACATGCCTTAACGTGGTTTTACCTGCATTCTTCTTTGGCTTGAACTCATTTGCTAATTCTCAAGCTTTTTTCCCTGTCTGTGTTTTCCAAAAAGATGGGGAACAAGGCAATAGTGTGGAACTGCAGAAAACAGTGGACTTGCTGGGTTGCTGTTGTGTGGTGGCTTCTGTAGCTGCAGAAGCATATCTATAGATTAAGTAACCTCTGAGACCAGTGAGATATTACTGCACAGAATTAGGTCATCCCTTCCATCTCAGAATTATGGAAGGAATGGAGTTTAGGCTAATGATAGGAAGCTGTCTTCAGTGTACAGACTGTTCTGAAGTGGATGAAGTCTTGGTTTGCATTCTCAGCTTGATGTTAACAAAATAAATAAGTACTACTAGCTTGTCTAATACATTATATTTACTCAAACCTACCAAATGAAATCCAGAAGGTAGAAGTCTAACATCATCCTTTAGCAAGCTGCTTTACCAAATCTTCTAATGAAGTAAAATGGCCAAAGGCTTATTTCTGACATGCAGGTTTTTGCCTCAGGGGCTTATCCTTTCTTCCTCCTCTTTGTAAGTGTTGAGGCAGTGGTGGTTTTCAGTCCTTTGAGAAACAGCTGAGGGTTCTGAATGAAGAGTGCCTTTGTGCTTCTTTATGGGTGGGATGGTGTCAAGACTAAACAGCTGTAATTCTCTTTGACATGCTCAAGGAAAGACCTCATGGGCATATGCCTTGAGACACTCATTTGGTCTGGGATTATGCATTTTCCAAAGTCATAAAAAATGACTTCCTTGTCATCAATGTCATCTGGTTTTCCTACTTTCAGCTACTTGAGACTCAAGTGCTGAGTGATAAAGGAGAAAAAACAGTCTCTCAGTGCTTTCCCAGTTAGTGCACACAGACAGTGTGCCTTTCCATGAAGTATTCTGTTTTGTTCTGCTGCTGCATACATCGAATCATAGAATCACAAGGTTGGAAAGGACCTGCAAGATCATCTAGTCCAACCGTCTCCTCATCACTGTTGCTAGCACAAGCTACTAAATCATATCTCACAGCTCCTCATCCAGACACCTCTTGAACACTGCCAGGGACAGTGACTCCACCACCTCCCTGGGCAGCCATTCCAGTACCTGACCACTCTCTGAGAGAAAAAGTTCTTCCTTATATCCAATGTAAATTCCTCTGGTACAACTTGCAACCATTTCCTTGGGTCCTGTTTGTTGCCTGGGAGAAGAGGCCAAATCCCTCTTCACCACAGCCTTCCTTGAGGAAGTTGTAGAGTGCAATGAGGTCTCCCCTGAGCCTCCTCTTCTCCAGACTGAACATTCCCAGCTCCCTCAGCTGCTCCTCATAGGACCTGTGCTCCAGACCCCTCACCAGTTTCGTTGCCCTTCTCTGGACACGTTCCAGGGTCTCAATGTCTTTCTTGAAGTGAGGGGCCCAAAACTGAACACAGTACTCGAGGTGCAGCCTCACCAGTGCTGAGTAGAGGGGGATGAAGTTCAAGATAGCGGTTTTGCTAGTCACCCTTCTGACATCTCCAAGTATACAGAATTCTACAATTTCATGGTCACTCATTCAAGGTACAAGGTGTTTTGTGAGTATTTCATTGAGTCTTGAGTACTATTCACTAGTATCCAAAAAACTCTGTAAAAGTTTTCAGCGTCTTATGAATGTGGTGCAAGGGTATTATCCTGGAATTTTCCTGGGAACGTGTTTGTATCTCCAAGGGAGGTGCAGAATTTCCTCCACAAACATTGTCTCCTTTGTATGGTTAGTTTTTCCTAGCCTGTTCTGAAAACCTTTCATATCTTCTTTCTTAATATATCCAGCCTTTATTTCTGTATTTCTTTAGTGGTATCTACACGCAATATTTCTTCCAAATCTTCATAGATTACTTTTTCTTTTCTCTTATCTTTTAAATAAATCCCAGACTTTCAGCTGAAGTGCAGAAGTATTTTATGTCTGTTTTGCAACAGTATAGCAACTGATAAGAACTGTGAAGGAGATTGACCGGTATTAATATATCATGAAAAATAGCATTTTTTTTTCAGGTAGCAAGTAATCACCCAGGAGCACAGAAATGTAGCTGTAGCTGTAGCTTTGAGAGGTTATCATTAGGCAGTGGTGGAGACAGGAGAACACAAGTACAGGGCAACTGGAGTATCCAAGATAAAGAAATACTTTATACAAAACTTGCAGCAAGGTATTTAACTGATCCTCAAGAGTTCTTAAAACACAGTGTCATGCAGACAAACCTATAATATCCCAAGGCCTTTGAAGCTGCACAAGCCAGCTGAAATTGGATTTCAAGTCCTTAGTAGTCATTATCGTAAAGATGCAGGATGACAAATGGAGGATATTTTCTTTACTGCTTTATTCCTAAGGCTAAGGTGAGCATTCAGCACACAATTGCAATTGAGATGTAATGAGCCAGGAGTGCAGGTAACATTGTATTACTTACAAAGTAGAATGATGTTTTTTTTCTGGCTCTGTTCTATAAAAAAGTTTGCTTGTAGTTGTGTTAAGCCTGTGTTCCAGGAATTAAATGTTACTGATTATCCTTCATTATCACTTGATAATCATTCATTTATTTTGCATCTTCTTCAGCAGTAGATATAATCACTCTATTCCAAGTCTTAGAGATTTCTTTTTAAATCTATCTTGTTAGGAGCCTTTGACAAAGATAAAAATGCCTTTTTGTTTGTTCCACAGGCTACTATGGTGATGGTCTGAATGCTATCATTGTGTTTGCTGCGTGCTTCTTGCCAGACAGCAGCCGAACTGATTACAACTATGTCATGGAAAATCTTTTCCTGTGAGTGTTATGTGTACAGTATGACAGAGTCGTCTCAAAATTCTGTAGTGAGAGATAACCTGTCTTTAATGAAGAGGTAATGTGGGTCATTAGAAGGGATGTGATTGGAATGACAAGGAGAGTAGCAGTTTTAGATGAACTGTTACACTGTGTATTATTTTGCTACTTTTTATCTACTCACCCCCCCAAATTTGGGCATATTTGTCAGAAGTAAATCTGACTGTAGTATCTTCCTAAATGTTAATGAATACAGAATCTCCATCTTCTTGGAAGAGTTTCTTAGACATTGCACTGTTTTACCAACAATTTCCAGTCCTTGTAGAGAACTGCAGGACCTGCAGGGCCTGAGAACTCCAAATTGGCTTTCATTGTTTGTTTTTTATTATGCATTGTCGTGATACATCATTGTTATCATATTTTTAATACATACTGTGGCTGTGTTTAGGAGTCACAGGCACATTTTCTGATCCTTGTTTAAAAAGTATGCGGTGAATAACAGTTGCTGACATAAACAGCATAAACTTTGTTTTTCTTACTCTAGCTGTTTCTGATTCAGCTGCAGGTGGTTTCTGTTGGACAGAGCATGAATTTGACCAAATAAACCCACATTTATCACAGTAGATCAGCAGTAGATAGCAACGTAGCTTGGTAGGCAAAAAATGTGACGGTGACAACTTTCCTAAGTGCCACCAGCTAGTTCCACTTACAGTTGCTGAAAAAATAAATCATTCCATATTATAAAACCCAATCTGTCAGTTCCACAGCCAGCAAAAGCCTGGCTTTCACCATCTGCAGCTTACAAGGCACAAAACCTTGCACAAGAGCATAAACCCAAGCTCTGAGTTCCAGTCCTTGAAGATGCACATGGTGACAGCCAAAACCTTCAAACTTGGTCAACTTGTGAAAAATGAGACTGAGTGCTTTTGTTCTAGGTCAGACAAATTTTCAGCATTTGCCAGGTCAAACTTCTCATAATCTACCATAACTGATTTACGCTGCGCCCATTGGTTTAGATGGAAAGAATGACTGCAGTTTGATAACTAGTGCACAAAGCTGACAGTAACTGTGGCTGACATTAAACAGTTGCCCTCTGATGTCACCCAAAACTCTTGTCATAGGTAGAATTAGTAGAAACAGAGTTCAGATTGGCTTCAGCTAACTTTAAAGTTTAGAGATTTTTATTCTTTCTCACACACTCAGAACAGGAAAATAGAAAGTCAAATCATCCTTGTTTTTCCTTTCTTTATTGGCCCATTAATTGCATTTACCTAAAGGATACTTGACAGTTTACAAAATATCCAGTAACTGATAAGTTTAAGTATTTGGGAACTTTTCACTGTTAAGTCATAGGGGCATCTGGATATACAGGCAAATTATTATTAATTTTGTGTGTGTGTGTGTGTGTGTGTGTCATGATTCTGATAGATGATTCTGCAACTGCGGTATATAAGCCACCTCTAGTTTGTGATTAACAACTTTCAAATGTTTATGGTTTTCCAACTCCTTTCTAGTCTGTATTCACTACATATTTCTGGTTACTTTTCCTCTTATATATTACCTTAACTTTTCAAGCTGTCTTCGAAGAGTAGAGTTTGTGCCAAATTCTGAACTTTGAGATTGAATCTTCTCTTTTGCAGCTGACTGATATATTCTAGATATTAAATTTTATAACAGAATCACAACTTGTAAAACTACACTTTGAAAGTCAAAATAAACACTTTTTGTTTTCAGGCAGAGTGAATTGTTTTATTCTGTGAGGAAAATTCTGCCCATCTTTTCAAACAGTGAAGAAATTGCCATTATCATTAAATAGTAAGAAGCCAAGTTTCCAAGAGACCATGGCATGCCTAAAACAGCAACTGGTCTATCTCAACCCACAGTGAATAAGAGCTGTTGTGGAAAAGTACTTGAGATAAATGAGATCTGACTAAAATATCACAAAAGCTTCCTTATTGTTGCAGTATTTCTCTTTATTCCTTATTATGAATGTTCATTATTGTAATTGATTGGTCATAATACTAATAATTTCCTTGTGCCTGAGTAAATAGGGGCATAAACATTTGTCAGATTTTTTACTTCAACTTTTGTCTCTTTTACTTCAACTAGAAAGGTGGTAGTGTTTTTCCAAAGTACTTTCTTTCTCAGTACACTTTTCTGCATGTTTCACTGCCTAGATTTGTTTACAGCCTAAGAAGTTGCCTTTTATGAGAAGGGCTGATTTCATAGCCTGTCAAGTGGTCAGTAGATTCATTTAAATTTAGTGTTTTTTTGTTAATGTGTTGTGCCCTGGGCAGTGGAGAGCTGTGCTGCACAGTGAATCCAGATTTAACCCTGCTCATGCTGGACCAGCTGCATATTGCTGCTTGTTGGTAGGCCTTGTTTTTCTCTGCATCAGCTATGGCCTTGTTTGAACAGTCCCACTCTTTCGTACTTCAGTGTAAGGAGGCAGAAGCAGCAAATGCACTAATGGCAGGTAGGAAAGAGCAATGAAAAGCATTTAGTGAGAAGTAGTCTAGATGGATTTATCAAATGCATGACACTATTCAGTCAGTTGCTGCTTACTTCCTGTCCAGTTAAAATATTATCTCTCTGATGAGAACCAGGTTTTCTATTCTTGTTTTGAAGAATCTGAATTGTGAGGAGTTAAAGGGTCAGATTAGATCATGAGTCACGCACATATACCTGATAAAAGGGTATTGTGGTCAGCAATACAGCTGCCTCTTACAGTGAGAACTCTCAGGCATTCAATTTTCTAAGGTGTGTCTCAGTATTTTTTCACTGTAGTTTTTACACAAACATACCTTGAGACTGGCGGGCACAGAGTTCAGTTTGAGCACACAAGTGAGGCTGGCACTTCTGAAACTGATCAGAATATTTGCATGTGGACAAGAATTTAATGCTACCTTTTCATGTAACTCAATAGTCTGCTCTTCTGGTGGGGTGTATTTTGTCCTGAGAGTAATGGTCAGTCTAAATACTCTTTGCAGACCTGATAAATTTGGTATTCAGAGTGCTTTGCTCACAAAATGCAAGAGCTTGAACTGTTCTGTCCCATCTGAAGACAGATTGACAATCAAGTTCTATTAGCTCTGAGAATCCAAAGGCTTGTAGCTGACAGTCACAAAGATTTAGCAGTGGTAATCTGAGGATCATAAGAATTATAGACAGGTATTATCCCAACCCTTTTAATTTTGCATTGAACAAATGTGGTGATTAGTATTGAAGATATATTTCTCAACAGTTGATCTTATAATGGCCTGAAATTTCAGTCAGTCCATCCATGCTCTCCCTCACAAACTCTCATAATTTCAACATGTATTAAAAATAAATAAATAAATAAATAATTTCTACTCATAGTTATAGTGGTAGCATTGCGACCAGTTCTAAATTTCTGCTTTAGGTTTAAAAGAAAATAAAACTCTGTCTATAAATTACTGGTCTGTCTTAATGTATTCCTAATAGATGTTTTTTTACTGTATTTAAATAGATAAATATGTGCTCACTTACTTCTATTCTTTTATCAGGTATGTAATCAGTACCTTAGAGCTGATGGTAGCTGAAGACTATATGATTGTATACTTGAATGGAGCTACACCAAGAAGGAGGATGCCTGGGCTGGGTTGGATGAAAAAGTGTTACCAGATGATTGATCGTCGGTGAATAGTATTTTTCTTTCTGATCCACAGTCATTGTTTTAAGCACTGTTCATTTCTGTTGTTCCTCAGTATGATAGTGTTCATTATATATTATTTTTGTGAATGGTTTTCTTTTTTATTAACCTTTTAAATGAACTATTTTTTTTCTTAGTTTAAGGAAGAATTTGAAATCGTTCATAATTGTCCATCCGTCATGGTTCATCAGGACAATTCTGGCTGTGACACGACCTTTTATAAGGTATGTAGTGAACACTAGTTATTTGTTATGTCCCAGGAATTCAGAATACAGAAAGAATACAGAAACAGCTTAAGTATTCCGAAATGGTTGTTGATCTCTCACTGATACAGTTCAGTTGAAGATGACTTCCCTACAAAGAGTGGGAAAAAAGTTTATTTATTTGACTTTTCTGTTGTTTAACTATATATGCACATGGAATTCTGAATTTTTTTTTTCTTTTTTTTTTTTGTTTTGTTTTGTTTTGTCTGAGCCCATCAGAAAGGCTTGAAGGAAAGGTTCTGTGGACCCTTTTCACTCTGTGGAAAAAAAACTTGACTAGAGGAAAGATTAAACTATTGTTCTGGATTTAAAAAAAAAATAAAAAAATAGTAGGTGCTTATTCAAGAAGACTGCCCTGAGATGTTTGAAAATGTAGGAGAGTTGTTTCCAAAAAAAGTTCTCTACCACCCAAAAAACTCAAAAGAATTGTTAGACACTGAAGACCTTAAAAATGGGCAATTGTATGTCTGGAACCTGGAGATCAGGAGCATACACGGTCAGACATGAGAAAGCATTGCTCCATGCAAAAGAAGAGTCACCTTGTCTACAGAAGCCACACAGGGAGTATGTCATGACAAACTGGCCCTAGACTACAGAGGTAAATGCTGAACATGTCTGTCCTGTCAGAGTGTTCTATCCTGACAGAGTAACCTTGAAACGATGAAGGAAATTACTTCTCCCATTGCTGCCAAAGTGTGATAGATTGAGCACCATAGCAGAGCTTCTTCCTTCAGATGTGATGATTTTAGTAGAAAGTGATAACTGAAAATACCAGTGTGACATGGAAACAGTGCTTGGAATTGTCAGCAGTAATAATAGGGGATTCACTAAGTGAAGTACCAATGGGAACTGAAAAAAATATGGGCAAGACATAATGTTGGTGCAACTTTGTAGAATCACAAAATGGTTGAGGTTGGAAGGGATCTGTAGATCTCATCTTGTCCAACTGGTCTTATTCAACCTGGCAACCCAAAATATGTTGCCCAGGCCCATGTCCAGGCAGCTTATGAAGATCTCTGAGAAGGGAAACTCCAGAATATCCAGGCAACCTGTGTCAGTGCTCCATCACTCACATATTAAAAAAACTTCCCAATTTGTAGATAGAACCTCTTGTGTTCCAGTTTATCTCGTTGCCTCTTACACTGTCTCTCGATACCACCGCAAGGAGCATGGGTATATATACATATATGGTGTCGCATTGATGATGTCTCTCTCTGAGCCTTCCCTTCTTCAGACTGAACATTCTCAGCTCATTCAGCCTCTTCTGCCTTCATCATCTTGATTGCCGTCTTTTGGACTCTTTCCAGCATGGCAGTTTTCTTCTGTAGTAGGCAGCCATGAACTGGACTCAATACGCCAAGTGTGGCATCACTAATGCTGATAAGAGATGAAGCATCATATCTCTATTTCCTAGTGATGCTTTGCACAATCAAGCCAAGAATACCATTAGCCTTCTTAGCAGGAAGGACACATTGCTGGCTGATGTTCAGCTTGTTGTCCAAACTCGTTAACTTAGAAGATGAGTTGAAGATAGGAGAAAAATGAAGCCGTTTGGTGGACAGAGGAGCACTGTGAGAAAGTTGGGTAAAAAAATTCTGGGAGGAATAAAAAGCAATGTAAGGAGAAATAAACTTGATAAACTTGATAAGGCTGATGGATATAGCTCAGTTTTCTAGCCTAAAACAGTTCACTGAATGACTGGCAAGTGCTTTGAGGAGTTCGGATGGAGAAGTGAATTGGTCCCAAGGCAAGGAGAAAATGTCCCAAGGCAAGGAGTAAATGTCCTAAGACAATGAGATAGCTAAACCATTTAATTTTGATTCCAAATTCCATTCCAAACCTGATCTGTACTCATCTAAACAAACGTGAACATTCAGTTGTATTATGTTTGAGAGTCATAGTCGAATATAAATGCCAGTTTGTTGTGATTACAAGGGTAGATAGTGATGGGACAAAGGGGAATGACTTCGAACTGAGACTGGGGAGGTTTAGGTTAGATATTAGGAGGAAGTTTTTCACACAGAGGGTGGTGACACACTGGAACAGGTTGCCCAAGGAGGCTGTGGATGCCCCATCCCTGGAGGCATTCCAGGCCAGGCTGGATGTGGCTCTGGGCAGCCTGGTCTGGTGGTTGGTGACCCTGCACACAGCAGGGGGGTTGAAACTCGATGATCATTGTGGTCCTTTTCAACCCAGGCCATTCTGTGATTCTATGATTCTATGATCACATGATGTTAATTTATTATGATAACTTTAATGAATTCTTTCCATATTTTTATATGTATTTATGCTTTAGAGAGTTTGGTTCTCTTTAGAATTTTTATACATCTCCTTGAAACTGTAGAACTAATCACATTGCTTTACAGGTTTACACAGCATTACAGTTTATGATACAGTCTTAAATCCTATTGTGCTTAGCCAGAGGACAGTAAAATTGCAGCCTCATTAGAATTAAGGTATGCTCATGGCCAACCAAACTCTGTAACTGAAATATAAATAACCAAATGATATATAGTTATTTAATAAATTAAACAAATGCCTTCTCTCCCTCTCTCTTTAAAGTATTGTAAAAAATATTGTGAAAAAAGTCAATTAACAGATGTTTCTGTGTCTCAGCTCTAAGTTCAGCAGTAAGATACAGTATGTCAACACATTGGCAGAGCTTCGTGAGATGATTCCAATGGAATATGTGCACATACCAGAGAGCATTGTCAAGTAAGTGATGTGCATAAAATGTGTATTTGGTCTAATAGAAGTAATTTTACAAACTAGGAACAGCGTTTCAATGTCTGTAAGAAGAATAGAATACCTCTACCCTATACTATTTAAGATGTTTATGTGTTGTTCCATAAGAACTCCACTATCAAACTATGAGGTAGGAAACAGTGTGTTTTTGAAACACAAAACACAGTAAGTATGTAATCCTAGGGGAACCAAAGCTTATAGGAAGAAGATTTTGTATTGGACCAAATGATACAATTTGTAAAATGAAGACGATCTTTCCATCTCAGTTCCTTCATCATCATTTTTTGCTGAACAAAAAAATCAAATGATTATAAGTGTGCCCATTGGAGGCAAGTATTTTTAAGATGTCACAGTGTGAAGCAGACATGTACTCAAATCAGTGGAAAAAGAGCAGATATGTTCAGCTTCATGTTGAGAAAGATTATTGTAGCAAAAGAATACCAAATGCCACTTTAAGCAGTCCAGTGTCTCCACTAGCAAGAACAGAAATACCACTATGATCATGAGATGTCCCACCTGCAGCAAGCGTATAGATTTGTGCCAGGATTTGGATTATGTGATTGTTTGGTAGTTTTTATTGAAGTGAGATACAATGTGCCAGCTGTATCATATGAATCTGTATGTCTTTTCTCTTCCTTCACCCACTCTTGTAAGGTATGATGAAGAGAAGTGTATTAAGAGAAGAATGAGGTAAAATTTGCTTTCTAGCCCATGCTGCAGCTTATAGCGGAGTAAACCTGTGTGACAGCCAGTCACCAAAAGGTGACCTCAACAGCAGGATGGGAGAGGCCTTGCAATGGTTTGGTATCCTGCTTTCCCCTTCAAGCTGTTGAGATCAGCCTTCTTTGCCAGCGAAACTTACCTATCTATAAATGTCCTTGATTTGGCCCAAGCTGCAGGCAGTTTAATTCTTATAAGCAGTTGTATGCTTTCAGCTCTATCTACTGGGCATGCCTCAGATCTCTGCTGTTTTTATGTTTCTGCCTCCAAATAATATAAAAAATGAGCTAGATATTAAAGGTGAGTTGAGAACAGCCATAAGTATTACCATAATAACTTGAAGAGCTTTAGGGCCAGTGCACAATACTGTGTGCCTATTTTAGAAGCATGTATTATATTTCTTCTTTGCTCTGCTATTGCTCTGCTTCTCTCTTACGCTCTGCTTGCTTCTTTGTTTCTTTATATCAATAACTTTTACTCATGCAGACTGGATGAAGAACTGAGGGAAGCTTCAGAAACAGCTAAGTAAGATAGCTTTCTGCTGGTTGCTGGCATTGTATTTATTTGGTTCACAGAGATGGATTGAATGCTGTAGTATGTTACATGTTTGGTACAGCAGTCTGTTCATAATTTCAAGTACTGCGGAAGTTGCCACATTTGTGAATTGACTTCCCCTCTCACTATAGGCAACCTGCTATATCTTACAGTCTAAGAAGTGATACTCTTAGACTATAAAAAAAGCCCACGTTTTTTGCTACTTTTGTAATTGTTTCCATAGTCATGGGGAAGACTAAAGTTACTTTTTTACACTGTCAAAGATTTTTATTACATATTTTCTCTCCTTTGTATGTTGGATGATTAATATAAACTTGGGAAGATAAATCTTCTTTAAAACTTGTTTTACAATTTATGAAGGTAATAATAGCTATTGTACTTATTTCTCAGCTTTTTCTATGTCTTTTCCTGTCTTCCTGCTATTGTTTGGAAGGGCTGGTGGATTAATGCTTGATAATGTTATATCACTATAAGGTACCTTAAAAAGTCAGTGACAGATGATGATCAGCTATTTTAAACATGGAATTGTACTCCGAGTTTGAGATGCTAAGGCAGTGCCTTGTAAAATATCTTAGAAATCTTTTATCTGGAAGGACACAGTCTTTGATTCGTTAAGCTGAACTTACAAACAATTTGTGCATTGTACTTCTTCCATGTGTGCGTTGTACACGAGATACCAGAGAAGGGAGCTCTGCCAATCAGTTCAAATATGACATTTTTCCTATAATTTTATAACAACCTTTTGGAGGTTTAATTTCAACCTCCTTCTTTTAAATTATGGACTTGAGAATTTTCATCTTACAACTTCTTCATTGTGTTTTCTCTCCTTTTGTGTGGTACGCATTTCCCTCAACTTCTCCTCAACAATGTACTCAACTTAGCTTTTAAAATGACCCTCAAGAAATGCTACAAACTCTTGCAAATACTTTTTGATTCTAGCAATTCAGCTGCCTCAGAAGCAGTACATTTATGTAGCTAGTTATCTGATATCTGATATCACCTGGATATTTTATTAAACAAAAAAGCACGCAACTGCTTTCTATTCAATCATTTTCAAGTACACTGAACTGTGATAACTGTGGTGAAAAGCGTATTTCTTGTTAAGCTTCTGATTTAAAACAGTGCAGGCTGCAGCATAACAAGTGAAAGGGGAACTGAATACTCACATGAGGCAACACTTGCTATTATTACGGTTGGATGTACGAGGTAACTGTAGTGCTTTTCCCCTCCCCAGCTTAATGGCTTAAAAACTTAATACACAAACTGATTGGTGTTACTAAGCTCTCTAAATTTCTATCAGTAATGTTTTTATGTTTGTGCAGTCAAAGTTGCTTGCTACAGTTAAGTCATTACATCCCCTAAATTTGTTTTTGTACTTAAATAGAGAAATAAACACAGAAGAAATGTTTACTGCTTCCTCTTTTTCCTTGTGCCCAGAACTAGCTGCCTCTCAAATGATCCAGAAATGACTTCAGTGGAGCAGGAGTAAGAATTTATGTCTAATACAATCATTTCATTACAGCATTATTTCACAACCATGCTTCTAGGAATAGAGACTGGGTAGACTCCATAAAGTTTTCTGGAGAACTAAATCATTTCACATTTATTTTCAGGAACTTGATTCAATATATCCAAGTAAAAAAAGCACCACAATTGAGATTTTTTTGTTTGCATTACAGATGTCTTTGAAGTGTTCTTGGCCATTTTCAAACAGAGATAGATGTAGTCGTTATCCTGAGGATATTCAGGTTGTGTGAAAGACTGAAATAAGAAGTTCAACATGATCAGGGTGAAGTTGATGTCATGCATTCTTCTCAGTTAAAGGGTGATAAAATTGCCTTTCTTACTAGGAAGTTTGAAAAGTCTTAGTTTTCTCTTTAATTTCTGGATTATACCCTCAATACCTTTCTTGTCTTTTCTTTATGTGCTTAAAAGCTTGCTTCCCCCCCCCCTCCTCTCCTTTCTCCCCCCCATAAAGTTATTTCCCTAATGACATCTCCATTATCATCATTTTATTAGTTTTCGAAGCCAAAATGATTCCTTTGGAAATAGGAACGTGTTTGTCTGTCCTCTCGCAAACTGTTCTTCTGTCTGATGTCATGACTGAACATGCAAGTGAAAAACCCTGTACTGTTTTACTGTGCACTGGTGGGACTGTTTTAGCCATAGCTGGTCACAACGCACGAAAAGTTTGTTTGATTGGACAGCAGGAGGACTCATCACTGCAGTAGTCTGTACATTGGTGATGAGTGTCTCCACAGAAGTGACTTGACTTTGCTGTCCCTACCCCTGTGTCCTGAATTGAAATACTGTTCAGAAAATAGCAGGCACCTAACTCTTCAGTAAAAGATCCCATCAGGAAGTGAATTTGAAGTAAGCAAGCAATTGACTAGAAAGCAGACACATAAATAACATGGAGCTTCTTTTGTCTCTTTTTTTTCAAATAAAGTTGTGTGTCAATCAATCAACCACCACAGGTCAGAACTATAAATTAACGTTCTGATTCCTAGAGCAGTTGACATAAGATCTCTAAAGATCTTTTTCCTTTTCCCCTCAGACAGTTTATTCTGTAATGAGTCAATATGAGAAGCATTTTTTGTAAAGAGAATGGAGAATAAATAACATATTGAAGACTGTATTTATGACTTAAGCTTTTTGATGGCTTGAAAAAATCTTCTGAGACTAGAATTTTTACTTAGCTCAAATAAATACAGTTGAGACTGAATTAATGCTAGTTGTTTTCTCTCTCTAAATAAGTATCCATTTTCAGAAGTGGCAATGATTTCTTCTGCAGTTGTATCACTCATTTGTGGAGTAGTTTCTGTGGGAAATAAGATTATCTTCACAGTGATCATGGCAGTTTTACACAGCTTTTTTGTCTGTATGCTTTCTGCTGAAATCTCTCTGGAGTCTGCCCAACTATTAGTTTTCTTCTGCAGCCTTTTTTTTATGTTTCTTGTCATCCTGTGTGCTATTTTGTTTTAACATCGTGCACTGCCTCATGACATTTTTTAAAATGTGCACTACGAAATATTCCACAGGAAAGAATTACACGTATTCTCTTCCCAGGTGGTGAATATTCAGAATGTTGTTTAAATAGTTACACATTCTAAGAGGGAAATGGTGTTTGCAATATTTGTGATGACAACTTTTTATTGTATAGAAAAATTCAAAAGAATTTGATGACGTTGTTTTTACTACATGGCAAAAACATAGTTCTGGAGATGTGTTTACAGGCATCCACTTCTTACCATACAGTTCTGTCATTCCATCAGCGTGTATTTCCACATGTCCAGTGCTACTCAGATTGAAATTGCTGGAATGTAGTTACTGACAGCAAGCTAGCAGTAGCAGTTCCTGATGTACTTTCTACATGAGGCAGATAGGATCTGTGTAAATTGACACTGACGCATTTAATGTAAATGAGAGATGAGGATGCCCAACGTTTTATGGGAGCTTACAATTGCAGAAATGACCAACCATGTTTTCTATCCTACTGATTTATTTTCTTTTTCATTTCTTGTTGTTTTTTAACATATAGGCTTGACATGACCCTGAAATAAAAAGCATCACTGCCAGATCTTTGAAGAAGAGGACTTTCATCGCTCAGACACCCATGATCATGGTGTACAATAGGAAATTTGATTCATTTTGCTTGTGATATAATTTTTTGGTGCCATTTAGCAATCCAAGAAGATGAAACAGCCCCATCGTGTTGCCTTGAAAACAAGAAATTTGGAGCTGGCTATTTTTTTATTTTCAGAAATAGAGGTTTTGTTAGAAAAGCTATAACATCTAGTATTGGTTTCTGTAAGTGTATGCAAATTCTGTTTCAGATTATAGAATTTTGCAAACATTATGCCTCATGAATGAGTCAATGAGGACATAGATTTTTATTTAATTTTTGTCTTCAGCATAGTACTGTTTCTGCATAACGGAGCAAAATAGTTATTATTACAATAAATATTAGCATAGTTGTTTCACACAGCAGCAGCAACCTTATTGTTCCAGAATGATTCTAAAAATGAAGCAGGATTTCAGTGAGTGTGTTTTTCTCTTGGTGTATGAAAAGTTCTTCCATATACTTTTAAACCTAATGACTTTTTATTTGGCCACAGGAAAGCCTGTGTACTAAAAACCGTAAGTGTTTAAAATGTTTCCCAGATCAAAAATTGCTGACAAAAATTAGTTTCATTTTAATAATTTTGTTCAGTGTCTTTATCTTAAGGACAGGTTTTACAGAAGCAGCTAGTCCTTTAAAAGTTTATCAAGTGATCTAAGATCCTTGAAAGATTGTTTTATTATTGTTGTTTTTTAAAGCCTGTTTTTCCAGAACATTTTTAAGTAATGAATCTCCAAATGGCATCCTATCTGGAATCACAGCAGTTGCTAATGCTATGAATACAGAACAATTACTTAGTACTTCTCACAATTATTTGTTAAGAGGAGATGTCAAAATGTTATTTGGAGTCTATTTAATATCAAAAATACCTATTGCAATGCCATTTGTTGTCTGTAACACCAGTATAAACATGAAAAGGAAAAAGACCCAAGCATTTCATCTTTTGCTGCTGTCCTGCATACATGAAATGCACCGCATTAAGTTCAGACATTCAAATGCAAAGCAACTTCAGTGTCTCAGACTATTCCCCTGCAGAAGAGTACAGATCAATACTTGAGCGAATACCGCTTGTCTGCTTTTGAAATTCAAGGGTCAAAAGTATAACTGATGCTTTCTTGTTCCCAAATGGACATATGCATGCACTTGCCAAACCTCCTGACTCAGTTTCCTTTTGAGATTAAAAGTAGTTTATCATCAGACTTTCTATATGAGCGGATAGTGATAGGATATAGGGGAATAGTTCTAAACTAAAAGAGTGGAGAGATAGGCTAGATGTGAGGAGGAAATTTTTTCCTCAAGTAGTGGTGAGGCACTGGCACAGACTGCCCAGAGAAGATGTGGCTGCCCATCCCTGGAGGTGTTCAAAGCCAGAGTGGGGGGGGCCCTGGGCAGCCTGAGCTGGTGGGGGCAGCCCTGCCCATGGCAGGGGGTTGGGGCTGGGTGATCTTGAAGAACCCTTCCTTAAGATCCCTTCCTTTCTTTGATTATATGTGCTAATGGAAGTAGCAGAATTATGTACTCCTGAGCTACTGTTCTCATCTTTGAGATTTTCATGCACCCGAGAATTGTGTCTTGCATTTGCAGAAAAGTGGTCTGCAGGGAAGGGAGCAGATGTATTCATCACAACATGCAGAGTTGTTCAGCTATTGTAACAAAGAGAGACTAAATTGTCAGAAAGACAGGAAGTTGCCAAATGCTTACTTATCTGCCAGCAACTAAACTGAATTATCTGTAAAGCTACAGTCCTTCTCAGTACTGACAGGCTGTGCATCATGTCTGTCATTCTGGGTACCCTGTTTTATCACATCTTTCTGTCAGTTCCCTCTTTCACATTTAAGCAAGGGACAGATCCTGCTGACTGTTGTTGCTGCTCTATATCCTGATCTTATCATCATTAGGATCTGATAGGTTTCACAGTTTCTCAGATATTTGAATCTTGGCTTGTGTCTGCCTTATAAGTGCTGTCACTTAGAATATTGGGGATAATGCTTTATGTACAAATAAATATTTGTATTACCTTCCAGATGCTATTTAAGCTTGATCTAGATCTGAAGAGCATTTTATAGCATGAAGCCACATCTTCTGTAAACTTGTAGTTCAAGCAGTTGACATGTATAAGGCTGTAGATGAGAGAAATGCATCTCTTTGCCAGAAGAGACATTCACTGCAAAGCAGAGTTCAGCAGGAATCTTCATGTCTTTGACATGTCTTTGATATGTCAAAGACATGAAAGATATTATGCCCCATTTTATGGTAGATGTCAGCTTGGAGGTGAATTTCAATCTAAAGGCTTTATATAAAATCATTAAACAGCAAAATTACATGTGAATTAATTTGATTAATGGTGGTAGACTAATAATGACAACCTGAGACGGTAGAAGTTTGTTTAAGCCAAATGTCAAATTATCAATGTGATATTGCGTAAATGATTGCAAGAACAAGATGTGGTTATCTCTGCTTATTAATGTATTTTAAAAAGTTTTTTTAATGTTATGATATGGCAATTATATATTATTTAACAATAATAAACCAATATTAATAAACGAGTAGTTTGTTGAGAAGGAAACATAGTACATGTAATTGCACAGATATAGTCTTTTATATACAGATCTTTTCTACTGTATACGAGAGTGCTCACATAAAATATAAATTAATAGTTGCAACTTTCTTCTTTTTTTGTTAAAAGACCTATACTGTCTTCAATTATAGATTAAGCAATACAAAGATATCTGATATCATTGTATGCATATATTTATGTGAATCAAAAATAAAGAACTGCAATCTGCCACTGGAAGTATGTATTTTCAGCTTGAATTTTTTTTTTCTTTATTCCTCGGGCACATGGAAACATTTGACAGTTTCAATTCACAGTTCTTTGCATAGTAATAACTATAACTATAACTATAACTATAAATATAAATATAAATATATATATATATATAAATGTACTGCTTTTACTTGTTGTTTCATAGCTTAAATTAAGGCAATCCTATTTCTCCTGACTTTGCTCTCTACCTTCATGCATAATGTCTTTGCTTTGCTGATAATAGTAACACAGTTCTTGAAAACATCTATGAGGACCTCCTCAGGTTGCTGTCTAGTTTGTGTCTGCACTATTGTCTAAAAATCAAATGCATGAATAATCTCATTCCATCCTATATGATAGACAGAAACCAAAACTATGTCAGAAATGTGTAAACTGTAGCACTTCAATAAACTTTTTTACTTCACAGTGGAAGGGGCAAGTCAGGTAGAGCTGATGACTGTTCAGTCCTCCTACCTAGCTGGTCTCATACAACCATTCCTCTCCCAGTCTATTTAAATCTCAAACTGGTCAGTTTACACTGTCAGTACTTTAGAGCCTGGTGACTATTTTTACAATTGGATCAGAGCACTGAGTGGTAATTTGCACCAGGTAGGAGCTAAAAGATGATAACCTATGGCTTCTTAATTGCCACCCACGTGCAAGCAACTCTATAAATGCTCCTATAGACTAGGCTATTTCACTGTGAAGTCTTTGATAAGTTTGAAGAATTGCTAAGACTGAGGATTGATCATTTAGTGCTTAAATTGGACATCAGAAGCAGGCTTAAGTACTGCCATGTCATACACAAGAGTTGCTAGATTTCAAGAATGTTTGCTTGTGTTTCGGGTTCTATGATCTTTCTGCAGGTACTTCCAGTATAATTCAAATGCACCTTAAATGTTTTGTTCTGGTTATCCCCTTGTCATTTGGAATCTATTTATACCCTAAACTGTGCAGATTTAAATGGTTGCTCTTAGTTCTGCTGTAGCACTGTAGCTGGGAGATCTGTGGGTCATCCTAATACCATCAGTCGTTGTCAGAGCAGTCTGCAGCTGAATGGAAAATACATTGCTGAATGGTAAATTAACATCGCTATTTTCCTGAATTTTTCACTTTCTGCTTCCCTGCCTCTCAAAGATTTATATTCCTGTTAGCTCAATTCATCAGAGCTAAAACAGAAATTGATGTTGTGGATTGTTTTCTGTATTAGAGAACTAGTTTAATAAGTTTGTGAAACTGTGTGTAAGAAGAGAGCAATGGCTATTGTCTGCCTGGACTTCAGAAGGAGTGATGATTAGAGAGCATCCAAAAGATGGCAATGAAGATGGTGAAGGGTCTGGAGGACAAGATGTGTGAGGAGTGGAAGAGGTCCCTGGGTGCGTTCAGCCCATAGCAGGGCAGGCTGAGGGCAGGCCTGATGGCGGCTGCAGCTCCTCGCAGGGAGCAGAGGGGCAGCGCTGAGCTCTGCTCTGTGTGACAGCGGCAGGGCCGAGGGAACGGCATGGAGCTGTGTGAGGGGAGGGCAGCTGGGGGTTGGGGATGGGTTGTGCACCACAGGGCAGTGGGCATGGCCCTAAGTGCAGTAGATTAAGGAGTGTTTGTATAACGCTCTCAGGTTTTGAATTTTGGGTGATCCTGTGCGGAGTTGAACTCCATGATCCTTGTGGTTCTCTTTCAATTTGGGATGTTCTGTGATTTACCAGAGGATCATGCTGCTATTCTCAGAGACCTGGAAAGGTTGGAGGCATGATATGACGATAACTTGGGAATATTAACAAGGACAGTGCATTGTCCCACACCTAAGGGGAAGAAGTCCCAAGCAAATATAGATGCTGAGCCTGCCCAGAATGGAAAGCATTTTACCAAACGGTAAAAAAGGCCCTGGGATATCCAGGTGGATGCCAAATTGAACACTGGCTGGCAGTGTACCCCTCTCACAAAGAAGTTTTACAATATCCTGAGATGTATCAAGCAAGGTATCACTAGTAGGTGGAGGGATGTGATCCTTCCCCTCTGCTCAGCACAGGTGAGGCCACCTGGAGTCCAGTTCTGGGGTCTACAGTACAAGAGAGACATGTACATATTGCATAGAATGCAATTAAGAGTCACAAGAAGGTTTAAGGGACTGTAGTATTTCCAGGAGATGTGGATAAGCTGGCTGAACTGTTCAGCCTGGAGGAACCTAGAGGAATATTATCAGTGTTTAATACCTGAAGGGAGGATGTGAAAAGAATGGTGCCAGAATCTTTTCAGTGGTTCCCAATGGAACAGAGGCAATGGGCATAATCTGAAACACATGAGGCTCTGCCTCAGCATTAGAAAACACTTATTTAGTGTTCAGATGACGGTACGAGCACAGGTTGCCCAGAGAGATTGTGGAGTTTCCCTCTTTGGAGATCTTTAAAAGGCCGGTCTTCAAAAACGTGATCCTGGGCAACCTGCTCTGGGAGCTGTGCGTGAGCAGAGAGCTGGAGCCACATGATCTCCAGAAGTTCATTCCACCTTCAATCATTATGTGATTCCGTAAAGCTCAATTAAGGTATAATGAAAGATGATTTTTTTTTTCTCACAATCTCAATTAAGTGGTGCTCACCTGCTTACACTCCTTTTCTCTTAGCTTTCATTCACCCAAACTATCGTACCCATATACACAAAAGTACCAGGATTTATGTACTGAGGTGTTCTAATCATGAACAGTTGTTTAAGACAAGTCATTAAGGCTACCACCTCCTCCTTATGCTCCATTTTTATTATAATTTACTTTTTTATTACTTTGTTTATTTTATGTTTACTTCAGAGGGCAAACTAATTTCTGAATGTGGTGATTTTGACTCATCTGTACAATTTTGGAGTCAATAGCCATTAGTGTGTGGTCAGTCTGCCCTGTGAAAAATTTGGGATGTTAAAATTGCACCTCTGAGACTTAAACATGTTAGTACTGAGGGCTTGTGGCCTTGCTAGCTGCGTATTTTGTGAGAAATAAAAAGTCTACAATTGTGGATTGACAGGTTTGTAGTTTCTGACTGTTAGAAGTCCTCCTCAATTTCCTGTTAGTACCACTATTAGGAATACAAGACAGGTCCCACATTCTGATAGCTGTATCATCATATGTAGGTATTTCTTTAAAAAAGAGTGCTGCCACTGTTGCAACCAACAAAGCAAGAGTCAGAAATTCTGCGGTTGCAGTCCTTGTTCATACAGCCCTTTGGTGACAGTGTTTGCATTGCAAAATTAACCTACCCTGCAGACAGATGCTGATAATTAGCTAAATTTACAGACCTTTAAAATAAGGCTCTAAATTCACCAGGAAGCTCATAAATCCCTCTAATATCTGAAGAACTTACAGAGGACTTCAGACCACTGCAACATTACTGAAAGCATTTAATATTTTTTAATCCTTTCTTTGATGCAGGCTTGCCCTTTACTGCATCTTCTCACTCGTTGGGCTTGCTTTCTGTGAACAAACACTTTGAAGTTGGTAAAGATAAACATTTATGACTTTGGTGTTCTGTTCAAGCTTGTTTTAATTTCTAAACAACAGCTAGTGATTTCCTATCCAGCTGGTTATCTTGGTTATTGTAATGCTTTCATTTAGTGGCTTACTGGGAGTGGAAACAAAAAAGAAAGGAAGAAAAAAGAAAGGAAGAAAAAGGCTATGTAAAAGACAGAATTTCACTTTCAAGATCTAAAATGAAAAGAAAATTTAAAATATAATGATATTGGCTTCAAGAACTATAATAGCATCATTTAACTTTCATTTAAAAATTACATCTTGGTAGAAAGCAATATCTAGCAGGGCCCATTTTACTTGCAGATTCTGTTCTGCATGAGTAGTTGCCTATGTGCAGGGCAAGGCCAGAGAAAGGGGCTACACAGATAAAATTTTGGCTGATCCTGTTTGCATGCATGGTTTACAGTTCTGCAGTTCCTGCCTTGACAAAAGTCCTTCCACTGCAAAATATTATCTCTCACTCAGAGAGATTAAATAGCTAGTGAGCCAAAATGAGTGAAGTCTCCCTAAAAATCTTGTGCTCTGTTCTTCCCATTGTTCTTTTTCCTAGAAGGATCCATGAATTTGAGGAAGAATAATTATGTGCTTTTTGCAAAGACTAACTTCTCTGACAGAACCTGTGATAATTTGTGTTTCTCAATTCAGAGACCAGTGGAGTTTGCTGCACTGAGTACTGCCAAACTTGACAGTCTGAAATGAAATACAGCCTGAGGCTGGTGCCTCTTTTTCATTGCTTTGCTCTTCTTAGCTCACGATAACCTTATTTAGTGCACCTTTATTCAGAAGTAAGGCAAAACACTGCTCAAGGCTGATAATAGAAAAGTAGGACAGGCTTTTTGCTAGCTCCTTGCTAGTGATAATCGCTGTTATAGAAAAATACATGGGGCTTGCAATTTCTTAGTTTCTCTTTGATATGAAAAATAAAATGTCTGACTATTCTGGAAGGAATAACAAAGTAAATTATTATTTTTTATTTTTATTTTTTGAAGAAGACTGTAAATCAGATTTCATCTCCTTAAATAAATGATTTCTAATAGACATTACATGAATACTATTAGAAAAGATAATTTCTTTAGCCAAGGTGCGTGTGTTAGCACTACTATCTCTTAAGCTTGCATCTTGTCTGGATTCTAAGGATGAACAACTTTTGAAATGAATATTTCTGCTGTGAACAAGCAATTTGAATCCAGCATAATGCCTTTTATGAATGTTTTAAGTGCCTACTGGCCACATATCTACAGGCTCACGTCTCTGCTCTGTCATTAGCTAATAACCTACAAGCAGCCTTAAAGTAAATGTCAACCTCAAAGAATGAAGTTTCTTTTGTGTCTGAGGTGAGTAACTGCAACTTCTGTGGTGAGCTACTGCAAAAAAAAACATGTTCTTTGTCTGCTGATATTGCAACTGATCTGTCAGAAAATGCATTAGACTCTAGAGTTTTCAAAGCTCACTATTCAAAGCAATAAATTCAGATGAAGAGGCTCTCTTGCTGATACAATCTGTGTAGCAGGCACACAACTTATTAA
This sequence comes from Lagopus muta, assembly GCF_023343835.1. Taxonomy (NCBI): domain Eukaryota; kingdom Metazoa; phylum Chordata; class Aves; order Galliformes; family Phasianidae; genus Lagopus; species Lagopus muta. Next base: position 37,643,477 of record NC_064472.1, on the reverse strand, counting down.
AAAAAATAAAAAAAAAAAACACCACAAAACAAAACAAAAAAAACAACCCAAAAGACAACAGAGCAGTTAAAAAAAAAATTAAAACAGAAATCTCATCTCTTTTCTCCTCTAGTTTGTACTTCAAGAGGCAGCAAGCAAAGCAGCCTCCAGCAAGAACAAGAAAAAAGTCCACAGAGTATTTTCCGCTCTGCTCCCCGAAGCCTGAAATGTAAAACAGACTCCCTCTGTGAGAAAGTGACTCAGAAAATGAAGTGCTGTGACAGGCCTGTGTTAAGCCATCGTGACTGTAAACCATCTCCTCCTCATCCCTTTGAAGTATTGGTAGTGTTGCATTAAACAGTCAACCTAGGAAGCACAGAGCAGATGAATGTGAAATTTGGGCTTTTTAAAAGGAAAAAGGAAAAGGAACAAGCCAAAATTATCAGTCTGGCAGAGGGGAAGGAACAATAGTTCAGATAAATGACTAAAAGTTAATGCTACAGACATCCTTGTGCTTGGGTTTCCAGCCCTCTTCCACATGCTGGTTCTCCTTAGGAAGAGCTCCTAAAATGCAGCAGTTCCTGTTTGCCTAGGAGTCTGGAGTCAAAAGAAGTGCAAATGAGTTCTGTTCTAAATGTTTTCTCCTCCTCTAAAGAAAACGATCCAAACTGTGGAAACAAATCCATCTGACCTTCAGCAACTCAGAACTGGGGAATATTGCAGAAATTTCAAAGAAAAAAAAGACAAGATACTTTTCTATTTCCCAGTGACTTGCATGGAAAAAGCATGAATCAGAACATCATAGGAATTTCTAATTCAGCTAATAAGATATTGAAAGAGCAAGATCTAGTATGGAGTCAGATGGAAAATAATATTTCACAGGAGAGAAGAGATTGAGGAAATAAATGACAGGACAGGAGATGAGCTATACCAAGGATGAAAAGAGACAAGAAATTCAGTGTAAAATGAATAAATGGTAATTTTCATGGAAGAGAATTCCTGTGATGTTTAAAGGGTTAACAACACTGCTCAGTGGAGAAGCTGCCATCTCTTGAAGGTGTTTGGTGTATGATATAAACATATTCAGCCATCAAAGTTCTCAGTTTGTCCATTCACCCATTTCTGCCCTGTCACCATGGGAAGAGGAAAGAAAACCAATGTGGGGGAAGCGGTGGTGCAAATCTAGGAGCAAGCACCAGAATAAGTAAGACCTCATTCTTCCACTAAAGCTCTCCTCTCAGCCTCTCCTGAACTAAAATAATAAGTCTTTATAGTTTTATAGGAATTCCCGCATGGTGATATTTCCTGAACACTCACCATTCTCAAAACCCAGCAAAGTGACACAATTGAAGAGGTCATTGTATTCCCAGGGTGAAACAATCGTAGGTCCTGGACATTGACATTGTCTTTGAAAACAATTCTGTTTGAAATACTCATCTTTGCTATTCAGTTGTGGCTTCAGAATCTCTATTCTGTCTCCAACCCTGGAAGGATCTGTGAGAAAATATTCTCAGCCTCCTACTTTTCTTGTGTATCTCACAGAAGAACAAATCCAGTCTGCTTTTAATAAGTATAGTTTTGACCTACCATACCTCTCTTCATGCATCTTTTTCTTGAGGTGTTCTGCTATACGTGCAACAGCAATCAGCTAGACAGCGGACTAAGTGCTGTTGCTGTCAGTAGACATCTCCAGTTTCGTAGGATGATTGTCAGTCAGGTTCAATACATGCTGCAGAGTGCTTTCCCATTTGAATAATTGCAAAATGGGAAAAAATGGATGAAAACAGTGACAGAAACCTCCTTCCTTCAAGCAGTGTTGTTACTAATTCAGCTAACTTAATTGCTAGGTCACTTCTAACAAGAAAGAATAAGGCAATCCACTCTGTTTTTATTTTTTTCCAAAGCTAAATCAGACAGGGACAAACCAAGGCAAAGTGCCCTCAGAATCCCCCTCTTGAGACACTCGCAAACTCATTTCATTTTCCTCTATGAATTCAGCCTCAGCACTTCCCACAAAGCCAGTACTCCACTCCCTTCTGTTTTGAGCAGAAACTGGTGAGAACAGGAAAGAGAATGAGATGAGATCAAGAGCAGGGCTTTTTTGTCAATGCTGAATGTAATGAGAGAAACTGTTTATCCTCAGTTGCATACTTTAGATTTTTGTCTCAAGTTTCTTTAGCCTGAAAACCTCTTTTAAAAAAAAAAAAAAATCTGACTATTGCAGAGTAATTGTTATCACTTCTGAGTAACCATTCTGCAGCGCTTCTTCCACTGATAAACTGTCTAAAATTCATCAAATGAATGGTGACTATTGATGAAAAGGCTTAGTCTTTTCATGTTTTTAATTCGAACAGTACTGTTGTGAATTGCTTTTTCTTTTAAGTAGGAATGTGGTTCAACTGGAATGTAAGGAGAGAACAAGAAGGTTCTATGCAGTCTTGAATCTCTTTGGCTAAAACAGAGGGTGAGAGGGTGATGACAGCTCACCTGGGTGGGTAGATGCATGTGTCAAGTATAAATATGCAGGCAGTCATACGCACATATATGGAGAGATGCCTAAATGTCTAAGAACAAAGCCAGAACTCAAGAATATTGTGTTATATTCAATCTTTTTTTACTCTATTGCCTTATGCTGTGCTGGCTGCTAAGTTGACTGTTTCAGGGATATAACAGTTAAAACATCAGCCAGTCTAAACTGCTTCCTTGTACAACGTGTGGATTGTTTTCTGGTGTGAAGATACAATCAGTGAGTCGAGAATCTTGTCCTTTGAAGTTACAATGTCAAATCTTGTTGTGAGGAGACAAGTAACAGCAAGTGTTTGACATCTTAATATTATTCACAACCCCCTTAATGTGTTCCAGTATTTAGTTACCTGAAGGAAAATGAAAAAAGAAATCTGTGTGTAATTCTGTCTCCTATTTTAAATTCTCAGGACTTGCCTTCTTTTCACATTTAGCTGAAGCACTGAAGCTTTACGTTATTCCAGAGTGACTTCTACTCAGATGCACAGCTTTCTGCTTAGCTATGGTAATGCTACTCTTTACAAGTAGTGCAAGAGTGGGCTGGTTAAACCACAAGTCAGTACAACTGATCAGTTGCTGACAGGACAGTTTCAGGATGCAGTCACAGGACAGGACAACTTCCATGACATAGAATCATTAAATCATTAAGGTTGGAAAAGACATTTAAGATCATGTAGTCCAACTGAACTCTCCAGTGTCTTCCCACAGGTCTTCTCCCTACAGAGGGCCTAGGTAAAGAATTCAGCATCTTATTCTATATATATACAGCAGGGCTTATAACGTGGGGATCTGTACATTTGTTGTGTAGTGAAGGGCAGTGCAGAAATGTGGTAGAAGAGCTGTGAAATTGCTCTGCAGCTGATACTGAACCTGACCTCTGCCAGGAGAGCATCCTTTTTTTGCCATTATACCCCACAGGATAAATTTATACAGCTCTTTAGGTACATGGCAAAAATGCATGTTCTGAGGTTTTAGTTCTAACATCAACTCTGACAATTCACCATCCAGAAAGATATCTCACTGCTACTAGCTGTCTCTTTAGGAACTATCACTGCATCTGCTTAAGTAATTTTTTTTCCCATCTGGTCTTTCAATATACACTTTCCTTCTTTCCTCTTTACTTGCACTTGCTAAATTTCATGCCTCACTTTGCTATTTCATTCATTTATGTCTGTAAGGAGCATCACTTAGTAACAGTGATTACAAGTTATCTTTCATGTATTTTATTATACCTATTGTGAACTATTGCTCTGCAGATAGTGTTGACAGAGAATATAGTTGGTTAAAGCTATTGGCACAGCATCATTTTCTGATTAGTGCTGTGAAACGTTTGCTCTTCTGTTTCTCACGTACGCTCAAGGCCCTTGCTCAGGGCCAGTTTTAGTGTAGCATATGTTTTGTTCCTCCACTAGCTACTTTTCAAAAACAATTTCAGACAGGAGTCAGCTTTGTTCTTTTTTTGTTGTTGTTTTATCTCCTTCTTTTCTATATTAGTGGGAATAGTTGGCAATATGCAATAGTCCTTGCATATGAGGCCAAAAATCTTTGGAGGAGATTGGCGTTTCCACACAATGAGATCTGCCCATCTGGTGGCCGTGAGGTGACTGGAACTCATTCTGGTGGGAGGACAGGGAGGAGGAGGAGGTCCAGCTCCCGCAGTTTCTGAGAGGCTGTCACAAGGAATCTGCCTCCTATTCTAGCAGCTAGTACAGCCAGCTTGACCTTCATACCACTAGGATTTATTAAGCAGATACATGACAATTGACAAACACTCAAGAATATTGGGGAGGGGAAAAGAGAATATCTTCTCAGATTTTCCATGTTTCCACATGCTCTTGTATCCCACTGAGTGGCCACCTAACCCAAGCAGTGAACTGCAGTGTGTCATCCTGGACAGGAACCACATGCTATAAATACTATTCCCATCTCTTTAGAATTTTGTTAAATTATGTGTTATAGCTAAACTAACTCTCAACCTGTGTTTCTGGTATGTTTTACTTGATATTGTGAAGGATTCAAGGTCTGTGTGAGGAATATTCTCTGTGTGCATGAGCAGCAAAAATGCTTAAATGAGTAAAATAAATAATACTATCCTAATAATGGCAGACTAATAGCTCTGCTTTTATGTATGCTCTTACACTTACATTTTCACTAAATACTGTCAATGGAATGAAAAAACAAAACGTGTTTTGTTTTCTCTCATAGGGCCTCAGTAAATAAACAAAGTTTTGAAGTTCATTCCTCTTTGTTCAGAATAGTTGGGTCCTAATTAGTGGGATGAACAGGTGTCTCAGTTTCAGAGAACTGGTGCACAGTACTCCGTTTGGTAAGGACTACTACCAAGTATAATAGCTTGTTGGGCAGTAGGTTATAACTGAAAACAAATAATACAGATATGTGAGTGAATGGGAGAGAAAATCTTGAGCTATGCTGAGCTACTTTTACCCAGGACTTTGTTTTTGCAAATTGCTGAGTCTTTTGGGTGCCTGGATACTTTCTCTCAGCTAAGAAATGCAAATAAGGAAGTAAGTGCAAGCAGCTGTGACAACACCTCACAGAGAGGATGGAGGAGAGCAAACAAGAGTAACTGAGAAAGAAGGAGCAACCCAGAACATGTTCTTACTTAATTAAAAAAAAAGAAAAAAAGAAAAACTGAGGTTACTTAAACATCCTTCTGGAGTTTTAAATTAAATACAAATGTTTGAACTACCATAAAACTCTACTGGTTTTGTTTGTTTGTTTGTTTGGTGTTTTTTGTTGTTGTTGTTTTGCAATAAGTTCTGTCCAAGAAATTCAGCAGGAGTCCAACAACACATTTCTTTGAACATCTTTTGAAGTTGGAGGTGCTCCTATTCAGCGTCTCTGGTTTGTTCTTGGAAAGTAGCTCTTAGTGATGCAGGCTGCAAAGCTGAGATTTTCCTCACTATGTACCACAAAGATGAAGATCTCATCTTTTTATTTGCCGGCAGCAACTTCATTTAGAAGAATACCAAAGTTTAAAAATAAGTACATGTTCTAAATAAACTTTTTTTTTTTTCCCCTGTTCTTTGGGGTACAAGGACAGATCTTTTTCTGTGTGCCTGTATGAATGTGCTGAACTTGGCCCTCAGGACAGCCAGAAGTGTCTCAGGCAGCCAGAAACCTTCCCTGATGCTGCTCACCAGCAGCAAACCATGCACAGGTCTTGCTACTTATGCTTACCCAGGCAACAAGTGCAAAGGCAGCTGCTCGGAGGAAACATTTCATCTGAGCACCACCTTCAACAGTTGCTGGGCCCTCTCCTGCCTGTCTGCACACCTCTGGCTGCTACCCTACCACCACTATGTGCTGTGCTCTCCTTTGGCCTCCTGCGTGTTCCAAAAAAATGATTCCTGTCAGGGTTACCCTTCTTTTCCCTCCCTCTTGCAATCTGAGGTTGCACATAGTGGGGTAGCATCAGTAAAAAGTCACTATTACAAACTATTAGCATCAGTAAAAAATGTTGTAATGCCAATATTATACATCTACATTCTCTGGCCATGTTCACAGCAATGCAATAGACCACTGTGCTGATAATTAACTCTAGGAAGGACTGTAGTCCTGTTCCCTGTTACTGTAAGGTTCCTTCAGGAGAAAACTGCTAGCAGACACAAACTTGTTCTGGGCTGGTCTGGGTGATACAGATTTAGGCTGCTACCCGATTATTACTGCTACAGTAATAAATGTCGATGCTTTCCTGCACACCTTCACTTGAAATGTTACCCACTATCTATCAACTCCTGTAGTGAGCTCAGGAAATAGTATTAATAAAACTACCCAAGCTCCTTTCAGCTTACAGTTTCGCTGAACTGTTTTTCTGTCTGGAGTCCTGGGACAAGTAGGTCATTATGAGTTGGGAAAATACAGCATGTAACAAATCTGAGGTAGCTATTGGCAATGATGTTGAATTCAGACTCCTTGGCTCAATTTCCGCAGCTTATACACATCCCCCAGGAAAAGTCTGGTTTGAAAAATTTTCTGCTCTTCTCTAGTGAGACTGTTCAGTTTCATACTTCTCCAATCTCAATACTGACAGTGCAGTTTTCTAACTACTTGATGAGCTGCTTTCCCTTATGCTTTCTTATTCTTCCCATTTAATGCCTTTCACGGATTCTTTACTTCTTCCAATGTGAGGAGAGTGGTGGGAACAGGACTCCAAAAGCCCCAGCACTGCTCAGCCTGAGAAGTCCTCAGGGTTGATAAACTTTGATGCAACTGGGAAGGTCTGTAGCTATTCTAAGCAGAAGGTGTATTTAGTGTAGCACACAGAGTAGCACACATTAAGACAGGGCCTGACAAACACCACCACACAAAGGCCTTGCGAGCCTGCTCCAACTCCAGGCTAGGTGAGGCGCATGGCAGCCTGCTGCTAGCACCATGCAGACCACAGTCTGGATAAACACCCACAGGCTGCTCACTGTGCTATCCCATTGGAATACTTACTTCAGCTCGTGCTAAAGAATAAATTTCTGAGTTGGAAGTAGCACTCAGACTTGGTTAGCAAGAAGGAGAATTGTATTGGCAGTTTTTTTCCTCCTGGTGCCATTTCAATCCCCTGATGGTTTACTCATTATTATTTTTATTATTAATCCTCTACCTCGGAGGCAAGGATGAGCCATCAATTATTGTTTTTATTAGTTGGCTTAATATGCTTAGAAATGACTTGCAAGTATTTCTACTACTGGTATGTGTGGAGCACCCTGAAAAGTAGTGAAAATGAGCAACTGGATACTCATCTTGACAAAAACTGTCCATAATGAGTCAGTGCAGATGTATACAGCTGGGAGCACACAGCTAATATCTCCTGCTTTCCAAAATCATAGAATCATAGAGAATCATAGAATGGCCTGGGTTGAAACCCAGGACCACAATGATCATCGAGTTTCAACCCCCCACTATGTGCAGGGTCACCAACCAGCAGACCAGGCTGCCCAGAGCCACATCCAGCCTGGCCTTGAATGCCTCCAGGGATGGGGCATCCACAGCCTCCTTGGGCAACCTGTTCCAGTGTGTCACCACCCTTTGTGGAAAAACTTCCTCCTAATATCTAACCTAAACCTCCCTGTCTCAGTTTAAAACCATTCCCCTTGTCCTATCACTATCCAGCCTCATAAGCAGCCGTTCCCCTCCTGTTTATATGCTCCCTTTATACCGGTGAGTAGCAGCTGTCTGTCTGAATTCTACAGTGAGGCTCTGCTTCACAGTGTACTACACTGATCATGTTTGTAGTTCATTATTCAAATAATGAACAAATTTTAACCTGCAACCTCAATATCCATGAATATAATTTCATAAGTACTGAAATGGTCAATTTACAACATTTGAAGTTTCCTAAACAGCAGTGAATACAAGTGAAAATTTAAATCTATATGTGAATTTTAGTGTATAAATTTTGGTAAAGTTGTGCCTGTGGTTTTGTTCTTTGGTGTAAGTGGGATGTGGGTGGTACAAGTAGCGTGAAAACAAAGCCACACAAAACAGTTTAGGGATTCAGCACAGTCATGGGAGACTTTTTGCATGGGCTAAACAGTGTAAAAAGGTTCATGAAGATTAAGCGAGCATAGTATTGGCAAAGTATTAATATCCTCATGCTATGACGTACTATAAATTTCTTTTTTTAAAAAACAGCAGTACTGTGACAAGCACATGTGCTGGCATAGGATATAAGCTGTGGCAGGAGTGTGAGCCCTGGCAACCTGCTGCCCAGCACAGAGGCAGCCCAGGTGTCTGACATCTCAGAACATCCAGCCAGAAGGCCTTGGCGTGCAATTGTTTTCACTCACGTGAGCCAGTTTTCTCTGCAGAGATTTACTGTTTCTGCTTGCTGTTCTGTTAACCAAATTTGGAAAGTATTTCTTCAAATTGGCAGATGTAACATCTTCTGAACTCCTCTTCTGTTGTACTCACACCCAATCAATACACAGCACTAATCACAGACTGGCTACAGCCTCTGCCTGTATGTGAGCAGTCATAATGACTGCCTATTAGGAGTGCTCAGTTCTGGTGAGAGCACCTAATATTAATTTGGCTGAGTATCAATTTCAGCCTCTGCAGTCTCAAGCAGAGAATAAAAGCCTCATTCACTCACATGGTCTTATTTATTGGCCTCTTAGAAGTTTCCACAAGTATGCACTCAGGACTTTTCAACAGAACAGTTATTTTTATTCAGTTTTAGTCCTGTTCATATTTATTTAGAGAGGAGGAAAGTCTGTGTCATTATAGTCAGGCCTATCTAGCTGTTTTTATTTATTTCAGATATAAGTAAATAAAACTGACTTTAGGATCAAAACGTAGTCAGGTGGGACACTCTTTAAGTTTGATGAGTGCCCTTCAGGTGAATACAGATGAGACTCAGCTGGGCTAGAGATTCAAACATGGAAGTGTTGGGGAGCTCAACAGTGTTAAGCTCTGAAGCTGACTGACTCTTAAGAGGCAGACCAGAAACACTGGTGAAATTCCCAGATCTATGTGATGAGGGCTCTCTGCGGTTCTCTGCTCTTGTGCAGCTCGCTTCCTGTGGAGCAGGGTGTATTTCCAAGATAAGGTCATCTTTCTTCCTGAGGGGATGGGGTATGGAGAGCCTATATTTGTCTAAAACAAACAGAAAAGAAAGTTAACTATATGGTGTTTCCTCCGTTCAAACAGTAGCTCACATTTGTGTCACTCACACGTTTCCTTGAATTATTCACAATCACAGCATGTGGCAAGAGTCTGCAATGCTATGCCCAGAACAGCTTAGGAAACACGTGCAGCTTGATGACTCTGATGGAATGCCAAAAAGATTTAATATATCATATTAAATATATTAATATATCATATATTAAGATTTAATATATAATACAAATATATTATTAAATAAGAATAGAGTTGATGGCCGTTTTTTCCTTTGATTACTCCCTTTCAGGGGAAGTAGTCAGTAAAGCTGTATTTTCCCTCTGGGAAGTTACAGTTCATGAAAATAGACCTGACAAAATAATGGGCAGCCTAGGGCTTAAAACAAAATTAGGATAAGGTGCTCAGGAAAGTGTCTGCACAGATACAAGTTCAATTGTTCAGAAAGCAGAGAAAAAATCTTCAAGAGGCTCTGGAGACTCAGCAGGTGGTCCACAGAACTGTGGTTGTTCAAATATCTACATCCTTAAGGAGCACAGTGCTTGACTCTTGTTCAGTGTAATTGCAACAGAAACAGTTGCTAGTTGCTCTAAAACAGCTCTTTCTTGGCATGTTTGAAACCAGTACTGTAATACATTTTGTTGCGCGCAATTAATTTTAAAACCCATTTGAGACTTACTACTTGGTGCCTGTGTTATTCTGATTATAGGCAGACTCCAAGCATCATTTCACACTCAGGTTCAACTTTATGTCTTCCAGGACACCTGTGTTGCTGCTGCTGTTCCCCTCACCACTGGGAGAGCACCAGTGCTTGTCCAGCAGCACCAGCGCTGCTGATCCAGCTTGCCTGCTGTACCTGGCCTCAAGGCCTCACAGGGTCGGGCTGTGCTGACAGCAGCAGTGCCAACGGCTGGGGCAGCTGGAGGGCCTCAGGACAGAGGAGCCCGAGGGCAGACAAGGCTGTGCCCTGACACTGCTGTTTTCAGGACAGGAGGGGGAGTGCTGGGTGACCAGGGTTCACCATTAACCGTAATAAAAGGAAGGCATTGAGTGATCAGTGTGTGAGAACTCTATTTGACCTGTTCCTTAGGTGTGGTTGAAATAAAAACTGAGGAAGAGGACCATCCATTCCATTCAGATAATACACCTTCTTTGAACACGAGATTCTTGTCAGGAAGTGGACACCCATATCTAGCGCCTCTAACAGGGCTACTGTAGGATAACTTTTTGCATGTGTGTCTCTTTTGTTTTCCTTTTGTATGCCACTTTGTAATCAAGATGATGAAGTAAATTGCAGTGGCTTGCAACCGTGGCTGGCAAAACTCAGACCTGGTTGTACTTCAGCTAGCATGCTTTGCAGCATTCAGAAACATTAACTGCAGTGCTCAAGTATGGGATTAAATGATCTGTTAAAGATGGCCAGTGCTGAGATTAAGCCTATCACTAAAGCAATTGATTTTCCTTAGCAACATATATCAAGAATCACCTGAGAAAGACAGAAATTCCTGCATAAGAAGTTGCATCTACAAGATGTCTAAGAACACATGTTTTTCACACTGTTCTTCTGAAAATAAGAAATGAATGTTGATAAACGTGAAAAGTTACTATTAGTTACAATCCCATTCAAAGTCAGTGAAGTTAAAGCAAACACTGACCTTTCCTGTGTTGGTGGAACATCTGTGGAGCTGGAAGTTCCGTGTTTGGGCTTGCATTAAACTGAAACTGAAATTTACCAAATAGTTTTGCAGGGATTTTTTTTTTTTTTTCCCCTTCTCATTTTGTTTTCAAAATATTGTCTGGTACAATTACTCTAAACTTTTCATATACATAAGTATATATTTAATATTAGTAAGTTCTCAGCTTTCTTTGCCTATGTCTGTGCTAGCATGATCTTGAAAGAAGTGTGGTGACAGATTATGCTGTTGTAGCAGTTTGTCGTGCCAAGAGAAACAATTGTAACTCTCTTTCATTAATGAGGTTAAATACAGGAATTTGTTTAGACAAGTCCTTTTCTGTTTGTGGGTGAAACGGTAGTGTAACCCACGGCTTGCTGCAGAGTTACTTTCCCTTTAAAATGAAGTCAACAGTAGGGATTGATTTCAAGAGTGCTGCTATAAATCTCCTCAGGTTCTAAACGAAAATTAAATAATCAAAGAAAAAACAATATAAATGGGAAATAAGCCGTCTTTTAAAATACTGACTGTTCTTATATCAAAATGCTTTTTTTTTTTTTTTTTTTCAGCAAAGGAATTTCTACTTCAGCAAAGGAATTTCTACTTCAGCAAAGAAAGAGTCTACTAATGATAAGATTCCAGTCAAAAAGCCATGGAATAATGAAGTAAGAAGAATTTGTAAGAATTCTGGCTTTAGTTAACAAGCTTACACATCACGACTGCCCTTGATTTGTTTGTTTTAAATTAAACCAGTTGCATTGTCATTATTTTCTGCCACTGTGTTCAGTTCTGCCTCTTTTATTCTCATATGGATAATTCTCTGTTCATGAAGTGAGTAAACTCCAGAGAACGCAAAGAGATCTCTGACCTTCTGTACACTACCCAGCTGGAACCCGTGCAGGTACTGATTTCTTGTTCTCTGCAGGTGTATTTCTTCACCAAAGATTCAAAATAAGGTTGGGAATACTGAATGCTCCTGCAAAGAAGAGGAGGGGAATTCTTCACTGTTCAGCCTATTCCTGTGAGCATGAGATTTAGTGTTGAGCCCAGAAGGTCTTTGAACAAGTCATCTGTCATCATAACAAATTACAAGTGAGTAATATATTTGACTTAGGCTCCAAACGTCCCAAAGGTGTTGCAACTGCTGGTATGACTTCCCATCATTTATTACCAGATGGAGGGAGAATAGAAGCCAGCAAGAAGCAAAAAATTGAGGAAAAAGAAATAAAAAAGAAATTTAAAAAATTAAGCAACTGTGTAGTTTTCTCTGAGGCTGCCAACCAGTCCCCGTAAAGACAAGCAAGGAGTTGATACAAAGCCAAAGTACTGTGGAAACAAGTGGGGTTGAATTGTCACTACAGTAGCATCCAGACCAGGTTGGCATAAAACTGGTATGTTGCACTGTAACCAGTCACTGTGACTTTTGGAGACAAAAACAGTATCTCAGGTGTCCCCAGCCATCCTAATGAGGTGGTAGGTGAGATGCTGTCTGAGATCAGTTTGTTCCAGACAGCTTGTTCCTGCGTTCAGCACAAGGCTAATATATAAAGAACTGCAGAAATACAAAAGGAAAATGTGTTTGACTGAAGTCAATGGCAGCTGATTCAAAGTCAACTAGGAAAAAAGAAGTTGTCATGCTAGTGCTTTTAGGACAATGTTTCTCCAGAGGACCATCAATCTAATCTGGATTTAATTTCACAAATGATATGTCCAAGCAAAGCAGGGTGTAGACATGCTGTTGAATGACCCCTGAACTCCAACATGTTTCTTTTCATGACTGCGTCTCAAAAGGAAAATCCACTGCTCTGTTGCCACCTAAAACTACTCAAGCCTGAGCTGCCTAACATTTGTCTGTTTCTTGAATTCATCCGGGTTGCAAACAGGCAGACACAAATCCTAAGGATGGATGCTTTCTTTTAAGTTAATGTAAATGGACCTTATCAACATGCAAGATCTGTGAATAGAATATTCACCTACCAGCGTCCTTTTCAGGCTCTGAGTGTTCTGCTTCATGTGTGATAATATCTGGCATTTGAAGGATTGTCCTGCTTGGTGTAAAGTACAGCACAACACAGTGTTTCAGTTTTTGTGTTTGTATTTTTGAATGTTTTGTGTTTACACAGTTAGCCAGCTAAATAAACACATCCTTACAATGCATTTCTTCTCTTCCACTTCTCTGTCATGAAAACAGATTTGGTGATTGAATTTATAATGATCGAATTTATAATGATTCAAGTATATAAATGATTATGATCCTGAGATAAATTTATGATGATAGTATATCTAAAATATTTTCATCTGAGAGTGCATGTATTTTTAAATCACCTACACAAAGGCATAAAAAACATTCATTTTTTTTACATGTGAGAATAATTAATTATTGCATTTTAAAATATTAAACTTTTCATTGCTATGCGTGGGTCCTACCACAAAAAATGTACATATCCACAAGTGATGCTTAATGATTCTTCAAGGTTTGAGACAAAGATAAATGGAGGAATTTAAAAAATAAACTGTTGATGGAAGCATAGAGATGGGGCAGATGGGTGCTGTTAGCAAAAAGACTTCTGTTTAAAAGTTGCCTGGTACTGTTAGTCACACAGTATATCTGGTTCTGTACAAGTCAGTCAGCCCCCCACCTGCATTCCATCTTGTTTGACAGCTAGTGTGTTTGCTAAAGAAATAATCTGTGGTTTTAGCGTTTCCTTACCATGGTAAGAGGACTAAAGATAACGTTGTTCTATCTTCATGGCAGTGCTACTGAAAAAAGTGAGCAGCCGAAATGAAAGACAGTCATATTTTGTTATGTAAAACCAGTGGCTGACTCTACCAGTACTTGCTGCTGTTAAATTTTTCCATTTCCAATAAACACAAACCATTTAAACACATATGGTAATTCTCAAGCTATCTCGTACTCTCTGATATATAAGTCTGGCAAGTTGAGTGCCTTTTCAGAGTGGAGGGAGGGAGAAGTAGATTGTAACTGTAACACCAAGTATGGTGCAGCATTGTGGCAGGGAAAAGTGGAGGTGCCTTGTTTACTCACTCACGTACCCTCCTGCCTTGACTAATTAACAAGCATTGTACATCTCTATCTGCTTGTCCCTCCAACTGCCAACGTTTCTGTATGTTGTTCCATTGCTCACCAACCCCAGGTGGCCACCACTAATCTTGTGAAGGGCAAAGTGCTAGGGAGCAGCCCCACATCCAGAGCTGCATGAAGATGCCAGATCTGCAGAGCTGGCAAGAAGGCAAGGGTGCCCACCAGCCTGACTCAGCAATCTCTTGGCTATGGCAAAGTATTTTCTTACCTGTACTCAGAAGGAAGGGCTTCTGAGACCCGGAATCTATTGCACTGATGCAGATTTTTTTTTGATGCTGTTTTTTGTGCTCTTGTAATTCAACACTGATGGTCTGACACCTTAAGATCTCCTGGACACATAGAACAGTCATAGAATCATAAAATGGCTTATGTTAGAAGGTACCTTAAAGATCATCTGGCTCCAAACCCTACTGCCATGTGCAGGGCTGCCCTTGAACAACTCCAGGGATGGGACATGCACAGCTTCTACAGGCAGTCTGTTCCAGTGCTTCACCACACTCTGAGCAAATAATTGATTCTCAGCATCTAACCTAAATCTTCTTTCATTCAGTTTACAACCATTCCCCCTTGTCCTGTCACTACACTCCCCTCCCGTTTTGCTGTAGGCTCTATTTGGGTACTGGAAGGTTGCAAGTAAGTCCCCCCAAAGCTTCTCTTCTCCAAGCTGAACAAATCCAAGTCTTTCAGCCTCATTTTTTTCTCATTAGCTGTTTCTATCTTTCCAATTTTGGTGACCCTGAGATGATTTTCTTGAGTTGTGAGTACATAATATAATTTAAACTCTGTTTAGCATATATGAAGTGTCTGAAACGTTTTCTGATAATACTCATCCTGATGGTACTACACATGATAAAAAGCCTAGATTACAGTATCTCATAAATATCTAAAAACTAAAAACTCAATTTGTATTACATTTAAGCCTAAGGAATAGACTATGTAGACTAGATAGATCTCTGTTATATGATGGTCACTAGATGGCTTCCTGCTATGACTTTGGCAATTGCAAACGTTTGGATTTCGTGTTGAGGGACATGGTTTAGCGAGTGCTATTGGTGGTAGGTGGATGGTTGGGCTGGATGATCTTGTAGGTCTTTTTCAACCTTTGTGATTCTGTGATTCTGTCAAACCTTCTGGCAATTCCTGGCATCATTTACATCAAATGAAGTGTACTACTCTGCAGGCTGGAGATTATACAGAGGCTGCACCACAAGCAGTACCTCCTTCTTGATGTTAGCCTACAATATCAGAGATGGATTTTAGTGATATGACAGTAGGGGCTGAACCTTCTCAAGAGTATTCCATTATGTGTTGTTGCTGTGGAACAGATGGCAGCAGAGTGGCAGTCTGACAGAACAGTGTCAGACATGGAAGTATGTCTGAAGCAAAGGTGTGTCACTGAGTTCCTCCATGCAGAAAAAAATGACATCCATCAACACCTGCTGAACATTTCTGGAGATCAAAGAGTGGATGTGAGCACAGTGAGGTTGTGGGTGGTGTGTTTCAGCATTGGTGACAGAGACAGTGCAATAGCCAACAGTCTTTAGGAGCAGACTACAGCTCTTCTGATTCTGCAACCTGCTGCAGCTTGTCCTGTGGCTACGGGACAGCACAGGTCTGCACACACTTGAGTTAACTGAGTCACTGTCACCTTGATGTATGATGATCTCCCGACCAGGATCCATACAGCTCCTTGCTACCAAAAACTTGTAGTTTTCCCTGGATAATTCATCTGTAATAATGAGGCACGCCGGTGTACAGGACAGACAGAAATTGACAGAAAGAAAGGACAGCTTCTTAAAAACTCAGAACCTTATGTCGCCAGTTTCTTTCACCACATCCCACAATTTAACAGTTATACGCCCTTCTACTATTCCCCTTTTTCTGCTCTATTTTCCTGTCTCTAGTTCCAGTATATGTAATTTTACATTGTTTCCTCTTTTTACATGTCAGTGTAAAAAACAGTCTTTATCTCACTTACCTTTTAGTATTTTGTCTTATGATTTTTGTGTTGCTGGTTCTTCAGAAAAGGTGGTTGGTCATCCTATTTGCTTACACAGTACTTATTATGGTAGGGCATTTGGATAAAGTTACAATACAATCAATAAACCAGTGATACTTGCTGCCTTTCATTTCCTCTAGGCAAGTTAATCTTTAACTCTAGTAACAGCCATACTGCTAATATTCTCCCCCTCATGTGTGCACTGAGTAAAATACTGTGCCCAGACTGCAGAAAAAAATGAATGATATTTTCTTCTCTGTCCCACTGCATTCCAAAGTTTTTTGTGGGCTTCTCTAGACACTCTCTAACACCTGAAGAAGGGAAGTGCTCATGCAAGCAGGATCTCATTGATGGTTTTGCTTTTAATAGCTTGTTAAGACTTTTTTTTTTTTTTTGCTTTATTAATGTTCATGCAGAGAATTCCAATTTGCCTAGAGAAGTCTCTGTGCTTTCTAAGTTTTGCTGATGTTCTTTGACTGATAAAAAATGTACCACAGGAACATGCTTTTGCTTTGCTGTAGAGTACTGTAACTACGTCATAGAGTAAGCAGCTGGGCTCCTTATGGCAAGAGTAAACTGACTAAATGGGGCTGAGCCGCTCTGCAGCAAGAACGTGTGCATGAACTGCAGCTCTGGACTTGATTCAGAGAGAAAAGGTGCCAACAGTTTCTTGAAAATTACTTATGTAGTATTTTATTCAACAACATAAACCTTTCCAGCAGATTGCCACTGAACACTCAGACTCAGATATTTTTAATGTATCAGCCATCTTTTAAATACATTTTCCATCTGACAACAGACAAGAAGTAGAAAAGGCAGAGTAGTGTTTGGTTTTTTTTTTCCCTCAAGATGAGGATCGTTTGTCTAAGAATTCTGAGGGTGATACACTTTTTTTTCAGAAACTGCTCAGAGCTAAGAGAACCATAGTTCTTATTGCTTTGTTGTGCTTTCTCAAGGTTGCAAGAAACTTGAAATCAGGCAGATATCAGAGTGGTGTATTCTCCTTTGGTGTTTTGGAGGGCTGCTAGTCTTCAGTATCTGCACACTGTAAAAATCAGTGAAGGGGTACACATTGAGTTGCACTTACAGAAAGCACGCAATGTATTTTCTTCAAAAGGGCTTTGGAAGATCTTGCATGAGACTTGCAACATTCTGGCCTTTTGTTACTGAAACCAATCCCTTGTTCAGAGCTTGTGTGCTCCTTGGCAAGGATGAGCAAGAGGCACAGGTGATGATCAGCTTCATGGGGCAGGCCAATGCACAGCTGCCCAGAAAGGATTGTCTTCAACCAGCTTGTCCCTAGAAAGCTCTTCAGAGAAAAGAGCTGTTCATACAGAGATGTGCATTCCCCATTCTTTTTTTTTTTTTTTTTTTTTTTTTTTTTTTTTTTTTTTTAAGGAGTGTGTGGCTCTTGTAAGGCAAAGAGAGTGTAAGGGAAGGAAAGATTTTCCTACAGACATTTGTGCAGACTTAAAAATGAACAAGGCACCGAGCTTGGGCCAGTCCAGAAGGAAACATAGATTCACATCTTTGGGTGACACATGAACGATCAAAGATAAGAGCTTGGTGGAGTGGAGATCTTCTAACTTTATGTGCAGCTGGGCAAGGATGTCATGTGATCTTGGACAGAATTATTCAGGCTTCCACTTCAGGTGTTTGTTGTACTTTTTGAAAACAAAAACCAAAATACAAAATATATCATTGTAGTTTACTGCAGTTTAGACAGAATTACATACGAGAAAGAAAATTGGAGCTGGTGCTGTTAACTGAAAAAAGAAACCATTCCATGGTCACTTTTTGTTACTGTTATTTTTCCTTCCATTACTCTTGCCAACAAATGACACAGAGCACCCGGTAGAATGTGAAATCATTTTGATGGAATTATTTTCCCTTTTTTCCAGCAGTTAAACAGAGCAGCACTCAACAAACATTAACCACATACTGCCTTCTGCAAAAAAGCACTTATGCTACTATAATCACAATGCCCATATATAAAAACTAATAATTCCATTTATGTATTCTGATGTACCAATACTAAGAAAAGCATTTGCATAGGACTGTTAGATACATCTTAGCTACCAAATATCCACTAGAGGTCTACATTGGGTGGTTTCATTCTAAACTATTACAAGTTCTTCCTATAGTCCAAAGAGATGATCTCCATCTATCCACTCAGACACATACATACTTACACCAAACTTTTTTTCCAATACATTTTAAAGCATCACGCAAGCCCAGAAACATAGGCAACAGGCACATAGAATAGTTGATCCTCTGAAATACAACTATCTGTCATGGACAGGTGTCTTTACATCACATGTATTAAACAGCCTGCCCGTCTCAGCCTGCAATCTTTCTATTAATCTAAACAAACTTTTAACTTAAATTGCAGTTAGATGTAGCTGGTTCTTGTAAAGAAAGTGCTAACTTAAAAATAACACAATGGGTGAAAAAGGGGAACTACTTGGGGGTTAATTGGGGCTGGTATTTACAAAGGTTGCTAAGGGGATATGCCTAACAAGGAAGTGAGTTCAGCAATCCCCAGATACTATGTATTATTTAAAATATTTAATTCATAAGAAATTGGTTATGTGTCTCCAGAAATATTTTGTTTCATCTCTTATTCATTTGGAGTGATTTTATAAATGTACAACTTCTGGAGCAATAAAGAAAGTATTATTATCTGGTCAGGACCACAGGGGTCAGTCAGACCAAACCCCAGTGAAAGATATGCTGGCAGTAAAGACAGGCATGGCTGCTCAGGACTTTAGCTGGGGTTGAAACCTCCAAGGCAAAGATGGCACAGCCTCCCTGGGCAGCCTGTTCCAGTACTTAGTTATCTTGTCAGGGAAGATTTTCCCCTTCTCTTCATCTGGAAACTCCCCACTTTCAATTTGTGGCTACCACTGGCAAAAGTTATGGCACCAGGTAACCCCTTCAGCAGCACAGAAAACATTTCCAAAGTGCTCTTCCCCAGCCTGGCTCCCACAACTTCTCCTCACAGCATCTGTCAAAGCCTTGCTGGTACGCCTGTAGGCAGTGACATCCTTCTCATTCTCATCCAGAAATCTAGACCTTTTATCATGAAAGGCTGTATGGCCACTTAGCCATGATAAATCCATATTATTTGGTAAGTCCAAATGATTTAGCCTTGGTGAATCCTTCCTGACTATTTCTAGTCATCGTCTTTTGCCTCATAAACTTGCAGAATATGTGCTGCATCCACGGTTTTGCCAGAGGGCAAAGATGAGGACAACCAGGATGAAGTTTCCCAGATCATTCCTTTACCTTACTCTGAAGATGGGTGCAACATTTGCTATTCTCTGGTCATTGTGAACCACCTCTGATCTCCATGACCTGTCAGAGCTAATGGGCATTGATAGGAAATTGGCCAGCTCAGTACAATTGTGTGCAGCCCAGTTGCCCCCAGGGGTGTGGGTAAGTCAAGAGCACCAAAAAAAACTTCAACCTCTGTCATTAGATCATCCCTTCCACCATTCAGCAGCTGGCCCAGCTCTGCTGGCTGGAAGCATCTGATGACTAGTGCTGAACTACAGACTTCAGTCTCTCAGACAGAGCTACGTGAAATATTGTGACATGCTGAGTGTCATTCTGTTCTTCTCTGACTGTCACTTTCCACTATTTGTTGCTCATGAATATTTTCTGTTTTTTGAGGGAGTGTTTAAGCCTGCGTCATTCAACTTCAGTTTGATGAAAGACAACCTTGTGGAGGATTTTCCTTCTCATTTAAATAATGTTCATAAGTTACTGTTTTTAATGCTAGAAAGATGTTTAGTTAGTGGAAAATGGTGATAGTTTCATAAAAATGAATGAAGTACATGGACTACGCTGCAGAGCTGCCAGTCTAATGGACATCTTCTGAGCGTTATTCAGGTTACTGGTAAAAATTCAGTCTTTGGAAGATGGGAGAAAGCCTATCGTTGACAATAGATTTTGATATATTCACAATAATATGAGCTTGGAAAGAGATAAAGCCTCAGCTGTATCTTGTTCAATACCATTTTAGTTGAATTTGGTAAATACTGAGACAATGTGGACTTCAAGATTTTTGAGACCGCATGAAGATAGAACAGAGACATTTAGAAACCGCTGTTATTTCCCAGAGCATTTATTTCTGAGACTTCTAATGAAAAAGAACCTTGTAGTTGCAAAATGAGATTTTAATTTTAAAATAAAGCCACCAATTGTTTTCATTATTCTCTGCCAGATAAATGTCAGCCATGAAAAAGCTAATATTCTTAAGAGAGCTTGAGATTCTGAATTTCAAAAAATGTAAGGAACCAGCCAGCTGAAATCAATGTCACAGCTGAAATACATGATCCAATCCATTCTCTAGGTCCCATTTTCTCTTCACTAGTTTGGCTTCAATACCACATCCACCGAGAAATTAAAACCTGGATCAGGTAGAAACACAGAAATGATTCTGCCCATCCTTCCCCTAAATAAGCGATTGATTATGCCCCTCTGTTAAACAATAACGCAAAAGTGACTGTATTCAATTGAAAATATTCCTCTTTCTTTGCTTCTTATGGAAGATCCTACTGAACCTAGAAAATATGTTCAAAGTGTCATGTTAAAATAGTGAGAACTGTTTCTAAATGATAAAATATAATCTACATTCACAATTCAACTTGCTATTTTATCCTGAATGTCAGGTTATCAATATTAACATTAAGTAAATCTATCAAAAAACATGGTGTATGTAGTAGTTCTTATTTTGAATTCATAAAGGAAAGAATTGTATGTTTTCAAGTTTTGCTGATTTGGAGGAACTGAGAAAGATTTCAGCTGCTAGAAGAAAACATCTTTTATTTTCCCTGTGTGTCTGACTGCTGTAATTACTTTAATGGTTTATTTTTTTCTTGTTGTTTGTTTTGTTTTTTAATAAAAGATTCAGTGCATATTGCGAAATAAATTTTGACAGAAAATCCAGTAACAGATTCTTCTGACAGTATGTGGTTAAAAAGTACTTTGTATCTTATTTTCAATCTAGGTCCCCCTGTGACTTAAGGGATGGGAAGCTGGAGTTAAAAAAAAAACAAATCCCAATGCAGTAAGCCTCAAGTAGGCTCTGTAACCCCGTCTGAGCTTCACTTCTCCTTGTACCTTGTTCAGCTGTACCTGAGCTGTGCAGTCTGGATATTATATTTTTCTTTTTCTTTTTCTTTTTCTTTTTCTTTTTCTTTTTCTTTTTCTTTTTCTTTTTCTTTTTCTTTTTCTTTTTCTTTTTCTTTTTCTTTTTCTTTTTCTTTTTTCTGAATTCTTCCATTTTATGTGTTGTAGATTTGTTGTCCAGTTCTTGTGAAGGAGTGGCTATGGGGCCATGAGCACCAAAGAGATAATTAGTTCTGGTCTCAGCACCCCAAAGTAGGTTTGGGGTTTACTATGGTGTAGAAACAAACCTCCTCTGTAGCAATGGGAATTGAGTGTGTCAGGATGCAAGGACTATAAGAACGTGACATTATTTCTAACAAGCATCTCTTTGCTCTGCTCAAGCGCAATGCAGACATGCTGTGCAGGTAGCTTGGGCAGCACTGCCTGGTGCAGAACAGATGAGCTCACTGCCTCCTTTTGGGCTCAGAAGCCCCATGCAGGCAGGGGGGCAATTGGCCAGCAAGAGCTGGTGTATTGTCAGCAGCAGGTCTGCTGATTTTTGCAGAGGGTACAAACAGGCAAGAATAGTGGCTGGGATTTAACTCCAGGTTAAGGAGTTACACTCCTTCTTGTGGAGAAGGTATTACAACATCGTCCTGATAATCTAGTGGTTCTAACAGTTTATCAAGGTTTAAGAGCCTGGCACAGGTAGTGATCTAATTACTGTAACCCACTGTTTGAAAAGGTTAAGAGTATTACCTACACAGAGGTGGTGGGCAGTCCTATAGTGTTAGTCTTCCATGCCAAAGAAATGTCACATCAACACTGAGAAGTCTGTCTTTCCAGCACCACTAGTGCAATCCAGATAACCAGTGCCAAAATAAGAACTAACTTACAACCACTGATACTGAGCCACAGCTTTCCATTTCTATCAGACACCAGTCAGTAAAATACAGTAAAAAACTTAGAAGTCATATGGTAACCTCTGTTCCCCACCCAGACAAGCAGCAAAGTTGATTGAAAGGAAGGGAGATGAAAGGGATTGCTTCAGGCAAATTAATATCGGTGTCACTAGACAGACTGTAATAATTAAACATTTTCTTCTGCTATAATTTCTGAATTACTGCTTATCTTAACAAGAGAAAAAGCCTAAGGTCAGTACCTGATGTTATTACTAATGCATGACTGGATCTCCCAGTAGAACCTGGTTCACAGATCTAAAATAAATTACTTTAAGAAAGAATAATTAGATCAGTGTCTGTCAGAAGGAGTTCGAATATCCTGTCTCTTGGAGTATAGTACAGAGATTTTTAAGATAATATCTGCTTCTTGACATGCTGTTCCTAGCTGAATATTTTTCAGTATAATCTTTTTTTTTTTTTTTTTTTTTTTTTTTCCTTCACAACATGTGCTTGGGGAAAAAAAAAATTAGAATACCTCACCTGGACTTCAAGTGTTTGGTTGTGTTCTTAACTTCTTCATGTTAAGCTCTGTTAGCCAAATGAAAGGAATTTAATTTGAGAAGAAAATTAGCTACTAGATTTCTGAAATTTTAAGCTGAGAATGGCTGGTATTGCTAATTAGTGGAAAGCCATTCTACGTAATACAGTTTCTAATATTTCAACTGACTGAGGAGATCCTCACTACTACTTGGACTTCAGTGTATTCTATAAGTGACTAAGTAATGCACTACTAATTTTTTAAGATTAAAATAAACTATTATTAGGAAACTGTGAAATATTGCAAGGAAATCTTGAATCACGTTCATTATTTTTATTGTTGCCATTCTGAGCTTGTAGCAGCACTGCATCTAGAGGAAGGGATTATATCCTTATCAGCACAATGCAAGGGACATCCTCTTCTTTCTTTTTCATTTTCTAATGCATATGCATTGCAGTTGTACGTTATAGTCCAGGTAGCTATTGTTATTCGTCATGCCACTTAAAAATGCACCAAGTCATGGCAATCTGGTGGTTAATTTGATCATAACTGCACTGTTCAGCTCAAAGTTTTCCTGTCACCTTCTGATGTGCTAACTAGGCAGCAGTCAGGCAGCCAAACACATCCTTCCTGTCAAACCAAACATAACACAGGAAGGAGGTTTTGGATGAAAGCGTAAGTAATTATGTTTCTGGGACAAAATCAGCCTTTGAGCTTGAAAATTTTTGGCTTAGTGACTCCTAGGAATAAGGATACTTGGTTACCACAATTACTTAACTGTATGTGTAAAGCAACAAATTTGCTATTGATGAGGCCACCCAAAATGCTTAGGTAGAAATTTGGGACTGGGGCTTGTTTCATTTTTATGGCTGAACCAGAGCACTACCCCCAGTTCACTAAGCTGTTCTGGAAAAATCAGGAATGGAAAATTGAAAGACACAATAAGAGAATTTGAGAAAGGCATGTATTTCTTCAACGACTGTTCATCTGGGTACTCCTTACATCACCTAAAATCTACTAAATTGGAGCTTCCCTTCTACAGTTTAATTTGAGGGTGGTTGTTTTTGTGGTTTACGTTCCCCAGGAGAAAAAAAGAATTCTCTGTACTGGAGAATTCATGCTAAACACTGAGCAGTTCTTGCATTTTTCCTTCTGTATAGAACTGACCACCCCATGAGTATACACAGGATCTCTCTTGACTCTGTCCAAATAGTAAAACTTGGAGTACCTAATCAAGTACAATCTGCACCATCTATAGTAGCAGCATTGTTAGAAGATAGGCATTGTATTATACATGTTAGTATATGCAAAACACACTGCAACAAGTGAACAAGCTGATGTCTGGAGGATTTCAAGCAATTAAATACATCCATGCTGTGCTGGGAACTTCACTATCATCTTTTCCATCATTTTTGAACTATGAGCCACAGTGTCATAAAAGCTATTTATACAGTTTGTCTTTAGGTAGAAATTGTTAAAAAAAAATAAAATGAGTTGAAAATGAAATTTCCTGACATTTCCCATGACTGCACAGTGAAGTTCCTCCTTGCTGTAGCTTGTGCAAAGGTGGTGAAGTACTGCTGTCTGTTAAGACCATTCTTGTTTGAAAGCCAAAAGCTGGGGAAGACAATTTGGCTTACCACAGGGTATTTCCCTCCTGTGCTCATCTCCCAGGCCACAATTACATGCACCAGGTAATTATGCACCATCAGCGTCTCTGAACTCTTCCTGAACAGCTTTCAGGTGGTTTTAAAGATGGGGTTGAAAAGAAAAGGCCTCATTTAAGATTGAATCTGTAGCGCCCTTAAGAGCTTATATGATCAAAGGGTAAGTTGCTAAGCTGCTCATCGTGTTCGCACCTAAATATTTCCCAGAAGAAACTTCATGACAAACTACGTTTGTGAGAAACTTATACTGCCTTCACAGCAACCCAAGAAACACAAACAACAAAAAGATGCGGTGTCTGCTATGTCACTTGGTAGTGCTAATAATAAATTCCAGGATCAGATAGTATACCTGACAGTAATCATGCATGATGAACTAGAAGTCTATGGAAAGTAATAAGCAATAGTACCATTTCTCATGCTGTCCTGTTCACTGGTTGCCATGCCTCGGTACTGTTTGTAGTACTTGTGCCACATCTCAGTAGCTAAGCCCAGTAGGGAACTAATCTGAAGCTCTTACAGATTTCCTCCTTTCCACTCTACCAAAATAAATAAGTGAATTGGAAATAAATAAATAAGCAAGCAAACAAAAGAATATGTAACAGCTGCGCCAGATAAATTTATATAATCATGGATACATGAATGAATGGATGTGGGAAAGGTAGGAATTGCCTCCACTGCAGCTTATAGCAAAGATAACATAGCTCTTCATGATTAGAGTTTTCGGCAATGCTTTTTGCAGGAATTTACTTGTAGGAAGAGACAACATCATTCAGAAAAATAACTTTATTTTTTCACACCTAGTGTTAAAGTTGTCTGGAATGCAACTTGAAGTTAACAGAATGTAGAAATCAGCAGTTGAATCAGTAACATTTAGATATTGCTGCAATTCTTTTAAGTTTTTGAGAATGACTTTCTGAATCATTCTAGTTCCAAAAGCAAGGCTCGTGATACAGTAAGTGTAAAATTCCAACTCTTATCAGGCACAAAACTGAAGTTTCCCTGAGAAGATACAACAAGGAACTGATATATAAACTTCTTATCACATTACCAGGGAGGGCTTAAGAGTACAAAAGCAAGATCTTGTTACAAAAATAGAAATACAAGTCCTTAATTTTCTTGCTGAAGATTTCCAGAAGGACTCAAAATTACATATTGCAGAACTGCAGCATTCATATTTAAGTTAAATGATGACCTTTGGCTTTAGTATATCCCCTTTTGTTTAATTTTCAAATCAATTCATTGTTAAGTTCCTGAGATCTTCCAGCACTCAACATGAACTTCATGCAGGCCAGCTGCTGCTTTCCCCTATTTCTCCTCACTTCTCCTTTTCAGCGAGCATTACATTCTTGAGAAAACAAACAAACAAACAAACAACAGCAACAAAAAAGCAAAATACCAGCAACTCAGAAATAATCATGAACAACATTTTCCACACGTTCAACAAATAGTTTTACCCAGGAAGCCCAATAATTATACCATAACACATATTGAGATAATAAATATTCAAATTAGTTGAGCTTCCAAACACTACTGTCTGTGATTTTGTATCCAAGTTCCAAGCCCTAGCATGCAACACAAGGCATTCTCATCTTCATCTGAGGCTTCTGTCTTCTTTCCTCCTTGTCAGCACACAAAGAAGGGCCACATTATCACCATACCAATGTAGCAATAATCATCATTCCCATCATCACCACCACCACCATCACCACCAGCGTTGACTGCAAAAATTTACAGCTGTATGTTCTTTGGTCCTGCGTTTCACAACTGGAGCATGCAGCATTTCAGTTCTTTTGCAGATTCAAAGCTTTGTGTCGCAAATATTCTTCCAAACACTTCACCGCAAAAGGATCAACATCAGTATCAAACTTATTAGCAAAGAAGTGGTGGTTTCGCAGCATCCAGTTCAGGTCTCCTACACCAAACACACAGACAGAGCGAACATGAACTCCACTGCATGGTGGGTAGGGTGCACCTTTAGACACATCTCCTTCGAAGTACTGCCACTTGACAAACCTAGCCAGTGCATTCATATCAGAAACGTCATACTTCTCATTAGAAGAAACAGCGCCTGGGACGTCGGGGATTCTCTGAATCGTTGCCCATAGGTACTCATCAGGACTGTAAGTGTCTTTTGCCCACTCAATAAATTTGAGGATTTTGCTATTTTCTAATACGTATTCTACAAATCTTCTGCTAACTACAAAATAGGCACTACCAGAAAAAATTGGAGTATTGAGAGGTGGTAGTTGTTTGTCTATACCTGTGTTTTTCACTTTACCATCAACAATCTCATAGTGTTTTTTCCACCTTACTTCTTTATAAACAGGCATTTTTTCTGTTTCCAAGCTGTTTTCGCCTTTAAGGGCTTTTAATTTCTCTACTATTTCCTGGTTGGTCTTTATAGGAAAGTCCATGCCACAGAGGTTTATTAGATATTTCCAGTTTGAACTTCTTCTAAAGAGATCTTTCATGCAATTAATATCTGCCTGTACCCTGCTCCATGAAGCATATACAACACTCTCTAACTGGCTGGATATAAAGACGTTATCAAAACAGGAGACTATTCCTTTCACAGCTGTAAAAAAAGATTCTGGAGATTTTCTATCAACATGGATGCAGTAAAAATTCTGAGGAGCATAGATTGATCTCAGAAGTCTGTCAAGCATCTCTATTTTGTGATAAACCACTATTGAGTAAGCAATTGGAAATTCTGCTTCTTCATTGCTGAGAGGTTCCATAATGTATTTCCTCATCTTGATGAAAGAGGCACAGTCTGTTGTCATGTTAATATAGTCATTGGTAGTTAGTTTGGGACGTTTCTTAAATGACATTGATAAGGTCTCAAGCTTTACCTTCTGAATTTCTTCTACATCACCCTCCAGTACCTTGGTGCAGTTAATGTCGCCAATAGGGTCCTCCTTAGTCAGCTCAAGATGTCTTCGATTTAAGAAGTTTGTTTTCTGGTTAACTTTCAAAACCGAAATGATTACTAAAATCAGAGTCAGACCCAAGAGAAGTCTGAATCGTAAGTTGTGGAAAAAACGTAGTTTCCTTTTCAGCATTTCAAATACCAGGTGGCTTTGCAGAACTAAAAAAAATAGCCCTCCACTCTGCTTGTGTGAGCCTCAACAACGTCAGAAAAAACAGTTCATGGTTTTTGGGAACTTGGAGCATTTGTCAAGGAGATGGAAGGAAAAGTCCTAAAATAAAATGAAATATCATAATCACTGCCGTTGCTAAGATTTCTTTAGAAGACAAAGGGATAATAATGGCATTGCTACTAACAGACTGTAAAGAGCAAATATTTCCAATAAAAATATTTTGCTGAAAATGAGAATTTTTTTTTTTTTAATAAAAGTGGAAAAGAGGGAAAATACAGCTGGTAAGTTATTTTCTATCTTTTATCTGCTGTAGCACTAAGGATACAGACAAAAAGTTCTGATAGAGAACAGAAACATGTTTGACTTCATCTGAAAAAATTAAGGTCAGTAAGTCAGATTTGTTATTGGCATAGCAAGTACTTGATGTTAATTCATCTTCAGAATTAGACAAGAGCATTTTATATCTAGTTCAGCAGTGACACAGATTGCATCAGAACTTTAACTTACCACCAACTTCCTAGATGCTACTGAATGCTACTGATGATCCTTCTCCTCAGTGGGGAGACAGTCACAGAAGACTTTCAAGACTTTTACATGAGGTGCACTCTCTTCAACATCCTTAATCTTAGAAATGCTATTAGGAAAGAGCTGATGAAAAGAGGAGAAAGAAATTAATAAAGCAGAGCTCCTCACCTTTGTGAAAGGTGCTGTAGCTGAACTGCTGAAGCACTTTTTCAAGGTAAAAAGGCAGTAGTTACTGCTCATTCTAAAGCTGATTTGTGTTAAGCCCCTGCCTCTCTTAGTACTGCAGTACTGCATTACCATTGTCTAGACACTCTCCATTTTTACTATTCAGCTGTTGCTTTTGATGTTGAAACATACCACAAGGCTGAGTTGCATCAAGATTTATGACTTGCCAATCCTATCTTCATCTTCACTTAGAGACGATAAGTCATTTTTTTGGTCCTGCTTCTGTTCACACAGTGTTGAAATACTTTCATTCTGTCAGCATCTCTTGAAGGTTGCACTACTGCAATACTGAAGTGTTAAAGGACTAGAATTATTTGTTTTTCTAAGTATCACTTCAAAGACTGCTCAAAGCCAGGAAATTCTTAAACAATTTACACTGCTACACAAATGTCATTTCTGATTACAAATTCATTGTCTGAATAATCCAGTGCAGGTATGAATTTCAAACTAAGCTGTAGTTGCAAAAAACAGTATAACATATAGCAAACATCTTTCAACATTTTAGTCCGCAAGTCAGAGAGTTCACTACATCCCTGAATTGGAGAGACACATAGCTCCTTTCATTTTTATTACTTCCAGTACATTTTTTTGTGCTATGACTTTTTTGTCCAGCTCCAAGAGTAATCGCTTCCCAAAATAATTGATAAGAACATTTGTTTAAGAGTGAACTGTATGTCCTTCACAGCTTTACTATAGGTTCAGCATAAGATCTTTCTTTTTTTTCCTCTTTTCCTTATGGTACCTCAGTATTACTTTAGCTTTTAATTCTCAAACTATGGATCTCAATTTGATTTTAACTCAAAATGTGTAAAAATTTGAGATACGATATTATGAAGATTTTTGACAGCAATGATGCCACTGGGATGCACTATGTTTTGGGTCCACTGTTGTGCCCACTCTGCAAACTGACTGGGGGAATAAATCCAGGTGGAGAAGGTGGCTGGAGGGTGATGTCACTGCACAAATGTATAGCACAGCAGTAGGGATCAGCAAAATTTTCAGGCAGTACTATAACCAGAAAGGCAGATGTTTGTTCCAAGTCTGTCTTAGGTGCGTACTGATGTCAGGCTGGAAGAACTAAAATTTAAACTCTTAATGTAAGTAGCTAAGTAAACGTGTGTACAATTGCAGATGAAATTGTGCAATGGTACTGTCTAAGCAATTGATCTCACACTTCGAATTTTAATTAAACAAAAACAAGCAAAAAAAAAAAACAACAACAACCGGCTGTGGGGGGGAATTCCACAATTACCACATTTAAATTGTGATCTAGCATCAGGCAGTTTAGAGTAACTTTTAACGTGCCTTATAACCTCCTACATACTTGTTTCCTTGACATTCTTCCAGTTCTGACTGGTAGATCTGATCTAACAAAAGTTATATTGTAAACAAATGAAATTAATAAAGGAAGGAGACCAACTATGCTGTTGTCTTCATAATCTCTATCAAGTATGTATTTCCTTAAGGTGAAGCTTGTAATATTGGTTAGCCTTAAACTACTGTTCTACACTTACCAAGTTATAAAAATGCCTCATTTTTAACTGTGAATTTTTAGCTGTCAGAAGCTGGAATTTGTTTCTTTAGAATGAGAGTTAGTGTTGCTACTTTATTGTATTCTCGGTGTACGTAGGAACACGAGCATTATCAAGTAACATGGTCTATACGGTTTGCCCCTCCTCCCCAATTCTATACGATGCAGGGAGCCAGAGCCTTAACTGAAAGCTACCATTGTGGTCTCCACCTCCTAAGAACTTCTGAAGAATAAAGCTTACTATGAAAAGCTCCTTACACAACTGAATACAAGGTAAATAACCTGTTTCAGAATGGTCATCTATACCAAACTGGATGCAATTCCTCATTTGTTTTGAGCTCAAAATAATGGAAATCTGCATTTCTTTTACACCAGAGAGAGAGATCTGTAAATGTTTACAGACTAACTGAGCTCTTATTTTTAGGTGGAATTTTTCCCCTACAGTCAAATTTCTCTCACAGACACACTGCTGCCACAGAATAGACTTAACAATAAACTTTTTTTTTTGTTTATGCTTGCAATTCCTCACTAAATAGTACTAAACTCTGGCATATTCTTTGCAAATACTGACCTTTACAGGGTTAGGAAAGATTTGTGACCTGTCACCTAATTTATCACCTAAATCTATTTTAGAATTTTTTTGTTGTTGTTTTGCTTTTCTGTTTTAGAAAGATTCACAAGCCTAGAATACTCCCTAAACTGGTTTCAAACTACATTTGACAAATGTTTACCACCTTCTTCACTTCTCTGGACAGCTTTACTCTGCACAGTGAAGAACACATTGCCAGAGACACAACTTTGCACTGGAAAGAGCAGGAGGTTTGCAAAGCCACATATAAAAGGCTTCACACTGAAGCTTTGGGTGTGCTCTCACCCAGGATTTAGTCTCTCTTATGGACTTGACCCACTTCAATCTTCTACATTTACTCCTCATTAGAGAACACGTTTTTGATGTAGGCAGTCATTCAAAACAGAAACTTACAACAGTTGCTAGTGCTGGAGGAGTTGGTAGAAAGGTGTGGTTAGCTGCCTGCATCACTTCTTCCTGCCAAAGCTACTCTTCAGAGCCACAAAGAGAGAGTAGAATATGACTAAACAGAATGCACCAGGTATTTACAGCTTGATATTTAGTACAGACTATTGGACATCTACACAGGCATTTGGGAAGAGAGATTACTGTGCTTAGTTTTGATCTTCTGACACCTGTTCTGCGAGGGCACATACCTTGGATCAGCTGCATCTGCTCATCTGTGAAACAAGTACTCGTTCCCTGCCAGTCTGGGAGATATTTTGGGAAGAGTAAGTCTAGATCACATTTTTATATTACTGTAAAGATGCTACTGTAAAAAAAAAAATCTGGCTTTGTTAGTGATGTGTTTACCTGGTTACTATATAACTGCTAAGACAACCAGCATTACTGACTGAAACAAGTCAGAAAGAGACTGCATGGGTGTTTGTGCAAGTGAAAAGAACTGGGAATAACCCTCACTAAGGAAAGTCTGCAGCCACAGACAGGAGGGAACAGTGCTCTTTTAGCCCTACTCAGCAAGTGATTTCAGATAAGTATATCTTCACCCATCCTTAAAAGCAAACATAAAATCCAACAAGAAATGTAAGTCTTCAATAATAAAAAAAACCACCAACCCCACCCTTTCCCCTACATCTCAAGAACCAACCTAACCACCCTTAACAAGATTACAGCTCAGCTCTGAGGGACAACAGAAGCTCATTTGGACATTTTATGCAGACCGTTGGCTTGGATCTGCAGCAGGTAATGGCAGAACTGCCAGTATGACCATGGTACCCGCACTGTGCGGCAGCACTTGTGCAAGGGGCATTTTGTGGTGGTAAAGAGCACCGTGATGTTACATCAGCCCTGCCAGCAGCCCCGGAGAAGCCAAGTCTGAGTCCAGCAACAGCGATCCCAGCCCCTTGCTGCCAGCACAACAGACCCCTTTGGCTGTGGTCTCACAGTGGGAATCATCTGACATAAACTGCTTCTGGAGTAAGGAGCAGTTCCCTTCCTGCCTGTACTATACGGGCCACCCATACCCAGCAGCTCCTCACTCACCTTGATGTACAAGCAAGTTTCAGCTGCCTACTGGTGGGGCCCAACGATCTCGATAGCCCAGCCTGCCTCCACCTCAGGAGAACATCAATGCAGGGGGGAATAAAGAAGAAGAACCACACCTCAGCTGCACACCTGATGAAGTAACAAGTTTACTGTGAAACTGCATCCTTAAAAAGGAGGGAGGGAGTTAAGGAGGAGCAAAGACAACACAGTACACAAGACCTGGACAAGGATGTTTGGAAAAGCCTCCCTTAACAACAGGGTTTCAGAGATCTATATAATCACAACACCTGCAAACTCAGTCTCCTGGTTTGGCCTCGGGCTTCCATGTTTGGACTGATAATAAGACTGAGAGTAGGAGGCTTGTCTTTCCCTAAACTAGGTTAAAAGCAAGAGCTGCCTCTAATCACATTAGGCTGGTATCACCCTTGGGGAGTATTCATTTTGCCCAATTACTGTCCTTAAGCTCCTATCTTCATCATTTTTCTAACAGCAGTTACACACATTTAGTACTCTGGAAAACAAGCAAAATGCAGGTCCACACAAGGGCACCATTCTGCTTCCCCCCCCCCAAGGGAGTGTAAGAGTTTGTGTGGCTTTGTTAAGCACTGCATTGCTAAGCCTTGCTGCTGACCAACGACACAGCACACAGATTGTCAGTTCTCCTGCATCACACACAGGGCCTCCCTCTCCTCAACCAGTTTAATAAGGCTTAGAAAAGAAAGTGAAACCATATGCTAACTATATATATTTTTTATATTTAAGATATTAATACATATTTTTATGCTTATAATTATTACTGTTTTTTGCATTTTAAAAAAAGCAAGTAGGATTTGCTATGGAATGGTATACAGACCCTTCCCTTGATGACAGGGTTTGGTGGCACAGGGACAAAGAATTAAATGGCTTGTGACTTTGGCACTTCAGCCTTTGCTTACAGCAGTAGAGAAACTGTTGAAGCAAGATGCTAAACATCAACTAAGCAGTGAAACAGAAGGCTCCAAAACACACCATGAGCCAGTACCAGCACCAGAAGCTCAGGAAGGGTCTAAGGAGAGGGTAAGATTTTAGTTTGGGGTACTTGAAGTGTGACAGGAAGGACCTAAGATTTGGGTACCACAAACAGACCAAAATCAGCTACACGTAGGGCACACAAGACCTCGCTGGTGTTATGCATCCATCCATAAGGCCTTAGTGCCTGTCACTGCTTTCCCAGGCCACTGAGCTAGGATGTACCTCACTGCCCCTCTCCACTTCCCTGTTTTCCTTCCTCTAAAAACAGCCAGAGGAAGCAGACGTGAGTGCTTCCCCACCTGTAGTTGCTTCAGTGACATAGATTCAGTTGTTCCTGGCACACAGCTCTTTAGAGATCTCAGAAGCACAAACATGACACGTGCTTCTAGTTTATGTCCACAGATAGGTTAGCTTTCCATCCAAGCTTTACTTCAGGTGCTTGAAATCTTTCTGGCAGCTTCACTACAATCTTAAGTGCAGTCATAACAGTCTGGAGTTCTTATTTTTGTGGAAACCTATTGAAGTAAGCTGAGTGGAAAATGTAGTGCTGAGTACACCCATTTCTTAAGTGGTGGTTGGGATGGGCCACAAAACTAGTAATGCTTTTGATGGGTGGGGAAGTCAGGGGCAGAACTGACTAATTTTTTCCTTTTTTTTGCTTCAGTGGGAGGGGAAGGAGATACAAAGAGAAGTGAGTTGCCCATCGGAACAGTATGGAAGCAGTGTCATCCAGCCCTTCACTTCTCCCACTCAAGCTCCATCCAAGGTGGAGCACAATGATGATGGTTGGAAAAGACCTCAAAGGTCAGTCCAACAGAAACTATGCAAGTAGTCCGTGACACTTCAGCAGAAGGTTCTCCACTGGGCATGGACTTACTGAAAAGCCCTTGAGTTTTAACAGGGCATACCATCCATACCAAAGTATGCATGCCCTGCAAGCTGTTTTTCACAATTAACCTGCTTCCATTCAGACTCAGCTATGCAGAGCACTTGCTCTGAGGAGGAAGTGATTTTTAAAACGATGAACACCAACATGCACAAGCACAAAGACAGACTGTGTAGAGGTGGGGTTATTGGAAGAGATGTGCTACACACAGTGGAGATACAGTTTACTCAGCGTTTCCATTGTATCAAGCAGTGTGACCTTAAATGTACATATGCCCTTAAATTGAATGAACAGTTACATGTTTATTCCATTAGTTGTCAGTCTTATGGGCACTGGTCAGAAGCTGAGTGTTTGGGCCACTGTCAGACTGGGGGATAAGACCTGAAATCTGGAAGTCATGCCCAGACAGCAGTGGGGATGCATGTGGGTACAGAGTCTGCTCATTAACAACACTCCGCAAAACCAGGACTTTTTTTTCCAGAGATACTTGTAAGAAAAACAAAACAAAACAAAACCATTTCTTTTATTTAGAAAAAAACCTAGTGTTTTGTTAGCTTAGAAGGCAGCTTTACAGACATTGCTACGCCTACCCAGACACTGAATACTGAGAGTAAACAGAAGCAGAGAACTGCTTCCCAGGAAAATGAAATAATTTGAAAAAAAAAAAAATAGTGAAAATAAATTCAAAACCACAGTCACTTTGAGATTTTATGTTCAAATGTCAGGCACCTGGCACTGTAAAAATGTCCCCTTAAAATAAACAGAAAACAGTAAGACCCACACAAATAGACACTTAGTGTGTGAAATGGTGTAGAAAAAATGTAATTTTTGGTAAGCTTTCTATTAATCTCTCGTCATGTACATCTTGTCCAGAACTGAGTTCTAAGTCTGATTCCCATATGTGTTCACCGAGTAGAAATAAACAAAGGAAAGCCACTATCACAAAGACTTTTAGTGAGTTTAAGACTGTTAACACTGGAGACAAAAATATGTTTTGCCTCAAGGTAGCTGACATGGTACACTCACAAATCTCAACAAAAAACCATCAAAAATTTTTTAAAGTAATATTGCCCAGTTTAACACACTGTGGAACTGTGTTGTGCTCTGCACTGGCTGCCTTGAAGTGAATTGCATAGGTATATATTTTTCCATTTTTCACCTTGAAGCAGGAGCTATAATTTTACCAGCAGCTGAGCAGGTCTGCAGTCCTTGTGCCCAACTACAGTGCCTGCTAATGGCTGCCTTGTGAAAATGCTGCATTTCAGGATGGAGCAAACTGGCAGATGCAGTTACTGGGAAGGCATTACTACCTGTCAAACCTAGCCTGAATCTGAAAGGGGAGGGAAGAAGTTATCAAACTTCTGAGTACTTTCATCCTTCCTCAAAAACACCTCAAAATATAATTCAAAGGAGATTTTAGCTCTGTTCCAAAGGCATGCCTACAGTTAAATTTCACTAGCAGCACCAGAAACAACAGTGTCCCTTGATAATCTCTGATAGTTACAGCACTAACACGGACCAGCATCACGCTCTGGTACACAGGTTTGACTCTATTGTGCAAGTCAACGAAATAGCATTTCCTGGTTTTAGTCCACAACTATAAAAGTACTACATGCTTTTTCTTCTCCCACTGTTCACTTCAGGTGAGATGAGTTTAATCTGACCTGAACGAACTCTACACAAGAACACAGATAAAGAGTGCAATTCTTTTTTGTCAAAGACCAGATACTGGTCTTTGGACCAGACAGTAGACTCCATTGCAAGAACATACAAAAAGATAAAAACACAACAAACTATATTTTACAACGCTTTCTCAGGAAGTTCTGAACAAACTTAAGTGGAGAAATTACTACTTTGTGTTGGGCTTCAAAGGAAAGCCAGGAGAATATTATCAGCAAAACAGAAATAAATCTCTTCATAAAACTAGTAGCAGATTTTCCATGACAGCAAAAGACAGAGAGCAGAATTTTGCTCAGCAAATTGTTATATTTTCAGCAGAGCAGACTGTGGATCTTTACCATGTATATTCTCCTGTGCATTTCACTGAAGTTTAGAAAAAGAGTACAGACTTGGCAAAGCTATTCACATTTTTTAAGAAAGTTTTGGCTCTTATAGCTTCAGGAAAGAAGTACTGCCCCAGACAATTCAAATTCATATGGAAGAGATTAATGCAGCTTACTGATGTTTACTGTAGGCAGAGTTGTAAATCACAGGGAGGATCAAAAGAGTATTATTTTACAATGTATATACCTACAGCGTACCACTGTAACTGAGCTCCTAGCTGAGCTCCTAATACTGCATTATTTTTCTCAACAATTTTCAAGTTGAAGTCAAAAGACTGAAATGTTAGACTCCTCTTATCCTGACTCCCGAGGGCTGTCATCTGCCAGCTCTGAGGTCACCTACATCATAATCCGTGAAAAAAGAAATTTAAAAATTCAGGCTCCAAAATGGCAATTCCTTGCTGCTGCCACTCCTCCTCTTTCCCACAAAGAAGTCTACTTTTCTGAGCAGCACTGAAAGGGGCAAAATGCCAGACTCAACTGAGCCTCCTGTCAGACTTCTAAGCTCTCCCACCCAACCTGGATCACAGAAAACTATTTACAACCTTCTAAACAGATTTGCTGTTCTGAAATAAATAAATAAATCATGTTTCTTCAGAGTTTTCCTAGTTTCAGCAAATTAAGAAAAACCACATCTTAGGACTGCAACTCAAGAGCATGAGATGTGCCCTGTCCCCGGGAACAGATCTGATGCCAACCCAGCACTCCGAGGCCAGCAGCCTGGTTTGGGCTGCTCTGCATCCAATAGTGGGGCCAGCCTTGCATGCAACGCCAGGGGAAAAGGCAGAGGGGGGACGACAGAAATACCGAAAGAGGGAAGAGAAAAAAAAAAAAATGGCAGAAATGAAAGAAAATAACAGAGACGAGCAGAGGAGTCCAAAAAGAAGAGAGAAAGAAAGCAAGAAAGAGAGAGAAAGGAAGAAGTTAATGAAATAACAGAAAAAAGAAAAAAAAAAAAAAAAAAGAAAAAAGTAAAAGAAAAGAGAAAAAAAGGAAAAAGGAAAAAAAGTAGCCAGTGGAGAAGAAAAGAAACAAGAAGAGAAGAAAGAAAAATGAGGGGAAGAAAGGAGAGAGGAGCACAATGATGAGGAGTGCACACAGCAGCTGCGCCTCTCCTGCCCTCTAGAGCCGCACCTGCCCGGGTATCCCCGCACATCTCGGGGCTGCGAGCAGCGCCCTGGAACCGCCGGTTTCCTCTGCTCGCCCCGCGCCGCTGCCGCCCTCCCGCTCACCCACCTGCGCTGCTGCCGCCGCGCTCCAGGCGCGGCTCCGTGTCGTCCGTGAGCGGCGGCCCGACGGCGGTCCCGCAGCCCTGCGCTTGCCCAGCGGCCAGCAGCGGCCAGCAGCTCCGTGCCGCCCCGCACCGCCCCCTGCAACACCTCCCCTCACAACCGCTCGGCACGGCTCTCCATGACGCCCGCCCGCCCCCTGGCTGGCTCTCCCCCACGGTTGCGAGCTGCCCCCTCGCAGCCGATTTTGTACTTTTTACGCCGGGCTTCCCCTGCCCGTGTCGGCTCCACATTAGCAGTCTGTCGTCCGGTCGCGCCAGTAATGGCCTGCGGCTCCGGGGTCTGCGCTGGGTGCGGCTGCCGGCCACGTCCTGCCGTGCTGAGCGGGGCTCGGTCGGGACAGCCGGGGCGACGAGATCAGCGGGAGCGCGGTGCAGAGAGGGGAGTGGGGCTGGGATAGAAGGAGACCCGCCTGGCTGGGGTAGCCAGTTCCAAAACTGCAGCAAGCGTGTCTTGTCTAGACATGCTGTGTCTAGAGCAAGGAAAACTTGGATTAGTTTGTGCAGTCAGATGTCTGCCTGAAGATAAATGTATTTAACAGGGTTTGGAGAGCTGTGAAATATGAAGGTTGATTTCAGATTAAACTTCTTAATGCATCATAAGCCGTGCAAGGACTTCTTAATAAGAAAACAGGAAATTCAGTTACTTCTTCCCCACTAAAAAAAAAAAAAACAAACCCAAAGGCTGCATCCTGCAGCAGCTCACAGTGCAGTACTAAAGAATCCTAGGAATCTCTACAGATCAGCATTACCTGCAGAGCTCTGAGGCCTGGCAGATCGAGGCATGCCTGAAAGGTCTCTTTTGTCACATCTGCGCTGTAAGCAGGGTCAACTAACCAGAAACTGAGATTTGATTTCCAAGTTGGCAATAGGAAACAGCAACAGGTGAAGAGAAAATTGTTGCTGCAGATGGTTGGAGAGGTCAGAGGCCTGGGAACATGCTGCAAGGCCTAAAATCTGCCTCTTCGTCTTCTCAATAATTTTTTTGTTGTGTTTGTGCCACCTGGGTTGAGAAGTTGTGTGTAACTATGTGCTGATTTGGCAGTTCTTCCCTTCTCCTGACAGGTGGGGAAAAAAGGTTACCCTTCTAGTGTGTCTGTAATTGATGGACTTCTGATGGAGGGCAATGTTTACAGGTCTTATCTCAGGAAACCCAGTGGCTGGTGACAGAGATTCCCAAGGGAGTGAGAAATCTGGAGGTAAGGAGACAAGAGTCTTTTTTTTTTTCCCCAAGGACAGTAACAGTCTGTGATTACAGCTGATGACTCTCTTATCTTGTTGGTTCTGCATGCAGTTACTTAAGTTGGAGTAATGAGAGAAGCTATAGAGTAAATAAGTATTGGTCTTTTGTTCCAGCGTCTGCAAAGCAGCACTGCAGTGCTGCTGCAGTATGAGCAATTGAACTTTTAGATTCATGAGAGTGAACAGGTCTTGTTACAGGTAATCCTTGGAAGCAGAGGTTTTCATTCATCATTTTTCACTTCCTTTGCCTCATTACTCACACAAATGCAGAAGCAAAGAGGTGTGTAGGACCAAAATAAACGAGAGATTATATATATCATTGCTGTAACAGAAAGTACCTTCTGAAACAAACTTCTAATAGAAGGGAAGAAAGCATTTAAGTCGTTATTGAAAGCAGTTATTTAAGATAAATAGCTGAAGTTCAAAGCAGGTTATTCTCCAAGTTTTGCACAGATGGAGAGTAGACTGACATGTTTAGGAAAGCTAATCCTTAGCCATTCTGGCAGAGAGTCGTCATTTGTTTGTTGATGCTTTGTGAAATTGCAATGCATGTGTTTTGTTTATGGTTTCTTTCATGTACAGTTTCTGTCATCTGATCCTAAAATAAAATGGATGAAGTGTGTTTGCACCTGGTTTTTCAGGTTGGAATGCATGGTTGATGATGCACAAGACACACTCCTGCTATGGGATAGATTCCTGAGAGGTGTGATTCCATGGCAGCTGTGAAATAAAATAAAGTATAAGGAAGAAAGAGACGTAATTGGAATTTGTGGAACTATTCCTTAGGGAATTAAATGAAACAATGAAAAGGGTGACAAAATAAAAGCAAAAGTGGAAAAAAAAAAAAAAAAAAAAAAAACAACCAGGTCAAAAATGTGGGAATTAAAAATGTAACTTTTTGTTGTAGATCTTGACTTGTTTGCATTAATTCCATTTACATGTGAGTATTTGATAGCCATGGTAATATTTTGCTATTCAATGAGAACAAGGATATGAAAAATTAAGTTTCAAGAGCAGAGTTTTCTGTGCCTTGCTGAATTTTTGTAGTTATGGTTAAGGAGAGTATAGCTTAAATATGTATTTTCTAAGAGGACATCTGTCTCATAAGTATGAATACTCTAAATTGATATTAGTATCTCATCTGTCATTTGACAACTACCTCCAGGCTTATAGGTTTTTTTTTTTTTTCTTGGAATAAATTCCATAAAGAATATAAAATGTTGTCTTACAGGCTTTGTTTTTCTTCCATGCTCTGTCAAAAGTTTGAGCTGTAAAGTGTTTTTTAAAGCCTAGTGATTGCTGCTTATTCGTGTATTTTTTCCATTTCATCAGCTTTAAAGAAGTAGAACTTTCTAAAAAGTCAGACATCACTTTTAATTTTTGTAACAGTAATAGTTTCTCCTCCAGCATTTTCAAAAGACACTTGTCCAGATTTTTGTCTCTAATCAGTGTAATATCTATTTTATTTTATTTTATTTTATTTTATTTTATTTTATTTTATTTATTATTTTTTTTTTGTGTGTGGAAGTTCATATCTAACACTAGGAAGGCATCAGATCCTAGTGTCTTACCTCAGAAAGGTAGAGAATCCTAACCTCATTTTTCTAATCCTGCTTTAAAGGACATAAAAATTACTTTTACTGCGTTAATCTTCCACAAGGAAAGACTTGCTACTGTGCAGAAATTTGTGTTATCTTTTCTACTAGCATTCTACTCTGTCATAAAGTGTATGGGAGAAAACATACTTGCCTAGATTCTCTCCACTGTTTGCTGTGTGTCTGAGTGGGGGGAGGAGGAAGAACCTGATCTTCAATGTGAATAAAACCTCAAAAGCTGACCCGCTGTTAAGTCAAAGGAGTGGTGCCAGAAGTACCTGTGTGGGAATAAAAAGTCTGAAGAAGCTGACCATTCCTGCAAACAAAACAAAACAACAAACAAACAAACAAACAAACAAACAAAACCAAAAATGAATTAAAAAAAAATCCACTTTAACACAGCGTGCTGTGTGACAGAAGGAAGATCCCATTCTTACCACCCTTTAAAAAACACATCTGAAGCCCATTGTAGCAGCTCTCTATGGAACAAAGTGTCTTCTGGCATGGATGAGTGCTCATTTGCAGATACGAGTGTTGCTCGTGGCTAGAGGGTGGCTAAGAAGGGTAGGTCGTGTTCACTTCTTCTGAATTCCTGTGATACACGTTAGAAGTAATCTTTAAAATTACTTATCATGCTGTTTTCTGTTTGTTTGTTTGTTTGTTGAAAGTCATACTTTCTGAGATTCAACTTTACCAGGTGAGTGTAAAATAATTTTAATATGAGTAAACCAGGCCTGCACTGGTTGATCATTGCAGCCTAGAAAAAACTTCTCCCAAGACTGGCTAGCAGTTAGTACTAATTACAGAATCAAAAATAGGAATGGAGTGAATTGCTGCCTTGAGTTGCTGAAAATGGCTGTAGAATGGCTACGTTAGGTAATCAGGAGCCTCTTCTTGCAGCAGAGTGGTGGTACAACAAACAAGTGTCTCTCCTGTACCTCTCTCATCCTGGCAGGCTGCCAGTTTACCCAGCTACTCTCATTCTCCTCCTCAGCAGGGAGTGAAAATATGAGGGAAAGGCTTGTGGGCTGAGACACAGAGAGATCACATTCCAGTTGTCACCAAAGTGACCAAAACTCGCCCTGCTGGAAACAAGATGACTTATTCTACCCCTGTGACCAGTCAGTCTTACTGTGCACTACCTTTGTAAGAGTACCCTACATGCACATCTGAGAAACGGAATGAGACCTGAATACTGGAATTTTCCATTACTTCTCTGAGTTTTTTTCAGTAATAGACTAGATGCTCTATTCCCAAAGAAAATTGTTATGTGTTTATTTCCAAGATTGTATTTAGCTTGTATATTTAGCACACATGAACCTGTAATGAGAATTGTCCACCAGTGTGTGACCTCATTACAACCTGTGTGTGAGCTTACTGTAAGTTTAGATGTCACATATTCATATAAGCTGAATATGACCATATAAATAGCATCCAGTTTTTAAATATAACTGGATACTAGCTGTGGAATGGAAGTTGTTGGAGTCAGTATTTGTGTACTGTATTGCAAGGGTATATTTACATTCTTAATTTACTTTTACTTTTCAAATAATTTCATCTTTGTCCACTAGCTTTTGCCGATGACTTGATTTCCTGGAAATGTAGCATTTTTATCAGAAGGGTGGATACTTCTGGGATGTTTACTGCAAGTTTTGTATAGTCTTTCACAGTGTACTTTCCAAACTAATCCCATTGAATTTTGCAGGCATTTCCAAATCTGTCTTGATTGTTCTGTCCCTACGAGTTTGTGGTTTGGTCAGGTAGCCCATTATTATTCCGCCCTTGAGGGTAAATACAGGGTCCTGATTACAGGCTGGTCTATTTGCATTCTGCAGTTTACCACTCCTTTAATTTGTGTAAGTTTAAATCTGGGTTATACGTGAGTATTTTCTTCACATTTGAATGTCTCATGTCTGTCAGAGGCAGATGTTAATGAAGAATTTCCCCAAGACTTCTTTCTAGATTAAGAATACTTATTATTTTCCATAATACAGTTTGATAATGGTATAATGTCACTGCAGTTCACTTATATATCAATTACTGAAGTATCCAAAAGCAGGGAAAATAAACAATTTTTTTTTTTTCATTCATTTTCACCTGTTCCATTCATCCTTCCTGCAGAACAAAATTCCTGGCAGATTTCTGAACACTTTCGGTTCTTTATTTTCCTAAGTCCAGTCCTATTGTGTAGAGTTCACTGGCAGTAGTAGATAAGTATTTTAGAAAACAAAAGGTAGGAATTGTTTACTCTTGATAATGAGTTACAAGTATGAATCTTGTGAGAAAGAAAGCTTGGCCTGAATTCTCTGGCAAGACCTCACATAAGCACTTTTCTCTTAAAGGACTTTTAGCCCTCAGAAGAACAAAACATATGAAGAATGCCATGCCTTTTTAATGCAAGGAAGACCTTAGTACTGTAGACTACCTCTTGAAATAGTGAAAGAAATCTGCAACAGCAAGAAGTCTGTTAAAATATATGAACAAACATGAAAAGAAGCAAACAAGCCTGTTTTCCAAGGAAAATTTTGGGGTTTGCATCATGTTATAACAATTTATTAATGAGTAATATCATAAACAAATACTTTGGTATGGTTTTGTGTCCTAGCTTTCTGACACGTTCCTAAAACTCATCTCTGTAGCTCTGCTAGGAAGTAGGAGTATTGCCACCATGAAGAAAAGCAATTTGTAATGCATTCTCAGAAAGCCTACATTGTCCTGTTCAAAGGCTTTCATGCTGAAACATATTTTTATTTAATCCATATATCTGACATTCTGTTTACTCTTGGAGTATTTTGATCAGCTATTTGGCATCTGTCTATTAAGTAGGTCGGTGTTCACCAGAACACTTTAAGCCAGCACGGGAAATATGTGGACCTGGTTTTAATTTGCCAAGATTTCATCCAGTAGTCAGACATAGCATGTTCATCCCCACATTG
The DNA here is from genome assembly GCF_023343835.1 of Lagopus muta. Lineage (NCBI taxonomy): Eukaryota > Metazoa > Chordata > Aves > Galliformes > Phasianidae > Lagopus > Lagopus muta. The sequence continues at coordinate 37,600,871 of NC_064472.1, read as the reverse complement.
TCTAAGTTACAGAAAATAAATATCATAATCAAGTGTGATGCTAAAAACATGTACTCAAATAAACAACAAGCCGTCATGATGCAAAGTGACACAACAAAGACATATTCACACATTTTTCATCCCGTTTCTCTTCTCTCCTAGAAACACACCGAAAAAAAAACTCAAAGCAAAGCCAAAAAAAAACAAAAAAAAAAAAAACAAAAAAAACAAAAAAAACACCTCTGTCCTGTCACAGCACAACATTGCATTGCACATCTGCTTCTGAAAAGGCATAAAATAAAGTGATAGATGTTGATCACATTAATTAATGCTGAACCTAACAAGTCTCTGATGATGAAGCTGGGTTACATCAAAGAATTTTTAATTTTTTTTTTTAAGTTAAACATGATTACTAAAAAATTCATTCAGGACTGAAAACTGATTGAATATCTGTATGTAGGCAATGCCAACTAAAATACAGGAAATTATTACCTTAGTATTTGAATTTCTGAAAATATATCAGTTAGATTTCTTTCTAATTTAGAATATAATCCACATACCTGGCAAACAAATACCTGGACATCTAGCCCACATAGGTAAGAATTCCTGGTGTTTCATTTCTCTGAGGAGAAAGGAAAAATAGAGATGTCATTCTTAGGAGAGTGAAGATGCTGTGAATGTGCTACAAAATCTGACATATTTTATGATTTTATCACAAAATGCAAATGATGAAGATGTCAGATACAAATACATCTAGCATGTGTACTTGCCGATAAAACGAAGGATGATCTTTATGTAACTGTCTAGTTTAGAAATATTCTAAGGACTGAGATGGAAGAGCCTTCAGTTCTATTGTGAAATTGACTTCATTTAATGTAGTCTTGAGATTTATTGAAAAATTACCCAACTGACATAAACAATTTGATACTACCTTCACAGAATTTTTAAGTGCTTAGGTAAACAGTTGGCTTTTGCTTGCCTTTAGTCTATTAATTCACTAATCCATGCACTTGGCACAAGCCTACAAGAAAGCTAAAACAAAAGCAGATAGAGTGGTTGATTAAATTCCTTCACAAAAAGGTCAAACTACAAGAATGTTGCACTGTTTTGAAAGAGCTACAGAGCTTTCTTGAGATTCCTATTTCAAGCTTGTGTACTTTCCATCTGGTTGAAATGAGAGTGAATGGGAGGTGCCAAATAAAATGATCTCATTTACACTGAACTAAATTAGACAAAACTCACACTACTGAGGGCTCTCACTGAATTGAGCGAGGCAATGAACTGTGAACCTCAATGTTGTGTTGTGAAGTTTTAGCGGAAATAAACAGGATGAAAGGAAACTAGATATGGTGACAGAAACAATCCCTTGAAGATACATTTGGGCTTTCTCCATAAGCACTGCCCTCAGTTTATTTGTTTGACTGATTGATTGATGGTTGATTTTTGAAGTGAAATGAAGGCTAGCAAAAGCAGAGTTACACTTCGTAGTTGGTAAGCATTATTCTCCAGCTGCTCCTCAAAAATTTGTCAAAGTATATGTAACTTCTGAGTTATTTGGTACCAAGTTCGTCCAATAGGCAGCAGATCTGGAAACTAAAATTTTAGTTGACAGATCTACTATAAACAGTAAAACTGTATTAAATATTTAGCATAAAGGCCAGAAAGATCTTCAAAACAGGCCTTTGCATAGGTTCTCTTCCATGGCTTGTTTACGCATTGCAAGAAGACAATGTGCATTTACTCATTTTGTTTATTTCTTTATGTACTTACTACGTGCTACTATACTGTAGAGTAAGACAAAACAGTTTGAATACTCTTGTGTGACTTCCTTCTACTATTTATTTCTTACCTCTAGAAATGAGTGTGCAAGTCAGTTGTCTGATATTAGAAAATGCCAATCAAAACATTAAACAGACAAGTTCTTCTCTTCTATTTAAGAAGAAAGTGAAAGATTTATATTCAAAGCATGATGCTCTTTTCCACCACCCAAAAGTAGATCACTGCATCATCTCAAAATATCTTTTCCAATTTACTGTATTCTAGTTGCCAAATACAAGTTTGCCAATTTTCTGATGGCCTTTACTGATGCCCTTCTTGCTAGTACTTTTTTTGCCAAAGCACGTTACATGAGGCCAAAATAAGCAATCCAAGGCTGCAGGTGGTGATGTTAACAATGTGGAAAAGTTGGTTAGAACATCTCCACACAATCTAGCAGGCCTGTTTCAAGCATTTGCAGGTTGGGGTGCCCTCTTGATAGTAAACAGAATACAAAATCTTCTGCAACTATACTGATTAGGATGCTGACGACAATTATTATTATTCATGAGGTGGGGAAGAAATCATTTTAACTGCCAAAGAGCAAAACAGTCACTATTTTCATTTCTAATGGATGCAGCTTAACTGGGAGATCTGAAGGAGAAGCACACAGTGCATCCATACTGTAATTAATTTATTAACAAACGTCATCAATTTCAGGATTTAAAATAAGGTATTTCTACTCAGGTGAGAAAATGATGTAGCAGCAGCTTGGAGAGCAGGTCTGTCAGATTTCACACATGGCTGTACAGGATCTGACTGGGATATTCACTTTCTCCACAGCAGCCCATGAAGTGTTGTGCTATGTTCTTGTAGCTAGAACACTATTGATATAGCGAGTGTTTTTTCTATTGCTGACCAGGGCTTCACAGCATCAAGATTCCCTGCAAGCCCTGCCAAAAATCAGTAGGCTGAGAGCGGGCAGGAAGGCTACAGGGCATGTTGTCTGGGTATCTAAACTAACTCAACCAAAGAGACATTGCATACTGTATGGTGTCACACTCAGCAGCAGAATCTGAGAAAGAGGAAGGACAAGGGGGCACACTGTTGTTAAAACACCTGACCGGAGTGATCACTATGCATATTAAATCTCCCTACACAAGCACACAAGATGTGGCTAGCTGTTGCTTATTGATGGAAGCAGAGAATAACTGTTTTTTCGCTCTTTTTTTTTTTTCTTTTTCTTGCTTGTTTTGTTTTATTTTCTTTTGTTCTTTTCTCATTTTCCATTAATTAAATTGTCCTTCTCACCACACAATTTTTTCCAACATTTTTTCTCCTCTCCATCATGCTTTCCTGAGAGGGAATGACACAGCAGTGTGATAGAGCTTAGCCATCTATTGGTGTGAAAACACCATGGTTTCATATGAATTAGCTTCTCATATTGCTTCCAACAGCCAGTTCCCATTGTCCATCAGGGAACCTGCTGGACACAAGCAGATTACATGCGGTGTGGAAGTCAAAGCAAAGGTCCATGCTGAAGGGAATCATGAAACACAAAGTGGTGATGCAAAAGGGAATCATCAACATCTTCAACAGTTCATAATCTTCATCAATGACCTTGCGGAGGGAATAGAAGCCACCCTCAGCAAGTTTGCTGATGATATGAAGCTGTGAGGATTGGCTGACACGCCTGAAGGCTGTGCTGCCGTTCAGCGAGACCTGGACAGGCTGGAGAGCTGGGCAGTGAGAAACCGGATGAGGTTCAACAAAAGCAAGTGTGGAGTCTTACACCTAGGGAGGAATAATTGCATGCACCAATGCAGGTTGGGGGATGAGCTGCTGGAGGGGAGCTGTGCAGACAGGGACCTGGGCGTCCTGGTGGATGACAGGTTGGCCATGAAGCAGCAGTGTGCCCTCGTGGCCAAAAAGGCCAGTGGCATTCCGGGGTGCATTAAAAAGAGCATGGCCAGCAGGTCGAGGGAGGTGATCCTCCCCCTCTACTCTGCCCTGGTGAGGCCTCATCTGGAGTATTGTGTCCAGTTCTGGGCTCCCCAGTACTAAAAAGACAGGGATCTCTTGGAAAGAGTCCAGCGGAGGGCCACAAAGATGGTGAAGAGCCTGGAGCATCTCTCCTATGAAGAAAGGCTGAGTGAACTGGGTCTGTTTAGCCTTGAGAAAAGAAGACTGAGAGAAGATCTAATCCAGGTTTATAAATATCTGAGATGTAGGGGCCATAGTGGTGAGGCCAGTCTCTTTTCAGTGGTATGTGGAGACAGGACAAGGGGAAACGGACACAAGCTGCAGCATAGGAAGTTCCACACAAATGTGGGCAAGAACTTCTTTACGGTGAGGGTGACGGAGCACTGGAACAGGCTGCCCAGGGGGGTTGTGGAGTCTCCTTCTCTGGAGATACTCAAGTCTCACCTGGATGCCTACCTGTGTGACCTGGTGTAGGGAACCTGCTTTGGCAGGGGGGTTGGTCTCGATGATCTCTAGAGGTCCCTTCCAACCCCTACAGTTCTGCGATTCTGTGATATTGCAGTCTATCCATGAGCGTGTGCCATCGTGACGTGATTTGTAGCTCACAAACCGCACAAAAGGCCCAGGAGAAGGATTTATGGGTGCACAGCCACAGCGGGTGCAGAGAGCACCGCCTCTCGTACAGCACGGTGTGCGTAGGGTGTGTGTGTGAAGGATGAACCTCGGAAAGGAGACACTGGGAACAGCGCGTGCTTCTGTGTTCTAATCTTTTATTGGAAACGCGTAAGCCCCGCTAGTGGCGACGGGGGTGCCGCCTCTTGCAGGGCGGAGGAGCGCGCTGGGCGCTGCCGGCCCTCCTCTTCGTGGGGCGCCGGGACCCCCCAGCCGAGCGCTTCCTGCGCCGGCCGTGAGCGGAGGGGCCGCGGCTGCGGCGCTGACCAGAGGGACCGGCTTCTTCGGGGCCCGGCTCCTCGCCGGGACCTGTGCCGAGGGCCCCGCTGGACGTGCCGGGGAGCTCCTCTGCGTCGGGACCCGCGGAGCTGCCGGAGGGCACGGCGCTGCGATCGATGGCATCTTGCGGGGAGGCGGCGGGACCGGACGGGGCCGCGGGGCCGTCCTGCTGCTCCTGGGCAGCGCTGGGATCTTCGACGCCCAGAAGCCTGCGGGCCCCCTGGCCGCACCGGCTCTCGATAGCGGTGATGAGGCCGTCGATGAGCGGTGCGGAGCTGGGTCCCAGGGCGTGCTCTGTGCACTCCACCAGGACGTCCCGGTCCGGCCCCACCTGGCACAGGAATGCCAGGATCATGCCTTTGAGCCAGTTGATTTTCCACCAACGCAGCTCCCCGTTGCGGCGCAATTCTTCCTCCAGCCAGGGCAGCACCGGGTCCAGGATGTCTCTTTGGTCCCTGAAAAGTGCCGCCCACTGCTCCGGCAGGAGGCCGCCCACTCGCTCCTGCTCCTCGGCCGTGGGCTCAGGGGACGGCGGTGGAAGGGGTGGCAGAAGTTCCTCCTCGCCGTCAGGGTCAGTGGCAGCGGTGGCGCCGAAGCCGGCGGGCACCGGCAGTGCGGGCGGGGAGACGATGCAGTCCACGAACTGATTGTCTCCCCGCACAGAGACCCGGATGGTCTGCATGGCCGAGCGGCAGAGCGGGCAGCTGTCCCTCAGCCTCGCCCACCGCTGGATGCAGCCAAGGCAGAAAGTGTGATTGCACGGAATCACACAGGCCGTGTCCCGCCGCACGTCGCGGCACACAGGACACGTCCATGCCTCTTCTGCAGCCATGGTCTTCTCGCTGCAGGGGCTGGGAGAACCGAGGATGACCAGCTGTTCTCCCTCAACGCAGCCGCAGAGGTGCTGTCTGCCCTGCAAGAGGAAGGAAGGTCACAGTCACTCGCCGTGCCAGGGTGTGCGAGTCCTCTGCACAAAGCCCTCCCAAGGCCACGACTGGGCCTTCTCGTGCTCCCCGCTGGCACAGGGCCAGGCTCCCCACGGCTGCCCTGAGGGACCCAGGTGTCCCCGCACCACTCACCTCCGCTGCTGCGGGTGCGCTCCGTAGGGGCCCGGCTGCCTGCACGAGGCAGGGCCGGGGAAACAGACGCGATGCTGCGGGGTCAGGCACTGAGATGCTGCGAGCAGCCCCAGGCACGACCCAGCACAGCACAGCCAAAACCTTGCTCGACCTCCAAGCCTCGCAGAGCTGCTCAGCACGGTCCAGGAACGAGCCAGACTGAGCCAGGCGCGGCCAGCACCCCACTATGAGCAGTGAGGGCAAGGCTGTCACAATCCGTCACCCGGCGACGTCACAGCCTGTTGCTCGGTGACATCACAGACTCATCCCGATTGGCAAAGACCTCCAAGATCATCAAGTCCAAACTCTAACCTAGCACTTCCAAATCTACCACTGAACTGTGTCCCTAAAGACCGCATCTCCACGTCCTTCAAGGTTGGGGACTCAATTTCCTACCTGTCCAGGAAGAAGAGACATAGTAAAATACCTTCTCCTGGAAGGCAAGCAAACTGTCATAGGCACGAATTGGCCAACAGCAGTCACCAGCACTGAGAGGAGAAATAAAGAATGTCATTTTAAAACAGACTTACAGGGCATGGTCTCCTACTGCATAATGCCAGCTCGATGTCAGTGTAGTCCCACTGTCCAGTCTCACAGCAGCTTTATTCCTGCACATACCAACTGTCTTACACATGCTGCACATTGCAGTTTCTCGAAGGTAGATGATGATACATATTAGTATAAGTGTTCAAGGAGCACAGTGGTGAAACGCTTTACACGATACAACATCAGATAACAATTGTCAGTTCCAGAAGGGTTATACACTGAGAGGCATTCGCTTAATTAGTTACATGTGCATGCATATGTAGCCTTCCGCATCATGCTGTGAGATGGATGCATCTGATGATCACTTATCGTGCACTTTGAGCAACGTGGTCCAAACATAAACATGTACTTTAGTGGGAAATTTAAATAGCACAGCTATCCTGTAGGCTTTGGTCATCCCACCTGTATAACTGCCCAAGCTGGGCAGTTTTATGGGGAATCAAAGCAAGCCTAGAGTTACTTAACTTTTGGAAATCTTGCCATAGCAACTTTAGGAGGAAAGAGGGAAAGGGGGAGGAATGGAGAGAGACTGCCAGTCCTGGATCCAGCATCTGACCTGCCAGTGGGGTGTCAGGCGTGGAGGGAAAGGGCCCCCCCTAGACTTGTACATGTGCTTACCTATAGGCCCCAGTACCCAGTACTTTTGGAGCCTTCTCTTGTCCCAGTTCCAGGACTGGTTGAGACATCTATCAGATCAAGAGGAACTGTCAGCTGGATTGGGCTACTAGGACTGAAGTTTCTCAGGAATGGCAACATAATGGTGAATTATCTTTGACTTGGTGGGCACATGAAATGGCTAGGAAGAGAAACAAAACAGACATGAACTCAGGACTGAAAAGTGGAGGTGAACATGAATGATATCCACCCTCAGCAACTTTGCTGATGATATGAAGCTGTGAGGATTGGCTGACACGCCTGAAGGCTGTGCTGGTAAGGCCTCATCTGGAGTACTGTGTCCTATTCTGGGCTCCCCAGTACAAAAAAGACAGGGATCTCTTGGAAAGAGTCCAGCAGAGGGCCACAAAGATGATGAAGGGCCTGGAGCATCTCCCCTACGAAGAAAGGCTGAGTGAACTGGGTCTATTTAGCCTTGAGAAAAGAAGACTGAGAGAGGATCTAATCCAGGTTCATAAATATCTGAGGTGTGGGGGCCACAGTGGTGAGGCCAGTCTCTTTTCAGTGGTATGTGGAGACAGGACAAGGGGACACGGACACAAGCTGCAGCATAGGAAGTTCCACACAAATGTGGGCAAGAACTTCTTTACGGTGAGGGTGACGGAGCACTGGAACAGGCTGCCCAGGGGGGTTGTGGAGTCTCCTTCTCTGGAGATACTCAAGTCTCACCTGGATGCCTACCTGTGTGACCTGGTGTAGGGAACCTGCTTTGGCAGGGGGGTTGGTCTCGATGATCTCTAGAGGTCCCTTCCAACCCCTACAGTTCTGCGATTCTGTGATATTGCAGTCTATCCATGAGCGTGTGCCATCGTGACGTGATTTGTAGCTCACAAACCGCACAAAAGGCCCAGGAGAAGGATTTATGGGTGCACAGCCACAGCGGGTGCAGAGAGCACCGCCTCTCGTACAGCACGGTGTGCGTAGGGTGTGTGTGTGAAGGATGAACCTCGGAAAGGACAGACACTGGGAACAGCGCGTGCTTCTGTGTTCTAATATTTATTGGAAACGCGTAAGCCCCGCTAGTGGCGACGGGGGCGCCGCCTCTTGCAGGGCGGAGGAGCGCGCTGGGCGCTGCCGGCCCTCCTCTTCGTGGGGCGCCGGGACCCCCCAGCCGAGCGCTTCCTGCGCCGGCCGTGAGCGGAGGGGCCGCGGCTGCGGCGCTGACCAGAGGGACCGGCTTCTTCGGGGCCCGGCTCCTCGCCAGGACCTGTGCCGAGGGCCCCGCTGGACGTGCCGGGGAGCTCCTCTGCGTCGGGACCCGCGGAGCTGCCGGAGGGCACGGCGCTGCGATCGATGGCATCTTGCGGGGAGGCGGCGGGACCGGACGGGGCCGCGGGGCCGTCCTGCTGCTCCTGGGCAGCGCTGGCATCTTCGACGCCCAGCAGCCTGCGGGCCCCCTGGCCGCACCGGCTCTCGATAGCGGTGATGAGGCCGTCGATGAGCGGCGCGGAGCTGGGTCCCAGGGCGTGCTCTGTGCACTCCACCAGGACGTCCCGGTCCGGCCCCACCTGGCACAGGAATGCCAGGATCATGCCTTTGAGCCAGTTGATTTTCCACCAACGCAGCTCCCCGTTGCGGCGCAATTCTTCCTCCAGCCAGGGCAGCACCGGGTCCAGGATGTCTCTTCGGTCCCTGAAAAGTGCCGCCCACTGCTCCGGCAGGAGGCCGCCCACTCGCTCCTGCTCCTCGGCCGTGGGCTCAGGGGACGGCGGTGGAAGGGGTGGCAGAAGTTCCTCCTCGCCGTCAGGGTCAGTGGCAGCGGTGGCGCCGAAGCCGGCGGGCACCGGCAGTGCGGGCGGGGAGACGATGCAGTCCACGAACTGATTGTCTCCCCGCACAGAGACCCGGATGGTCTGCATGGCCGAGCGGCAGAGCGGGCAGCTGTCCCTCAGCCTCGCCCACCGCTGGATGCAGCCAAGGCAGAAAGTGTGATTGCACGGAATCACACAGGCCGTGTCCCGCCGCACGTCGCGGCACACAGGACACGTCCATGCCTCTTCTGCAGCCATGGTCTTCTCGCTGCAGGGGCTGGGAGAACCGAGGATGACCAGCTGTTCTCCCTCAACGCAGCCGCAGAGGTGCTGTCTGCCCTGCAAGAGGAAGGAAGGTCACAGTCACTCGCCGTGCCAGGGTGTGCGAGTCCTCTGCACAAAGCCCTCCCAAGGCCACGACTGGGCCTTCTCGTGCTCCCCGCTGGCACAGGGCCAGGCTCCCCACGGCTGCCCTGAGGGACCCAGGTGTCCCCGCACCACTCACCTCCGCTGCTGCGGGTGCGCTCCGTAGGGGCCCGGCTGCCTGCACGAGGCAGGGCCGGGGAAACAGACGCGATGCTGCGGGGTCAGGCACTGAGATGCTGCGAGCAGCCCCAGGCACGACCCAGCACAGCACAGCCAAAACCTTGCTCGACCTCCAAGCCTCGCAGAGCTGCTCAGCACGGTCCAGGAACGAGCCAGACTGAGCCAGGCGCGGCCAGCACCCCACTATGAGCAGTGAGGGCAAGGCTGTCACAATCCGTCACCCGGCGACGTCACAGCCTGTTGCTCGGTGACATCACAGACTCATCCCGATTGGCAAAGACCTCCAAGATCATCAAGTCCAAACTCTAACCTAGCACTTCCAAATCTACCACTGAACTGTGTCCCTAAAGACCGCATCTCCACGTCCTTCAAGGTTGGGGACTCAATTTCCTACCTGTCCAGGAAGAAGAGACATAGTAAAATACCTTCTCCTGGAAGGCAAGCAAACTGTCATAGGCACGAATTGGCCAACAGCAGTCACCAGCACTGAGAGGAGAAATAAAGAATGTCATTTTAAAACAGACTTACAGGGCATGGTCTCCTACTGCATAATGCCAGCTCGATGTCAGTGTAGTCCCACTGTCCAGTCTCACAGCAGCTTTATTCCTGCACATACCAACTGTCTTACACATGCTGCACATTGCAGTTTCTCGAAGGTAGATGATGATACATATTAGTATAAGTGTTCAAGGAGCACAGTGGTGAAACGCTTTACACGATACAACATCAGATAACAATTGTCAGTTCCAGAAGGGTTATACACTGAGAGGCATTCGCTTAATTAGTTACATGTGCATGCATATGTAGCCTTCCGCATCATGCTGTGAGATGGATGCATCTGATGATCACTTATCGTGCACTTTGAGCAACGTGGTCCAAACATAAACATGTACTTTAGTGGGAAATTTAAATAGCACAGCTATCCTGTAGGCTTTGGTCATCCCACCTGTATAACTGCCCAAGCTGGGCAGTTTTATGGGGAATCAAAGCAAGCCTAGAGTTACTTAACTTTTGGAAATCTTGCCATAGCAACTTTAGGAGGAAAGAGGGAAAGGGGGAGGAATGGAGAGAGACTGCCAGTCCTGGATCCAGCGTCTGACCTGCCAGTGGGGTGTCAGGCGTGGAGGGAAAGGGCCCCCCCTAGACTTGTACATGTGCTTACCTATAGGCCCCAGTACCCAGTACTTTTGGAGCCTTCTCTTGTCCCAGTTCCAGGACTGGTTGAGACATCTATCAGATCAAGAGGAACTGTCAGCTGGATTGGGCTACTAGGACTGAAGTTTCTCAGGAATGGCAACATAATGGTGAATTATCTTTGACTTGGTGGGCACATGATACGGCTAGGAAGAGAAACAAAACAGACATGAACTCAGGACTGAAAAGTGGAGGTGAACATGAATGATATCCACCCTCAGCAACTTTGCTGATGATACGAAGCTGCGAGGATTGGCTGACACGCCTGAAGGCTGTGCTGGTAAGGCCTCATCTGGAGTACTGTGTCCTATTCTGGGCTCCCCAGTATAAAAAAGACAGGGATCTCTTGGAAAGAGTCCAGCAGAGGGCCACAAAGATGATGAAGGGCCTGGAGCATCTCCCCTACGAAGAAAGGCTGAGTGAACTGGGTCTATTTAGCCTTGAGAAAAGAAGACTGAGAGAGGATCTAATCCAGGTTCATAAATATCTGAGGTGTGGGGGCCATAGTGGTGAGGCCAGTCTCTTTTCAGTGGTACGTGGAGACAGGACAAGGGGAAACGGACACAAGCTGCAGCATAGGAAGTTCCACACAAATGTGGGCAAGAACTTCTTTACAGTGAGGGTGATGGAGCACTGGAACAGGCTGCCCAGGGTGTTGTGGAGTCTCCTTCTCTGGGGATACTCAAGTCTCACCTGGACGCCTACCTGTGCGACCTGGTGTAGGGAACCTGCTTTGGCAGGGGGTGGGGTGGACTTGATGATCTGTGGAGGTCCCTTCCAACCCCTACAATTCTGTGATTCTGTGATTCTGTGAATGGAATAAGGCTGATATCCCAGTTAGAATGCACAAACTTCTAGGTGTGGCTGTAACAGACTAGAATCAAAGATTGAGCCCAACTACTACATATTCTCTTCATTTGTAGCCCTGTGTTTGGCATTTCCCATGTCATCAAATCCAACATAAGCAATATTAACACACTAGGTTTTGCACCACTGAGTAAAATCTGGGACCACATGTACAATTGTTTTAATGCAGCCCTAAATGGAAAGTGGAGATTATGGCTAACTTTTCCCTCACTGTTGTGCAAATACTTCTTGTACTAAGACAACATGTGGTTGCAGACAAGTAGTGTGCACTGAGGAGGGTCTCTTTGCAGGGGCAGACACGAATGATTATTAGGGCTGCTTTTTAAAAGCAGGATGCAGACTGCTAAATGAAGAAGTGGTTGCCTTGTATAACTGACAGTACTATAACAAATGCAGGCACTGCCTTTGTAAACATGGAGCATATTATTGATGTCAGTAATATTATAAATTCTTGTTTCCATTAGAAATCAGTAATTACCACCGCAGTCTATCTTTTGTTGTTGCTGTTGTTTGTTTTGTTGTTGTTTGCTTGTTTGTTATTTGTTAGTGTGAGAATAAGCACAAGAAATGTAAGAGAATGATCTTAAAACTTGTTAATTAGCAAGAAGGAAGAAATACTTCAGGCATTTCCTTTATTTCCTCCTCCATGAAATGTATGTCACTAGAACTACTATTTTCATCATCTTCATGATACTATTGTACCTGTGGAAGGACTTTCTCCCTCGGAGCTTGAATATTAATAAGGCTTTCCAAAATAGAATAGAAAGCAGAGCCTATGCAGGATATTCTTGGACATAAAAAATGCAGATCTACCACTGGGGCAACATGACATTTTGAGAGGGGATCTGTTCTGCCCAGTGCTTCTATATAAAATCCGCAAATGACTCTAGTGGTCACTGATTCAGTTTTTTTAAACATTTGTTGTCATTGTGAAACATGTTCTTGTGGTGAAGACAATTTTGAAGATGTGCCTCTCTCTATTTTTTTTTTTGCAACGTGTTCCCAAACATCATGAAGTATTATCGTAAGCATAAAACAGTCTTTAATATCCATGCTCATTCACACTTAAGCTAATTTCCATTTAAGAAGCTCAGACCTTCTGCTTCTTGTCTCCCTTTCTTCCCCATGAAAAGAGTAAATTAAGAATCAAGTATTTTCCAAATCAGAAAAATGTATTAAAAACAAATATTTAGGAGGGTTTAGTTCTCTTTTTATTTCTTTCCTCTTCTTTTTGTTGTTGTTGTTCTAACTCATCAGACTCCCAAATGATCCAGCTTCACCAAAATTTGAGGTAGAGCTCCACTTTAGGATCAGTTTTCTTCACAGTTGTAAATGATCCTGATGCAGAACTGGAATGCATAATAAATGAGCTTGTGAATGACAATAAATTAGGGGGGACCTGTTGATTCCCTCCAGAGCAGTGAAGCTTTGCAGAGAGATTTTGACAAACTAAAGGTTGAGCAATCACCAACCGTACAAATTTAACATGACCAAGCATCAGATTCAGCGCCTGGGAAGGATCAGCCCCGGAGGGACAGTCGTACAGACTGTGGGATAAAAGCCTGGAGAGTAGTCACGTGGAAAGGGTTGATGCCAAGCTAAAGACAAGTTAAATGTGAGTCAGCAGAGTTTCCTCATGGCCAAAAAGGCCAAAGGTACATCAGGCTGCTAGCCAGTCAATGATAGGGATTGCCTGTTCTGTGCTGCACTGTGTGGCTTCACCTCCAGCACTGTGCCACAACAGAAGAAAGCAATATAAACATTAGAAAGCACCCAAAGGAGGGCTACAGAGAAGAGTGTAGAGGGCAGGATGCAAGAGAAGCAGCTGAGGTCCCTGGGTGCGTTCAGCCCACAGCAGGGCAGGCTGAGGAGAGGCCTGATGGCGGCTGCAGCTCCTCACAGGGAGCGGAGGGGCAGCGCTGAGCTCTGCTCTGTGTGACAGCGGCATGGAGCTGTGTGAGGGGAGGGCAGATGGGGATTGGGACAGGTTGTGCACCACAGCGTGCATGGAACAGCCTGCCCAGGGCAGCAGGCATGGCGTGACAGGGTTCAAGGAGTGTTCAGACAATGTTCTCAGACATAAGGTATGGGTTTGGGGTGGTACTGTGTGAAGCCATGACTTAGACTGGATGGGTGATTTTTGTGGGTCCCTTCCAACTCAGGATATTCTATGATTACGTCATTCTGTGAAGTTATTTCTGTTTTATTTTATTCTGTTTTCTTGATGGTTTTGTTGTTGTTGTTTGGTTGGTTTTATTACACTCAGTGAACTGGAAAAACCACAGCTTACGCAGCTGTATTTGTTTACCATTTTCTTAACACAGCTAACTTCTTCCTGTAACATGTTATTCCTTCTTACATTCCATTTTCACAGGAATACTGATCAGAAATAACTAACCTCCAAGTTGCCTCATATCTATTCATCCACAAAGTACTGCACAGCTCCTGACAACACAGGTCTCAAATGATTTCACAAACATGTGAATAATCTTGTTTTTCTACATTTGACTGTGGTAGCACTGTGTTGTTTGCTGAGAAATACAAAGTAATTTGGAATGCAGACCCTCAAAAATATAATAATCTTACTTCTATTTAGAACTGCAAGTTATGTAAGATACCTTGCTTTGTATGTCTATACTTCTGCTACTAAAGCCTCTGTGTGTAGGATTCCCTCTGAAGACTGCAACAAAATGTTACTCAGTCTGAATTATGTCTGAATTATTTAGAAATCTAAATAAAAGATTTAAATTGTTTTCATACATGTGTGCAAACTAGCTACAAACATGTTGATCTGGATCAGTGGTAGCTGAAAAAAAAAGTGATGTGCAAATGGCATTCACTGTGATGCAGGGCTAATTAGATCATAGTTGCTTAAATTGAGACACATATTAAACTGCTCTTGGAAGACAGACAAATAGGTCTGTGTAATTCATGTAAAGGCTGTGAATAAAACTTACGTTCTTCAGTAGCTTTAAAATGTACACAATTTTAAGTGCTAACCATGAAAAATGCTCATATGGCACAAGGCAGTGCTGTGTAGAGACCAGGGAAAGCAGGTAAGCCACTGAAAGTAGCACTGTGCATTTTTGATGCCAACTGAGGGCTCAGTGGAGAGAGCTAAGAATGAAAAAGCTGGGAGCAAATTTTGAACACGACAGACTTGTAAGCTAGATACAAAAAGCATCAGGACCTACATGTCTGCTACTTCTGGACTGCACCAGTAATGAATCAAACAAGCTTTGCCACTCACACACTGCTAGTAATACATAAGTTGTAGCTGCTGGAATTTTTTGCAATTGCCAGAAAGTGCACAGTAGATAATATCAACTATGCCTTATTTTGCTGACATTGACTGTACTTGCTCCTTCAGTGTCACGTAATACCAGCCACCACGTACATCTGCATCTTTTCTCTCTAGAAGAACGTGGTCTATTCAAACAGAATAAAAAACTTCATACTACAACAGAACAAATAAACAAAAACAATAAAACCTCCCATGTTTTGCTATTCCAGACAAAAACTCAGAAAAATAATTTTGAAGCAGGTGTGTTTATTAGACACTCTTGCAAGAGTGCTTTGTATATAACTTTGTACTCCAATTTCACCATCTGGTTTCAGCCCACTAAAAGTAAGGCATGCCAGTGTCCTTGGACTGAACTCCTGAATCAATGAGAGTTTTGTCATGCTGGGAATGGAAACTTCCAAGGAGCTGGTTAAAATGCTACTAGTTTTACTACAGTACTCTCTTTTCTCTGAGTCACCTCTTGGATATTTCAACAGAGCCCAGTGTAACCAGAATTTCCAGCTTGGCCAGAATGGTCCTGGAATATCACAGTATCCAGCAGTATTATACTGCTGTTTTCCCCAGCTTTACATAGAAGAAACAGGATATTCCTGCTTTCACCTTAAGCCATATCTAGGAAAATACCCTTTTGCAGTATTGCAGCAGGAAGCAGAGGCTCTGGCACAAGGTTGTGATGTGGTACAAGTCATGTGATCTATTATGAAATGATGAACAGAGCACATTCTGCATTGCATGAAATACTGCTTGGTACACTGAGTTCACAAAGCTTCTATTTGATCAGGTAACCTGACACAGCCCTATACAGATGACTTAACACGATTCTCTTTATTCCATTTTCTATGTTTGTATATATATACACTAGAAAAACTAGAAGAACTTTCCACAAACAACGATTGTTAAAGATAATCCAGCAAAAGCAAGGAAGTTCCTTTCTAACTGACTGGAATAGTGCCTTTCAGATCCCAGGCAGGAATGAGCTACTGAACTTGTCTTCTGGCAGTGCTAGCAGACATGATCACCACTAAAATTGTTTCACTTTTTTTTTTTTTTTTTCTTTTCTCTTTTTGGTGTGTGTGTGTGGAAAACCTCCACTAACTCTACTAAATTTCAATACAGGTAACTAAATACTAGTTACACAAGATTGCCCCCTCAAAAACTTGAACTAAATGCAATCAACAGCAAAATAAACACACATAGTGTCAGGGATGCCTTGGATTTTAGCTGGATCACAGCAGTTCACCACTAGAGAAAAGTGAACAGCAGTATCACTGTTCACAGAATGCATTTGATAAATAGGAGTCATCAGGCTTCTGCAAAAATACTAACCAAGTAGTTCTTAAATACTTTGTGGACTTGCTATTTTGCAAGGGTTTTTTTTTGTTGCTGAGAGAAAATCGTAAATGTTATGTTCAAACCTACAGATACGGAAAGAGACTGCATGCCATCTTGTGGATATCACAAGAACAGCAAAAATTGTTCTGAAAAGCAGTCGTCATTAAGGAAAAAAAAAAAAAAAAAAAAGAAAGAAAGAAAAAAAACACCACAAACAAACAAAAAACCAAGAACAGACAAACAAAAAAAACAAGCGTGAAGTACAACTCCTGGCTGGTGCACACAGCACCACCCGAAATTCAAGACTTATGTCTGTCCCAACGCCCCTGACCTCCGGCAGCTCAGGGCTGTGCCCGCTGCCCTGGGCAGTCTGTTCTGTGCCCACACCGCCCTCTCGTTCACAATGCGTTCCTCATATCACGCCTGACCCCCCAGCAGCGCTCCTTGCTGCTCCCTCGTTTCCTCTCAATACTGTGCTCAATATCCAAGATGCTTCTGCTATCAAGGAACGAACGGATGTGGCAGCAGCGCTTTTCTTCTTATATGCACTACCACCCCTCGGCGTTGAACAGCTGCGATTACAACAGTGAGAGTTTGTAAGTCAGCCAGAGCTCCTGACACTGAAGTAACGAGTGTCACAGACAAAACGCAACCAGCCACCGGCAGCGGCCGCGCTCCGGCTCTGACGGGAGAGCCAGCGCCCGGCTGTGGGCGAGCCCATCCGTGGGGGAGGCCGGCGCCTGGCAGAGCGTCCTTCGCCTCGAAAAAGGGGGCACTGCTCCTGCTCTCCCCTCCGCGTGGTAGTGCCCAGGACGAGGAAGAGGCGAGGGCCTGAGGCAACCGTCGGCGTCGAGCGGCTGGAAGGTGGACGCTGGTGGCGATGCGGGGCCGGTGTGCGGCCGCCATGAGGCACCTGCCGTACTTCTGCCGTGGGGAGGTGGTGAAGGGCTTCGGCAGGGGCTCCAGAGAGCTGGGCGTACCCACCGGTGAGCGGGACGGGGCCGGGCAGCGGGCGGCTGCGCTGGTGCGCGGCGTGAGGCGCATCGCGCTCCTTATCTGCAGCGGCTTCGGCCGCCGTCTGACAGCTTTTTTTTTTTGCTTTTTTTTTTTTTTTTTTCTTACGATGGCCGTGATGATTTGCGGGGTGCTGAACAGTGCTTACAATGCGGTGTGCGCGGAGCTGCGATGTGGCAGTTTGGTGCAAACCTGTTGGGCCAAGCTGGAGCGTGGAGATAGCTGTGAGAAACGTAAAGACGGTGATTCAGGGGTTGAAAAGCAGAGCAAACGGGTGTACCCTAAAGAGGGCCGTATGTTTCACATGGCTGCTCCCTTCTCGATCTAATTAACAGTGAAGATGTAAATGAAACGCATTTTGTTCTCTTCTAAAGAGGCGCTGAAGCAGCTGTGTGGTGCCCATCGCAGTAGACAAGAGAACCTGAAGGAGCAAGCCTGAAGTATCAGGCTTGCAACGGCATCAGTTAATAGAAACACGTTATTTTTCTTTTATTTGCATCAGTGCGAGTTAATGGAATTCTGGAGGGTGGTGTTCTGGAGTGAGGGAAGTTAGTGGCTGCTTGTGAACCAAAACAGATCACTAACTGAACGTTCTTTAGCATTGGCCTGAAACCCTGTGTGAAGAGCTCTGCGCAAAGTTCAGGAGGGCAGTGGTTTGGGGCTCATTCCCTTCACTCAGGCAGGAGTTTATTTCAGATTCGTAGTTTTCAAAGAAAATCCCGTAAATCCCCAGTTGTGGGTAACCTGAAAGGCAGTATGAAAACTCTGACAGGTGACTGAAATCACCATGTTTTCACATGTTTTATCTGCTGCAGGAAGTGTTACTAGCCCTTTGGTGCATAATTCTGCTGCCACTCAGAGATTTGATTTTTCTGTTCTTTGATCATATTGAAGCAGTGATGCTTCTAATAGTGAAATGCGGACATAATGGTTAGTTTATTATTTTTCATTGTAGAATAGGATGTGTGTTACTCTAAAATAGTATGCATAGGTGATAGGATGACTGGTATCATCACAGGACTACTTTTTACAAAGCTGTTTTCTTGTTTATACTTTGCAAATAGTATGTTGTATTGCTGTCATCATTATACATGCACAAAGAGCATGTAGGCAGAGCTTGCCTTGTAAGTATTTGAAAATTGTATTGTTATTGACTTACACAAATGTGCACTTTTTAAAATTTTTGCAGCTAACTTTTCTGAGCAAGTAGTCGAAAGCTTTCCATCCGATATCCCTACTGGTATATACTATGGATGGGCCTCTGTTGGAAATGGAGATGTTCATAAAATGGTTTTGAGCATAGGATGGAATCCTTTCTATAAGAATATTAAGAAATCAGTGGTAAGAACTTTGCTTTGTGTGGTACTTTGACTATAGTAAATGAGCAGGACATTGACTTTGAAAAAGATAAGCAGAATTTGGTCCATAAGTGATATTTAGAAATTCTGTCTGCTGTTAGAAATGTGTTCAGTGTACATGTGTTTGTAATCTGAAACTGTAACTGGACAGTGTGCAGCTGTATATAAATAAAGTTTAAGTAGAATTTTTTTCTTCCACCACCACTTAAATTCTTCTGGAGCATGTTTGTGTTTGTTGTTTTGACAGGTAGATAAACGTAACCATTAAATTCAAAACCTGTATTAAGCTTATGAGTTATGAGAGCCCTAGAATGAGGTAGAACATGCTAACCTTTTGCCCTCCATTATTCATACAGATTAAAAATAAGAAATTTGAGGACATTTTAATTACTAGTGGTTTTGCATTAATTTTACTCTTAAATGGTGTGTGGTTCTGTGACTTAATATGCAGATTCAAGATTCAAAAGTAAATAGTAACAGGATGGAGCTTAAATCCCAAACTGGCATCTTTATTTTTCTTAGTGTCATGTTTTTGTGCTTTTCTTGAGTCTTGCAGAACTTGGTTTTAATTGCTTATACCTGGAAGCAATTTTGTTTCACGATGAATCTCTGCTTTGAAGACAACTGCCTTCACTCCTTTGATAGTCTTAACATTTAGTTCCTCTGTGAACTAGCTGAGAAGGTTTTCTTAATATCATTGCAATCAAATTCATCACAGTTATTTGGAATGTAACGATCATATAAAATTTGGGATTTTATGCATCAAAAAATCTTACGTTTGAGATAAGGGGTGAAGTGTTTTTCCTGACTTTAACAGTCAGAATGTTCATAAGTGAACTTCTCTTAAATGCCTTACGAAGTGCAACTGCTGATGTTATCAAAGGCTCTATCATCTCAATCTTGTATCATACATGTTAGGCTAAGTATCTTAGTTTTTCTGATAATGCATAAGAGAGAATTTGAATTAAGTATGTTAACTGAACATCCTTGCAAGAAAGGAATTAAACTCAAAATTCACCATGACAACTGACAACTAATTTCTCTTCTAGGAAACACACATTATCAACACGTTCAAGGAAGACTTCTATGGAGAAATTCTTAGTATAGTCATTACTGGGTATATTCGATCAGAAAAAAACTTTAATTCTTTAGGTCAGTATTGCAGGTTTCTGTTAAACTAATCTTTTGTTTGTCATACTCTTTCACGTTGAAAGTTCTGAGTCATACCTTCTGTCTTCATAATTGGCTATGTTATGTTTTAACCTTTAACATTTCAGTAAAATGTTTTTATAAGTGCACCCATTAGTTGAATTAAAAAGGTAAAACCCCTCATCTTTTCAAGTATATCAGTACTTACTTAAGTCTAATAATTGTGTTTTCAGTAATTCTGTTCTGAGTGTCATAAAATCATTGGTCTAATCTTGCTACATTTTTAAAAAGAAATAGTATTGTTATAACTGAAGTTGTCCCAAAGATTCTGTAGACTTTTTTGCTAACGTGCCCGGAAGCAAGCAAAGGGTAATGCTGTAAGCACTGAAAAGTGCAATTCTGACATTAAAACCAAAGCATTTTAAAAACAAAGATAATGTCGCCTTCTCAACTTTGTAATAGAAATCGCATTCTGTGATGTGGTGGTGTGCCTTGCTTTATTCTGTATTCAGAATTCAGATGACCTTTTCAATACTGCTATTCTGCTTTTTATTTTTCAGAGACACTCATTTCGGCAATTCAGGAGGACATTGAAGAGGCAAAAAGACAACTAGATTTACCAGAGCACCTTAAACTCAAGGACAACTTCTTTCATCTACCGGAAGGGAAAAACCACTGAGCAAAAAAATTTTTTTTTTTTTTTCCCCTTGTTATAAACTATTCTTGGCCTAGTTACATATCATATATCGTTTGATACAACATAGACCTTGTGTGGTTGATCTGTGCGGAATTGAGTTAATTCTCTTCACAGCAGCTCGTATGGTGCTGTGTTTTAGATTTGTGACCGAGCATCCTAATGTTTTATCTGTACCCTAACAGTGTTTGCATAGCGTCAAAGCCTTTTCTATTTCTTGCTCTGATTCAAGTGCATCCATTTGGGCTTTGCAAGAGGTCAGGAGGGGACACAGACATGCAGATGACATGAACTAACTAAAGAGATGTTCTTTATCAGTGTCATGCTCTGCACTAAAATGGAAGGAGAGTGTGGTTCAGGTAGGTTAGCCATCTTCTCTTGGGTAGCAGCTGGGCAGTGGTCTACCCATGCAAGATGGTGAGTAACAAACATTTTTCTCTTATTACGCTTCTTTGCTTGTTAAATTATCTTGACTCATGAGTTTTCCTGCTTTTCCTTTCGTCTTTCCTTTCCCACTGGGAGTGAGCAGGACTGAGTGAGGGATGTTTATCTGCCCACCAGGGTTAACCCATAACTGCTTGTTTGTGTGTCTGTGATTGGAACTAAACGCTGAAGCCACACAATGTGATTTAAGTTTTCTTGTGTTGACTGGTCATGAAACAAGTCGTGCAGAAGGAGGAGAAAACTATTTTAGGTCCTTACAGATACAAATCTGTATCGTACTAATTGTTATAGAGATTTTAACACATGTGGAACATGACCAAAGTTAATTCTGACCTCTGCTTGCTCCGAGTGTAGACAGTTAAAACATAAATGAAGATTTTCAGTTTTTCACAGACAGAATATCATTCTAAACTGATTTCCCAGTTTTATGTCATCACATCTGACACATCAAGCAGCTTAGAATAAATGAGTCAGAAGTTGACTTGTCATGCAGGAAGCCAAAGATTGGATAACAGTATCAAGAATAATTCACTGTAGTTCTTAATTTTGATTGCAATTGTTTATTAGCCTTGATTGAAATTAAGGAAGTCTCTGTTAGTTACTGAATTACTGGAATAGGAATACTTCTGCCTAGTTGACTGCACATACTACAATGTGTAATGCAAACAGCTTCCTTCTGATGAAATGTTTCTCTAAAGTTCTGGAAATTAATGATGTGGAGAAAGCTAATGTCTGTCAAAGTTTTAGGATGAAAGGATAATGAACAAGTCTTAGCAATGTTTCTAAGGCAGAGAAGGTAACCAAAACAAATTTGCATTTCAGCTGCTGCTGCCTTAGATAAGAAGAAACTTTGGATTAACTATTATACTGACAGTGAAATGACTCAGTAAAATGTTGAATTTAGAATGTAAAGCACAAAAGTATCTTCATCTGCACAAAGTAGAAGTGTATTCCAGACTTTTCACTGTAGATCAGTGGAAGTCTTCAGAAATTTTTAGAATAATGTACCTTTAGTAAGTACTGAGTTTTTAATATAAAAGTTGCCTTTTCTGCGGCGTTCTCTACTCTGAAATGTTTACACAGGTAAGTGAAGGATGTACTGTCAAAATTCATTATATCTTGAGAAAAATCTGTTAAAATATAAATACAGGTGGTAGAGGACACTATATACTTGGAAGCCTGTGCTTATGAATCTACTCCCCCTGCTCTGTGACACAATTTTCTGACTTTCCTCCTACTTTCCTCCTATTTTATTTTTTTATTTCACTCTAGCAGTTTAGAGAGCTTGGACAAAAAAAAGCTTCATGAGAATTTCTTGAGGCAGTATCAGCATGCCAGGAGTTTAGTTCAACTCCTTTTATTTAAACTTCACACCATTACCATGGGATACTTTTGGAAAAGACATTGAACAAGGCAAGGAATCTTTATTGCTGCATAGAACTTTAGCAGAACTCACTGATAGGAATTGCTCATCATTCCTGTTGATGGCAAGAAAATGGAAGTACAGTTCTTGGGGGAGGAAAGAGTGATTTCTAAATAACAACTTACTGCACTAAAGTATGTTTTGGCCTGCATTGCTAGGGTTGTTTACAGATTTAACTCTCCAAAGACACTGACAGTTTTTCTTGTCTCTTATATGGATATTTTCAGCATGCTTTAATCTTCTTAGTAAGAAAACGTAAAAAAAAAATAAATATTTGCATGAAATAAAAAAAAACAAAAACAAAAAAACCAAAAACAAACAAACAAAAAAAAACAACAGTTTAATAGACTTTACTGGATTGCATATTGGAAATATATGGGAATTATCTTGAAAGTAGTAGCAGCTCTTTTTTTCCTCTCTAAAATAGAGAGATGATGAGGGGATATTTTCACTTTTTTTCTTCTTCTTTTTTTTTTTTTTTTCCTCCCTCCAATGGATTGCATTCTTGAGTTTGTAACAATGCCAAGTTCTTATTTCATATTTTATACTTCTGGAGGAATGACGGAAGCCATGCTTGTCAATGAAGTATGTTTTAAAAGTGTTTGAAGAATAAATCTTTATTCATTGTAGCATTATGTCTAAGCTCATTGTTTTGTTTTGGTTTTTTCTTTTGCCATGAACTTCCTGTGTCACTTGTGAAAACCATGGTGCCTTAAGCTGGTTGTCTCAGTAATGCTACTCTGTAACTGCTAGTGAATGTTACTGTACAAAAATCTGCTCATCACTGTTTTTGGAACAGCTTGATGATAGAAAGCAGTTGCAAAGGGGAAGTTTGAAAAACTTACTTTGCTCAGAGCTTTAACCTAAAGTGTGAAGAATATTAACAGTAAAACAATAGACTCTTTGTGTTTGTCTTCACATTAGAGGAAATGTAATTGCATTCACTTGGTTGAGTGTACCTATTTGTGCATTATTTAAAATCAGATATTTTATATAACTTTCTAAGTTCAATACATGATCCCTATTACAGTATAAATTTTATGATGTGTTCTATTTTTGTATTATGTGCAGATAACTTGAATTAGTTGTGGTACTGTACTATTAATAAGAGAATGTAATTAAAAAAATTGTAATGCTGCTTGCAGATTTTCTGATTGAGTTTTACTGTGTGTATAATCTGCATATTCTTTAGCACAGAATCATAGAATCACAAGGTTGGAAACGACCTACAAGATCATCCAGTCCAACCGTCCTCCCATCACCATTGCCACCACAAGCACTAAACCACATCATGCAGCACGTCATCCAGACGCCTCTTGAACACTGCCAGGGATGGCAACTCCACCACCTCCCTGGGCAGCCATTCCAGTGCCTGACCGCTCCCTGAGAGAAAAAGTTCTTCCTTATGTCCAATCTAAACGTCCTCTGACACAACTTGCGGCCATTACCCTGTGTCCTGCTCGTTGCCTGGGAGAAGAGGCCAAATCCCTCTTCACCACAACCTCCCTTCAGGAAGTTGTAGAGTGCAGTGAGGTCTCCCCTGAGCCTCCTCTTCTCCAAACTAAACAATCCCAGCTCCCTCAGCCGCTCCTCATAGGACCTGTGCTCCAGACCCCTCACCAGTTTCGTTGCCCTTCTCTGGACACACTCAAGGACCTCAACATCTTTCCTGTAGTGAGGAGCCCAAAACTGAACACAGTACTCGAGGTGCAGCCTCACCAGTGCTGAGTACAGGGGGATGATCACCTCCCTGCTCCTGCTGGCCATACTATTTCTAATGCAGGCCAGGATGCTGTTGGCCCTCTTGGCCACCTGGGCACACTGTTGGCTCATGTTCAGCCGAGCATCAACCAACACCCCCAGGTCCTTCTCTTCTTCACACTCATCCAGCCACTCATCCCCCAGCCTGTAACGCTGCATGGGGTTGTTGTGCCCAAAGTGCAGGACCCAGCACTTGGCCTTGTTGAACCTCATCCCATTCACCTCAGCCCAGCGGTCTGTCTTAATCCCTCCGAAGGGCCGCCCTACCGTCAGGCAGATCAACACTACCTCCCAGCTTGGTGTCATCTGCAAACTTACTGAGGGTGCACTCAATGCCCTCATCTAGGTCATCAGTAAAGATATTAAACAAGATGGGCCTTAGTACCGACCCCTGGGGGACACCACTTGAAACGGGTCGCCAGCTGGACTTCACTCCATTCACCACGACCCACTGGGCACGGCCCTCTAGCCAGTTCCTTACCAAAAGAAGGGTAGACCTGTTCAGACCACAGGCAGCCAGTTTCCCCAGAAGAAGCCTGTGAGGGACCGTGTCAAAGGCTTTGCTGAAGTCTAGGAAGACTACATCAACAGCCCTTCTCTCATCTGGCAGACTGGTCACCCAGTCATAGAAGGAGATGAGATTGGTCAAGCACGATCTGCCTTTCACAAACCCGTGCTGGCTGGGCCTGATCCCCTGGACACTGCGTACATGCTGTGCAATCTCATCCAAGATGATTTGCTCCATAACCTTCCCCGGTACTGAGGTCAGGCTGACAGGCCTGTAGTTCCCTGGATCCTCCTTATGGCCCTTCTTGAAGATGGGAGTCACATCAGCAAGCCTCCAATCCTCTGGGACCTCACCAGTTAACCAGGAACGCTGATAGATGGCTGAGAGGGGTTCAGCAATCACTCCTGCCAGCTCCCTCAGCACCTGAGGGTGCAGCCCATCCAGTCCCATGGAGGAGAAGCTCTCTGACTGTCTCCACCTGAATTGCTGGGGGCGATTCAGGCAATTCATATACTGAAAGGTACTGCAGAATTCTTCAGTTGTGCTGCTACTTTCAGTTTGAGGTGGCAAAACTCTTCATCTTGCTTAGAAATGTTGTAGCATAACATCTATGTTTCAGATGCTGCAGTGTTTTTTTTATAATTAAGGCACATATGAATGCCAAGTCAAGCATGAAGATCGTTCAAGTTGTTAGAGTTCAAGCAGTACAAGTATTACTGTAGTTTCAAGTACTTTTTGAAAATTAAGCTTGTGTTTTTTCATGCAATGCGCTTTTTGATTGACTGCCACCTCCCAGAGTCTATTACTCTTGTGGTAGATTAATCAGTGCGAGAAAGACAGTGTAAGAATTGTTTTGAATGCTAATGGTCTTGTTTGGATAACTGACCTTAATCTGTTTAAGTTCTGACGACCTGAAGAACTCATGCTTGGTAGCATATTAAAATGCAGCATGTTCAATATCTTCCAGCCCTGTTAAGTATTTTTATTGATGCTCTGGACGAGGGGTGAGTTTGCAGAAGGCATCAATGTGGGGGAACTATTGATCTGCCTGAGGGTAGAAAGGCTCTACAGAGGGATCTGGACAGGCTGAAATGATGGGCTGAAGCTGACCATATGAGGTTCAACAGGACCTGTGACTTTTGTTAGGGACCCTAAGCATTGCTATAGGTTTGGGGCAGAAAGTTGCACAGAGTAAAAGGACTTAAGGGTGTTGGTCAATGCTCAGCTGAAGATGAGCTAGAAATCTGTCCATCTGGCCAAAAAGGTCATCCAGACATCATCAGACATCAGAAATGACTCAGCCAGCAGGACCAGGGAAGTGATCGTTCCCCTTTAATCAGCTCTGGTGAGGCTGCACATTGAGTTCAGTTTTGTGCTCCTCAATACGAGAAAGACTTAGAGGCCTTGAAGAGTGTCCAAAGAAGGGCAATAAAACTGGTGAAGGGTTGGAGCACAAGTCTTATGATGAGCAGCTGAGGGAACTGGGGTTATTTAATTTGGAAAAGAGGTGGGTCTCTACAACTACCTGAAAGGTAGCTAGTGACAGATGAGAGGTAACAGCCTTAAGTTATGTCAGAGTAAGTTCATGTTGGGTCTTAGGAAAATATATTTCTCAGAAAGAGTGATCAGGCACTGAAACGGGCTGCCCAGGGAAGTGGTAAATTATGTATAATCACAAAACTTCTGTAGGTGAACTTAGCACTGAAAGACAAGATCTACTTTTATGTCTACAATACCAGATTTTGATAACTTTGGTTATTCTTTTAGATGGCTATTTCCTGAGCACTATATAGCAGAAAGCCTTTTGAATACTTATTCTGCTGTAGACCATCAAGAATTCTTGGAAATAGTTTATTTGACTTCTTATCTGTGAGAATGACTGCTTTGGTGTATAGTAGAAAGATTATTGCCAATACTGCTATTAAATACATTTTTATTTAAGGAGGGTTCTGACATTGATTTGGTCTAGCATGCTTAGCACAATTAGGTATCATAGTCCTCTGCAAATCTTTGTAAGGGTGATTGCCTAAAAGATTCTGGAAGGAAAAATGTTCAGAGGTTGTTTAAACTAGTTAAAATTAAACTGTTTCAAAAGTAACCCATCTGTTTATTTGCTTGTTTGTTTGTTGGCGCATGTGCAGTTTTTTATCTAGGACTTATAGGAGATATGCCCTCAGAATGTCATGACCTCCAACTGGATCTGTATTCTTTTTCAAAATCTAAAACTACTTTGTTCTCTTAGAAGTCAGATGGAAAGAGTTGCATCCTCTTCTTTCATTCTTGTTCACTTGTTTAAACATTCATCTAGGTCAGGTCAAAAGTCCATCTGCTACAACTGCAAACAAATCAAACCTGTATCTTGAAACACATTAATCTGTCCCTGGTCTCATAGGGGAAACTTTCTCTCACTCTTTCATGTTGTTTATATGTTGATCTTCATGTAACCTTTATGTGATATCCCTGAATTCCCACCATAAAAGAACGTAATAGACTGTGGTGATGTGGATATGCCATAAAGACTTCTTTTTTGTATTAGATGCAGTGGACTCTTCAGTGTACCTCAGAATTTGTCATGGATGAAGCTGTTCTACTAGCACTGACTACTGACTGTAAGTGTAGACATAAATGTTAAATCCTCAAGTACATAACGCTCAGGTTTTTTAATGGCTCATCACTGGGGCAAAGTATCAAAGTATCCAGTTGTTCTACTGTTTTTTTTTTTTTGTTTGTTTATTTGGTTTCTTTTGTTTGTTTTTTTTTCTTTTTTTTTTTTTTCCTGGAACTGATATGAGGTATTGAATACCAAATCGTACCAGAATTATTTTGTAATTAATATGGTCTATATAGGACTATATACTTTTTTCCTAATTTGCTTGTGTTTTTCTGAAATAAGAAAGACATAAAATAAACAAAAAGTTGTATTTCCTAGTACGATAGCTAGAAGAGTTACATTATCTACTGTTCCAGGGTATTATTTGGATATATGTGACCTCCTAGGATTTTTTTAATTGAGAAGAGTTTTATAAACATTGCTGACAATGGTAGTGACAGTACAACTAATTACATAGCTTAGGATACTGACTTCATGTATTGGTTATCTTGTATGGCAGAGAATTTATTTTGCTTTATTTTTTTCTGTCTCAGATACCCACATGCTGGGTGTCTTTTTCTGCAAAACTTTCGAGGTTTGTGGCCAGCTTGCTTATACATAGTATAAAATACTAAGTGATACAGTGCTTTTGAGCTGTTTGTAAACCATCCCCCTGTTCTTCATCAGGCTGTATGTCTTATTACTTGAAGTTCAGGCTTGAAATCACATGTACACATAAGATGCTGAGGGAAATTGAAAAATTCTATCATTAGTTCTAGTTTATTTTCTGGTGACCTAAGGATAATCAGATTTTTTCTATAGGTAAAATTTAAACTTGGAAATCTGATTGTAAATACATTTTTAAATGCAAAAATATGTATTTTTGGAGGATGGTTGGACTGAGTGCTCTTGTGGGAATTTTCCAACCTTGGTGATTCTATGATTCTATGATTTCTCTTGAAGCATGCATTATTTTTCATGAGAAAATCAAATGCCTCAATTTCCATTTGAAAGACTACTACATTAACTGTTTTAAACTTGTTTACCTTCCTATTTTAGTTTGAAACTCCTATCTACGTCTTCAGCCACTACTGCAGTCCTCATGCAAGACCAAGAAGCGAATACATGGTAAGCTGTGAAAGTGGTTTAAAGGTCACAGCTAGAGGGTGGTGCTCAATGGCTCTATGTCCAGATAGAGGCTGGTGATGAGAGGTGTCCCCAGGGGTCTGTCTTGGGACTGGTACTCATTAATTATCACTGACACAGACAGTGGTATCAACTGCATTCTCATAAGTTTGCTGATGATACCAAGCTGACTGGTGCAGTTGATATGGCAAAAGAAAGGGCTGCTATCTAGAGGTACATTGATAAACTCGAACAATGGGCCCCTGTGAACTTAAGGAGTCTCAACAAAGCAAAATGCAAGGTTTTGCACTTGGGTTGGGGTAATCCCAGGTATGTATACACACTGGGAGAAGAACTCCTTGAAAGTATCCCTGCTGAGAAGGACTTATGGGTCCTGGTAGATGAAAAACTTAACATGAGCCAGCAGTGTGTAGATGGCAAAGAAGGCCAACAGTATCCTGAGCTACGTCACAAGAGGGGTGGCCAGCAGGGTAGGGGAGTTGATTGTCCCCATCTACTCTGTCCTTGTGAGGCCCCTTCTGGAGTACTGCATCCAGGCCTGGGGCCCCCACTACAGGAAAGATGTGAACCTTTTGGAGAGGGTCCGGAGGAGGCTAGGAAGACGATCAGAGGGCTGGAACATCTCTTCTTTGAGGACAAGTTGAGGGAGTTGGGATTGTTTAGCTTGGAGAAGACTGTCGGGAGACCTCATTACTGCCTTCCAATATTTAAAGGAAGCTTATAAACAGGAAGGAAATCAACTTTTTGCATGGGTAGATAGTGAAAGGTCAAGGGGGAATGGTGTTAGCCTAAAGGAGAGGAGATTTAGATTAGATGTCAGAGAAGCGTTTCACTGAGAGGGTGGTGAGATGCTGGAGCAGGCTGCCCAGAGAGACCCTCTCTTGTGGAGACCCTGTCCCTGAAAGTGTTCAAGGTTGAATGGTATCCTGGGCAATCTAATCTAGTACATGATCTACTGATTGCCAACTCTGCCCACAGCAGAGGAGTTGGAATTTGATGATCCTTGAGGTCCCTTCCAACCCAAGCTGTTCTGTGATTCAACTAAAACGTAGTTTTGTCAGAAACAGCCCACAGATGAAGGAACCTTGGGTCTCAAGATACCTGAACAGTGGCTCCTTTAATCCACTTTCCTTCACTTCTTTTCTAGCAAAACTTCAGGGTGAAGTCATGGAAGACTAAAATTTTTCTATGTTCTCTGGAAAGAGGAAGGCTAAAGAACCCTGATAATCTACTCGTTCCTTTGAACAAATATACCTGAATTACATGAGAGGTAAGTGGTGGTAGACCTGCACAAAAGATGCAATTTTCACAAAATCTTTTTCAAAGAGCTTTACTACTAGTAACCAGAAATAGTTGCCTAGCAGAAAGGTGGATAAAATAAAAGTAATCTGAGAAGAATGAAGGTCTTTAGAAACTCCATGGATTAATAGGAATGGCAAGAAGATACAGAGTGAAGCCTGAGGGCAGGAGAAAACTGAGGGGCATTGATGTGAGGAAAAAAGACTCAGAAAACGAGAAAGCTGTCATGGTTTCATGGTTTTTGATTATCGGTATTCCACATCATAACATCATATAGTGCACTGGGAGTTAAAGAGTTACTGCTCCATGTCTGGATACTTGTTCCAGAAGAGAAAAAAACATTGCCCAGAAGACTATTTACTGTACTGTTATCATTTTTGCTCAGGGGGAACAGATACAAAGCCTTGGAAGTTCACCTGACATGCTCTTTTCCCTTTTTCAGCTCTCCTGCCTGCTGCTCGACCCAACTATGATGAGGCCTTTCCACCTTTTGAACATTCTCTCATTACATTTGATTTATTAACTTCAATTCTAATTATATTGTATTATAGTGTGTTATTTTGCATTCCAATACCATATTTAGAAAATTAGTTTGTTTCTCCTCAGATCATTGCCTCTGTTTTTAATTATTCAGGGTCTCCTGCTTCCCCTTTCTGGAGGCACGGATCTACAGATCCTCCACCCCACTAGTCATGGAACCAGGAATCAGCCCATAAACCATTGACAAAAGTGGGAGTTTACTGAAGATCAGAAGAATTCAGGCACATTAGAAAAAAAGAACTAGAGAACAGATAGTCAGATGCAAGAGTTTCTATAGCAGCCTTGTGTTTTTGAAATATACTAGCTCTCTTTGGAACATCTTACTATGGTGGGTGGAAGAGGAAGTAAGACAGAGAATTGGCTTTGTGGGTATACGCACACTTTGGCTTATTCAAAATACTTAACCATTGAGAGTACAGTAAAATTCAAGAAACTTCATTAAAATGATGGAAATGTTAGAGTGATTGCGTACACAAGGTACTCACTGCATTTGTCAAGTGATTTCTAAATGCTCAGGTGCAGCTAGGATTAAGCCTTTGAAATGTGATGAGGAGATTCCAGGTTTGCATAGCAAATTCTTACAATTGTTAAATACATCATTAACAGTGATGACAAAGCATGTTAATCCAAACAAGGTTAGGAGAGCAAAATAAGGCAGTCTTTCATTCAATATGACCTTTCATTCTGATTGTTCACTCTCCTTCCCCCCCCCTCCCCTTTTTTTTTTTTTTCAGAACTACTTCAGAGAAGAACTTGAAATAAAGTGCCAGGTAAGATGTATCTTTCCAGAGCACCTTCCTCTTGTGAAACTTTTGATAAATGTAGGTCTTTGCTTTGACTTTTTTGAACTCACATAATTTTGCATTCTTGTTTAAGATGTAACGATTTAAAGATTAAAATTCAAAGTGGAAACAATGGTCTTCTCCTTAGAACTTCTTTGAACATACAGATGGAAAGATCTGAAGGTATTTATAAACACTTTTTGCAAGAAATACCACTTAGGAATCGAGCTATAAAAATTAGATATTCTCACACACTTTCTTTGCAGCCATTAAATGTAGTTGATTTACAGGTCCACAGTTATTTCTAGTTACAAAGCTCCAAAGGAGCTGAAAAGTAAAGAGGAGAACTTGATAAATAATGACATTTTCAAAATGGTTTTGTGCAAAGAATTTATTCTTTCACAGTAAAGGGCCATAAGGAGCATCCTTTAGTACAATGAATTAAATTTTTTAATGTAGTAATACAAAAATCACATTACTGTGTTCCTTTAAATTACATTACTAAATAAATATTAGTTATCCCCTTTGCCATCCTCCAATAAACTTGAGGCATTTACATCAGAAATGTGAAACTTACTTGAACAAATGGTATTTAAATCATCTGTAGCTTGAGAAGCTAATTAGAAAGGAAAGGAGTGCTGTTTTGTGGCTGTATTTATAGACCATATTTCCCTTTGCAGTAAACCAAGAAGTCTGTGTGTGCAACAAAAGACTATCTAACAAGCTCTTGAATAAAGAGTAATCAGAAATTGCTACATAAAATATTTTCAATATTTTTCATACAAACCATGAGTACAGTGAAGCAATCTGGAGCAGTCACAATCTCAACTCTTAAAAATCATGTAATTAGTGCACAATTTCATTGGGAACTATGCCACAAGATTATAAGCAGAAATGCATTGGCTTTGAGGAGCATAGCTGCACCAGGTGACATCAACAAAGAAAATCTGGCTAGAATCAGAAACCTTGCCCGTGCTATTACAAAAGTCTATTTAACTATAATCACAATGTAGTAAACTACTGGAATGCTACTGCAGAGATATTTGTCACGTAGACAAATACAACAATCTTGTCTATATCTGCACCATTTTAAAAAAGAGTAGCAAAGTTTGCAGTAAGTACGTATGTACGGTTTGAATGGATGTTTGTGCTTATCACAGTGCATGTGCATACACATTGGGAAGGGATTTACTGCCCAAAGAAATGCATAGGAATGTATTCTTTTAAACAACATACATCTGGAGTGCAATTTAAAAGCCTAAGAGGGATTTATTTAAAGCTTCAGGAAGAAAATGTTTTTAGAAACCATTCTGCTCTCAAAATAAGTGTTAGTTAAAATCTTAAGTTCAGACTAAAAAGGAGCAAATAGACATACTTAACTAAATTGCTGCAATTTCATAGGAAAAGCAACAGAGCAGAAAACCCATAAGACAATAGAGTTATCTAAATGAATAACTTTCATCATCATATTCAAGCTCATCTTCTTCATCATCCTCCAAAAGTCCATACCTAAATTTACGATAGACTGTGCCATCCTGACCCATGTATACAATGTCATCTTCTTCATCATCATCTTCAATATCTCGATCTCTGTATTCAATCACTTGGTCTTCCTGATAGCTTGGGCTATCATGATAATTGCTCACATAGGAAGGAAGGGTTTTGGAGTCATTTGTCAGCTTCTCATACCTACCTTTACTGGCAGTGCGTGGTTTTGATTTTGATTTTCTCCAGATGACTACAATGGCTCCAATGACGAGGATAAGTAAAATACAGATAATGACAAAGAAAGCGCTCTTGTTTTTGCTCGCTGGTGGTAACGTGGTTCGTAACACACAGTCATCTGACAGCAACAATAAAATAAAATAAAATAAAATAAATTGTGTTTGTACATGAGAATTGCTGAGTTTGTTTTAAAAGGCTAAGAATGCTTTGAGTGTGACGGTGTAAATAAGCAACATTGTTGAGACAGCTTTGTTTCCTTATTAGACTGGCAGTAACCTGAAAGAAGCTGAGAAGCTAATAAGTAGACAAATACAGTCTTTCTAACTGAGAGTACGCAAGAAATGGACAATCTCTCCCCTTCCCAAGATGTACTTTTCACTATCAAGCACCTAGAAAGACTTGAAGACAGGTTGTGTGCCCTGAGCCTGTTTTTCGTAATTGTATCAGTTTGTCTATAAAAACATTTTTCTACCCTACAGATCATCAGTTGTATAAAACACTACAGCTGTTCTGAAGTTGACAGTATGATTTTGACTTAGGAGCTTAAAATTATGTGTTTCAAATTGCTATTTATTAAAGGAAGCACTTCCCAGTCAAGTGTTTTATGAAAAGCTTGGCAACTTGGCACAATAGATGGGAATGAGAGAGGGTGGCAACTCCTGCACTAATTGCAATTGCTGTTATTTGGGTAAAGTCCTTCCTATTCTAGTGATGGAGCAGTAAAAATACACCACATATTTGTAGCTCAGCAGTACATTTTTGCTGTTTTCTACTTTTCACCACTAAAAGTCAGCTTAGTCAGACATAACACCCACCAGCAGCATTGCTGCCCCTCAGGATGGTCATACCTTGTGTTTCATTGCAGTCACAGCACTCTGGGATGTCTGCTGGGTCAGTGTCACTGCAGCAGGGTAGGCAGCGGCCTTCTTCCAGATAGAGCTGCATGCCAGCTGGGCAGATGGTACAGTTGAGAGGTCCAGGCCCCTTGCACTCCGTGCATGTGCTGTCACATCTCTCACACTTTGTCTCATCCCCCTACAGACACAGAACAAACAATGCACCTTTCTTTTCATCTTCCTTGGCCCTAGATGTGACAGTGCTGCCCTAGATTCACTGAGTGGTCACATCTGGATGCCAAAGGTATCGATTTCAAAATACTGGAAGGAATAGGAAAACTGAAATTTTGTTAATACTTGTTAGGTTTGCACTGATCTACTTGTAGGAAGACGGATGAAGACTTGTATGAGCTTAGAGATCTGACTTAGCGAGACAGCTGGCTAGAACTCACTCCAAATATATGCTTTTTGTCCAAAAAATGTTCTTCTTTTGCTAGTCCTGTTGTAATAGATTTGGCTCTTTGGCACTAATGATGTCAAAGCAGCCTTCAAAAAGTGTATTCAAGAATATAATTGGAAGTACTGAGATGGGAGAAGCAAGTGAAAATACGTTGAGAGAAGAAAAATAAAAATAAAAAAATAATAAACAGAAAGGAAAAAAAAACTAGAGAATTCATTCCCTTTCAGATTAGGGAAGGTACAGAAATAAAGAGTAAAGCCGGCTGGAAATTTTGTAGCAATCTAAATTTTTTTTAGTTCTCATTGGTTCTATTTCACAGAAACACAGTGTCATGTGTGTCAATGGCTTGGGTTGGAAGGGAGGTTAAAGTTCACCTTGTTCCAACTCCCTGCCATGGGCAGGCCTGCCACCCACTAGATAAGGCTGCCCAGGTCTCCATCCATATTTGCCTTGAACATCTCCATAGATGAGGCATCCACATCTTCTCTGGGCAGCTTGTGCCAGAGCGTCTCTACCATCTGCATAAAAGATTTCCTCATAATGTCTAATCTAAATCTTCCATCTTTTAGTCCTGTCACTATCAGACTATGTGAAATGATGGTCTACTTCTTTAATATAAGCTTCCCTCAAATACTGAAAGTGTCCAGTGAGATTTCCTCAGAGCCTACTGAACAAGCCTAGCTCCTTCAGCCTTACTTCATAGGAGAGGTGCTCCAGCTCTCTGATGATCTTCCTAGCTGGACTTTCTCCAACAGCTCCTCACTTTTTCATGTACTGAGGGCACCAGACCTGGACACATTACTCACAATGGCAGAACAGAGAGGGACAATCACCTCCCTGTCCCTGCTGGCTACCCCTTTGTTGATGCAGCCTAAGGTACTGTTGTCCTCCTGGGCTGGAAGAAAATCTCCGTTTTTTCATCGACCAGATTATACCAGATTACCCAAGTCCTGTTCTGGATGGCTTTCAAATGCTTCCAATCTGTACACACACCTGGGATTACACCAGCCCAAATGCAGCACCTTGCACTTGGCCTTGTTGATTCTCCCTGTGTTCACACAGGCCCACTTTTCAAGTTTGTTCAGATCCCTTTTGATGGTATCCCTTCCTACTGCCATATCAGCTGCACCACTCAGCTCTGTCACTTGCAAACTTGCTGAAAGTGTACTCAATCTCACTGTCTAGACCATCAATAACGATATTGAAGAACACCGGTGCTCAGAGGACAGATTCAAAAACTTCTCAAATTCCAAATACTACTACTGGTGCTCATCACTGTCATACCTACTTTGCTGTATGTTGTGAGGCAATTCAGAGCTTCCAATGTTTGTATTTCCTGGACTAATGGGAAATATGAGCTATTTTTTCTGCCACAGGACCAAGATCAACAAACCCACTGTAACAATCTGAAATGCCAGAAATCTTTCACCACTCTTAATCTCAGACCTGCAGGGCTGCTTGTCCTGAATCTAAGAGGTTGGACAAAATATGGGGAGACAGCAGTAGATCTGGAGCTCTTAAAAAGAACTGTGCACCTCTGTGGTCCTCAGCTCCTAGGCTTTTTTTCAGGTTCACAGGTATGGAGCAGCACTTATATGGGAAATTTCAAGCCAGAGACTTCAGGTTATGCAACGCCATTTTTTTTCTTTTTTGTGAGGCACTCAGCTCTGGGGCACACATTCTGCACCAAAGCAGAGAACTGCCTCAATGGGCAAGGGACATCTCATTTCTGCTGGGTGCCATTGCCCTGCACTTAGAGGCAGATCTCTGATGTGTTGGGGGTGGTGCCAAGAACAGTGGGGCCACACATCAAGGTACAAAGGTGGCAACTAGGGAGCACAGAGAACAGGACGGGTGAACAGAGCGTGGTGTGGCAGTTTGCTCAGGACAGGCAAGCAGAGCATGTTGCTCCTTTCATTCAGGACCGCAAGAAGAGAGCTCTATTAACACCAACATGGTGTTCAACCGGCATGGCAGACAGGCTGAGGCAGAAAGGCAGATATGGGGCCCGCAGCTGCATGGGCTGGGGAGTGCTCTCAGACAGATCTCTCAGGGACCTTCTGCTGTGGGGAGTTACAGAATCTGGAATTTACTCTTTGGCCTGAGGGAGGAGGAGGGGATGGATATAATTGATATAGGTGTGCCCTGCTCGGTGAATTTCCTGAGCAGATGCCCAGGCTGGAGAAGAAATCAGCAGGCTGAGGCACCTGGGAATCAGAGAGGGGGACTTATGAGGAGGTCTGAACTGACACATGATGGCCTGCAGTCTTCTTGTAAGTCCCTGCCTGGGGAAGCAGCTAAACCAGCTTCCCAACTGGAGGCTAAAGAACAAGATAGCACCCAATACAAGGGGTATGGACCTTCATTTCTGCATGGAGCGGAAGGAGGTACCTTCCTCTTAACCTGACAGTCCCCCCCTGAGCAACAGGCACAAGACTTGGGTTGGAAACAAAAGTGTTTGAATGCCAGGCAGCCCAGGAAGCAGCAAGCATGTGGAGAGGGGCCAACCGAGGAATCTCCTTAGAACTAGGGCCACCAAAAAGAGGCAAAGAGTCTTAGTAGCTGGGGACTTCTTGCTGGGGGGCACTGAGGCCCCCATTTGCCACCCAGATAACCTCTCCAGAGACATTTGCTGTCTTGTAGGGCATGTGTCAGAGATGTTAAGAAGACTTTACCACTTCTGATAAAACAAGAAGACTATTACCCACTTGTTGTCATGCATGTCAGGTCATAGGATATTGTAACAAGGAAATTACAGAACATTAAAAGGATTTTGCATCCCTTGGAAAGGCATTAAAGGGACCGGAAGCACAAGCAGTGTTCTCCTCTGGGTTCCCATGGACTAAACTTTTAGAAGGTAGGGAGCTCTTTGAGAGTTGGTTGACACTTAAACATCACTTCTTCCAATCTCAAGATCAGTGCATCCCTAAGGGAAAAAAATTGGGGAAATTCAACAGGAGGCTTGCATGGATGAGCAAGGAACTCATAGATAAACTAAAGGGAAAGAAGGTCCATGAAATGTGAAAAAGGGGCCTGTCCACCTGGGAAGAGTATAGGAATGTTTTCAGGGCCTGTAGGGATACAACAAGGAAGACTAAGACTCTCTTTGAATTAAGCCTCGCAAAGGAGGTAAAGGAAAACAAGAAAGGTTTTTTTTTTGTTTGTTTTGTTTTGTTTTTAAATTATGTCAGCAGTAAAATGAAGATTAGAGAAAATGTGGGTCCCTTAATAAATGAGGTGAGTGCCATGGTAACAGAGGATGTGGAGAAAGCAAAGACTCTGAATGCTTTCTTTGCTCAGTCTTTAATGCTAAGGCTGGCTCTCAGGAATTCTAGACCCTGGAGGTAAGAGAGAAACTAATACTTGCTGTTGGTTGAGGAAGATCTGGTCAGAAAGTGTCTAGCTAAAATCAACACAAATACATGGGCCCTGATGAGATGCATCCACATGTGCTGAGAGTGCTGGCAGAGGTGATTGCTGAATCTCTTCCTATCATGTTCGAAGAGTCTTGGCAAATGGGAGAGGTGTGTGAAGACTGGAGGATAACCAATCTCAGTCACTCCAGTCTTCAGAAAGGGCAAGAACTACAGGCCAGTCAGCCTCAGCTCTGTCCCTGGAAAGGTGATGTAACAACTTGTTCTGGATACCCTCTCCAGGCAGTTAGAAGAGAAGAAGGTCATCAGGAGTAGTCAATATGGATTCACCAAGGGTAAAGCATGCTTGACTATCCTTCTATGCTGTAATCACTACCTGGGTAGATAGGAGGAGAACAATGGATGCTGTCTGCCTTGACTTCAGCGATGCATTTGACATCGTCTCCCACAGCATCATTGTAATGAAACTTAGAAAGTGTGGGATAGATAAGTAGATGGTGGGGTGGACTGGCTGACTGATAGAGCTCAGAGGGTTGTCATCAGTAGCACAGAGGCCAGTTAGAGGCCTGTAAATAGAGATGTTCCCCAGGGATTGGTGATGGGTCCAGTCTTGTTCAACATCTACATTAATGATCTGGATTAATGGATAGAGTCCACCCTCAGCAAGTTTGCTGATGCTGGGAGGAGTGGCTGATACATTGGAAGTCTGTGCTGCCAGTCAACAAGACCTGGACAGACTGGAGAGTTAGGCAGGGAGGAACCTGATGTGGTCTAACAAGAGCAAGTGTTAGGAGGAATAACCATGTGCAGCAGTGTAGGTTAGGGGATGAGCTGCTGGAGAGAAGCTCTGTAGAGAAGGACCTGGGTGTTCTGGTGGACGACAGGTTGACCATGAGCCAGCAGTGTGCCCTTGTGACCTGAGCTGCATTAAAAAGAGTATGGCCAGCCAGTCAAGGAAGGTGACCTGCCCCCTCTACTCTGCCCTGGTGAGGACACATTTAGAATTCTGTGTCCTGTTCTGGACTCACTCGTTCAAAGAAGACAGGGATTTCCTTGCAGAAATCCAGCAGAAGGCCATGAAGGTGGTAAAGGCCCTGGAGCATCTCCAGTGTGAGGAAGTACTGAGGAATCTGTGTCTGTTCAGCCTGGGAAAAAAGAAGACTGAGGGTGGATCTGATAAATGTTTATAAATATCTAAATGGAGGTGGGAGCAAATGGATGAGGCTAGGCTCTTGGTGGTGCATAGAAATAGAACAAGGAGTAATGAACTAAAACTTGAACATAGGAAATTTCATATTAACATGTTGAAGAACTTCTTTACAGTAAGAGTGACAGAGCACTGGAACAGGTTGTCCAGAGAAGTTATGGAGTCTCATTCCATGGAGACATCCAGACCTGTCTGGATGCCTACCTGTGTGACCAACCATACCTGCTTTGATGGGGAAGTTGGACTCGATTTCCTTTCCAACTTTTGCAGTTCTGTGATTGTGAGATTCTGTGATGTCCAGCCAGTTGTCTTACTTTGTTGCTATATTCTTGAACAAACGTCTTTGAAAGGCAGTTGGTGTAGAAACCCGGAAGCAGGCTAGCTGCACAGACCCAAACCTGATTGTGATCCTATTCTACTAAATATACAGCTTTAACTTCAGCTTCTCTTTTCACTAGACTTCTGCTAGCAGAACTGCCTATCAGGAATGTGATGTGATTTCTCAGATGCAGAAATCCCTACGGAAATCCAGTTAAACTAGGATAAACTAAATACTCTTTTACTAATATAATTGATTTTGTTCACATGAGTTTGGTATCATCTTTGACAGAGTAGTGTCTTTATATTTACTCTTAGAGAAATATTCTATAGTAGAAAAACCCAAAAGAAGAAACAATGCTTCCTTTGTCAAAAGAAGAAAAAAGTATACGTTTTTAAAGCCTTGAAAACTCAAAGAAGAACATTCTGTGTTTGTGTTGTGTTCAGAAGTTAAAATTCAGCATACTAATCACCGGACCAAATGCCTATGAATATTACCTCTTGTTCTGGTGCCTCCTGGACTTTGTAGTAACCTACAAAGCAGTCTGAGCTGCATATTCCGTTTAACAAACTGTAGCTCCATACACAAGATGTGCAGCTGAATCCTTCCTTTCCTAAAGAGGCAAATAAAACAACAATATTAAAACAACAATAAAACAACAATGTTAAAACTGTGAAAATTCTCATCTAACTTCATACTGATCACTACTACCAATGAAAAGGGATATTGTTAATTTCAAGCATCTTAAGTGGCAGCTCCAGCTTGAAGAAACTGGCATTAAAATGGTGTTAAGCAGCTTCTGCATGATGCTTGAGGTTTTGTGTGCCCCAAAACTGCATTTCTTAATTCATGAAAATATTCATGACAATGTGATTAGGGAACCCATTGTACAGGGTTGCATTCAGGAGGATCATTTAGAATGGTGAGTGTTTTGTGAGTCTTTTTAAAGGCAGATGCTGCCCACAGTGTTTCTGTGGAGCATTAAAGTGAGTGGTTTGTCCTCCAAGTTACGATATATCTGTCAGTTTCCCTGCAACTAGTTGTTTTCCTCCATCATCTAAAAGGAAAAAAACGTACTAATTAAATGTTAGCAAAAGTTAAACAGGTGAAGTTAGCAACTTTCTATGGCTCAGTTAGTTTACTCTGTCTTTTCTGGTCTTGAGAAAGAAGAGACTTCTTTTCCTGTGCATAAGCAGTGCAGATGCATTTCAAAGCAGCTACAGATTTGTTATTTAAGAGGATGAGCTTGTATTTTGTCTTAGTAGTTACTACAGCAGAAAATGTCTTCTGTAGTAATTTTATCATGAATAAAACAAAATTCATGATTAGAAATGGTCTATAAGTTAAATGACAACATCTTTGTCCCAAATCCAAAGTAAAATATTTGTTGTAATATTAATATATATACATGATAATATAATGCTGCTATGCGGTCACATTTTAATAGTTCTTGAAGGTTGCTTTACTCTTGGAAGCATTTCCACAATTTTAAATATTGTTATGTTGCAGTTAGCCATCTGTGCTATCCAGCATATCCACCATCCAACACAACTGCTGTACACTGCTTGGTGTAGTCTGAGCTGTGGAGCAGAAGCTGCCAGCTATCATCAGATGACATCCATTCCAAGTGGACTAATGCTGCCCCATTCCAAATTGCACACAGTATTATAAAGGAAAGTGAAGAAACTGAATATGTGAGGGTGTCATAGAAGAAAACATATCTCAAAATAAATGTGGTAAAAAACTTAACTGCATTATAAACAGCAGACATCACACTGGTGTTTTTTCCCCCACACTGAAGATATGCTTTATGGTCTTAAGTGCTGTTAGCAGTTGATTTTCTACTCTTTCCTTTGCTGACCACAAAGATCTGAGGTTAGATTTAAAACCCTTGGCTTTCACAGAGTAATACATAGTAAGTTAGCTCAGAGATGGAGATATTATTCAGTGTTTGTGCAAGAAGCAGAGTGTAGCTGTGAAGGCAATAGAGCTCTTTTATTTTGAAGTGGATGAGCATCTTTGTGTGAGGTCTGGCTGACTGAAAACTTAATTACCATCGTCAGTTTATTTCTTTTCTCTGGGAACTCACTCTTTGTGCTCCCCTCTATGGCTGGTCTGTGGTTAGTGCCTGCAGGCGGCCCCATGGGGAGCCTGCTGGGAATTCATATTCTTGCTTTGATCTTGGTTGATTGGTACTTTAAAGGCAAGGTGGCAACATGAAGCAGCCAGAAGAGTGAGAAACCTTGGGGTGCAGGAGAAGCTGGCAGCTGCTGGAGAGGCCTTGGCTGCCTGCTGTGGCCAGAGATCGTTGATGGCTGGCAGGGTTATGCACAGCACACCGTTTTGTTGTGTGCTTACAGATCTTGGAGCAGAGAGAGGTAAAGAAAGGAGACAGAAGTGGCTGGGTAATCTTGGCAGGTGTTTTGATAATCTCTTTTATGCCGCCAAAGCAGAGTGTATGCTTTTA
This sequence comes from Lagopus muta, assembly GCF_023343835.1. Classification (NCBI taxonomy): domain Eukaryota; kingdom Metazoa; phylum Chordata; class Aves; order Galliformes; family Phasianidae; genus Lagopus; species Lagopus muta. The sequence goes on along the minus strand of NC_064472.1, from coordinate 37,559,774 downwards.
CCTTCACAAGTTCGGCAGAAAGGGTGGCATCTTTCACAGACATTGTCATCCTTGTTTTCATAGTAATATTCAGGACAAGAGCTAACACATTGGTTCTTGGAGTGCAGCAGGTAGAAGTATGTATCACAGAAAAGGCAGTCTGTTGGTTGAGGCCCCATGCACTCCTTACAGCCCTTGTGGCAGCGCTCGCATGACCCAGTGGAGTTTTGTGCAAAATAGCTGAAACAGATTTGATAGTTGTGGCTGTGCAACATGTCTAACAATGGCAGGAAAACCAGAACACCTTTCATCATGAGCAGTTTCTCTGATTACATGAATGTATAACAGTGATAATTATGTGATCACAGTAAATATTTGCAGTCCCAGTGGAAACAGAACAAATATTCTTGGCCATTGGAATTTAGCTATGAAACAAGTCTTTGTAAAATTGGAAGTATACAATGAAAGGCTTTCTAAAATTGTAGATGAGTTCAGGTACAAAATAAGTATGTAAATGGGCAGAAACATAAGTTCCATTTTGATTTTGCCAGAGATGTCTTGTGAGATATTGATTAAGCAATAAGAGTTTCTCACTACCCTGATGGCCCGTTGTCAGATGGAAATTCAGCAAATTCAAGAAATTCAAGAAATTCAAGAAATTCATGATTTCTTTCAATCCATAAGCAGGTTTAGTCAAAGGGTTCCAACAGAGGGACAATTGGTTCACCTAAGTTGTACAGTCAGAGGAAGAAGGGGAAGAGCTGCTTTGTGGCTGTGTTGAGACATGGCCATTACAGACTTCCAGTTTAATAGAATGATAACTGAATTTGAATGCCAGCATGACTGCATTACTGCAAAATCAAATGGACCTGAGCCACAAATAGTAAGTCCGATTTCCAGATTTAAATTTTTGTCACAAGAACTAATTGAATTCACATTTTGAAATTGAATGTACTCATATTAATGAAGTTGCTGTCCAGGAGTTTGACTACTCAGTTAAAACTTCTTTTAGTGGGTAGTTTTATTATGATTGGTTATAAATATTTGCTTAATGCAAAACAACAATCATCTCATCTAAATTTCAAGTTAGGCGGAGCCTGCAAGAGTGCTTGCTTCCTGTGCTGAAGATGATAACTTACAATATTTATTCTGCTCCACTCTTTTCTATACAAATATAACCTCAGAGCATCCTCAGAGAGTGAGAATGACCACATAATGTTAGATAGTCCCAGTTTGGGAGCAAACATTCTAGTTTTTATACAATAAGGTGAGGTTTTCCTCTGCCTCTGTATTGGAACAGCATAAGACATTTTTGCAATAAATGAAATATAATTCTGCCTGACTCTAAAATAAATAGGAGAGAAACAACCTAACATCTCAAAATGTTCTCTGTGCTGTAGCTCTCTCTTTGCTAAAGACCTTGGACCTTACCCTGTTGGACACTGGCTTACGCATCCTTTTCCTTGCCGATACAAGCCTGGTTTACAGGAAAGGCACTGCGAGCTGTGTTTTCCATTGCAGGTGGCACAGGTGATGTGGCATGGGGAACACCGTCCTTCATCACTGTCAGCGTAGTACCCAGCTGGGCATGTTTCAACACAGGTTGTATCTGCACAGAGAGCAATGAGGAATAGCATGTCATAGTATTTGCTGCTATAAGATAGCTCGCAAAATGCTCCTAGATTAGACTCTAACAGGAGATGCTATTAACACTTGTACCAGAGTAAGAAAAGGGAATGTTGGGATATTAACTTGGGATAGTAATTTCTTCTAAGCCTTTTCAGTTAAGTCGTCCTCATTTCTGTACTTCATGTACAATAGCATGATTTTCAGAGCAGATAATTTTTTTATCTTTAGAGAACATAAATGCATAGTACGTGATAATGAACAGCAGTGATTTCATTTAAAATACAAGAAAGAAGAAATAATAATGAAGAAGTTCTCTATAGGCATAAACATTTCCTATAGTTTTCACTCTTAAAAGTGTCGATCTCATTGCATTCTGTGTAAATCATGAATCTGAAATTTAGTGACTTTTATTTGCTGGTCTTTACCCCTGTACGTAGCTGATGCTTTGTGTTACGAGAATAAATGTCTACAATGCTACCAAATGTATCAGGTACATCACACTGATTGAAATATCAGGGGGTCGTTAGCAGGACAGGAATCAGAAACAAGAAACTAAGTGATTCAAATAACTGCAAGCTTGTCAAGATAAGAGAGCAGTGACCATCTAGCTAGTAGCTTAATACTTATTATCTCACTTGTTTTTCACATTTTGATGATTAAGATTGGGAAAATAAAGATACTTCCTTTTTTTTTTTTCACCAATGGTAATTGTGCAAAACAATTTAATGCGATGATATAAAACACAGATCTAATGCAAAGCATCCAAAATTTAAGAATGCAAAATCTGTATCAGATTAAACATAAACATCTTGGGGTCAGTTTCACCTTGGGCTTTCTTTATGTGTTTCTGGCATGAAAGATCATTTTAATCAGTTTCTCTCCAACTGATTTTCTAAATTTTGTCTTGAAAAAGTTACAAAGAATTGAAGTTTAAGATTTAATATTTTATACTCTTTATCAATTTGTTCCTGAGACAATAGACTTTTACACCAAGTCTCAAAAGTAAAGTAGTTTTACATCTCAGCCATCCACTTGAGAGTGGCATTGTGATCCAGGAATGATTTTTAACATTTCTACTTAAGTATTTATGGCTCATCAGATTTCTGCAGGAATTAAAAAGTCAGCCTGAAAATTGTAATTTCTTTGCGCTTACAAAAAAAAAAAAAAAAGATTGTCCCTCTCCTCTTCTTAAGGTCTTTATAGAAAGCAACAGTGACAGTAAATAGGAATTGAACTAAAAAAAAACAAACCATTTTGTTTAGCTATGGGATTTGTTGCTACTTAGAAGTCTGTGAGTGGCCAACCCCAAAGGATGATTTTGTTTCCAGGTAGCTTTGCAGAAAGTAGTTATCACTGAGCAAGTCTTCTACTTACCAGATATACATTGCAATATTTAGATAGTCTAAAGCAGTCCTAAATGTTTTATGAATGTCACATAAGCTGGTTTATTCCATGCTTTCAGTGTGGAATAAACAGGAGGAAGGCACTTACTGAAAAGATAGCGGTTATTTGCACAACTAATACACTGGTGTTCAGTTGGTCCTGAGCAGTGAAAACATTTCTTATGACAAGTTTTGCAGGTCTCAGTTTTGTCATCATAGTACTCGGTGCGAGAGCAGTGTCCAGATAGCATGCAGTGTCCATTACGATTCAGGATCAGGCCGTTTCTGCATGTAAGGCAGGCAGTGGATGAAGAACAAGTCTTGCATGTCCTATTGCATGCTGAAATGGAGAAACAGTAGGAATGTCACCATGCTACGTTTCATACGATTATTTCAATACAAATTTTGCAAGGAGCAGTTTCCATCTCAGAGTGAAAGGCTGAGAGAAACAGAGAAAAATCTCTGGTTCTGCGTAGTCAAACTATTCACTATTTTTGAGGTCATGCAGCCAGTTCCTTAGGTTTCCTTTTTCAATGACTGAGAAGTGATTTTCAACTTACTGTCTCCAGCAATGCTCAGTGTTTTACCAGAGTAGTTCAATAAACACATTCCAGTTTCGTTGCCTTCCTCTCTTGCACTTTCTCCAATTTTTGTAAACTGTGCTTGATATTTCTTCTGCCTTTGTTATCCCCTCCATTTCCAAAACATAGATGGACATAGTCAGGAAGGGCAGGTCTTTTTAGAATAGTGTTTTGCTAGTCTACTTCTATCTTACTGCCATTCTGGAGAAAACAGCAGCTACCAACCTTGACAGTCTTCAGTCTCATCTTCATAGTAAGTCCCTTCAGGGCACTCTTCAGAACACATGCCATCATATAGGACAAAGTAGCTGACTGCACACTCAGTACAGTCGTCTGAGTCTGGTCCGTTGCAGTTCTTGCAGTCTCCATGGCAGGGAAAGCAGTGATTGTCTTCAGCATAGAACTGGGTAGGGCAGTCCTCTACACATTTCCCTTCATGCAGGAAGAACCCATCCACACACTCTACAGAGAACAACAAACAGAGTAAGCAAAACTGCTTATGCTGACTTCAGTATGTGAGGGAGCAGTGCATGTCATAACAGGAGACAAGCAGATGGCTTGGAACGTATGTTCTCTTCTAACTTTTCCCCTCCAACTTGCCCATCATAGCCTAGCTCTCACTGAGCATTTCTGTTTCTTCTCAAGGGTCTGAGAAGTGAAATCAGCTATTCATTTTGTTATTGATGATAACCAAACAATTCTGCCACTGTATACTGGTGGACATAGTTGCTTATTTCTGAACTTCTGTTTGATTTGTTATTATATGAATCTGGTTGGAATATTTGGTCAGAATGTTTGGCTAGAGCTTGGATTCATCTGTTAACTTTCTTATGAGTACTTGGTTTAATAGTGTTGTTTGATTTTCTTTTTCCTCCATGTTTGTGTATAATTTGCTAAATATTAATTATCCTGAATATTCTGGTGTGCATTCAGACTCATGAGCACATTGAAGTTTTTCCCAAGTATGCATTACTAGATAATGTTTCATTACAAAGGTTTTATTCTCTGCTGTGAGTAGTATTGCAAAGAGACATAAAGTTTAATCAAACTAGGAAAGAAGCATTCTGTATTTCACAGTGGTGTGCATGTGTATTTAGGTATTTAGACATGAATACAATAAGCTGGCATCAAACCAATATAGATATCTGAAGAACAACAGGAACACACTAAGCAAGATGAAATCACTTTACAGGTGCCCAGTTTAGACTGAATCTCCTCATAAAGCACCATTTGCTTAGCCTCTGTCTTAGAGGAGTTTTTCCTTGGTTTGGTTTGGTTTGGTTTGCAGAATTTCTTTTCAGGTCTGTTATTCTGTCAGTCTGCTCCTAGACTGATCTAGACAGACTGTAGCCAAGTCACAAGCAGTTCTTTGTAATACCTTTGCACGTTTCACTGTGAATGCACTCCAGACACATAGCAGGGCAATGTTTACAGATTCCATCAAAGGCAAAATGTTTCTGTGAACAGGTAGGTTTACATTCCCACTGCTCCAGAAGCAAAGGACTTTTGCATGACTGGCATTTGGTAGCACTTCCCTCACATGTCTTACAGGAACCACTGCATTCCTTGCAAGTCCCAGAATCATTGAAGTATCCCCTATTGAGTAAAAATAAAACACAAAGCAAACTGTTGGTCAGCATATATTTACCACAGTCCAGTCCATTAAGAATTACGAGCATATGTGAGTCTATTGACTTTGCCAGTGCACTTATTTCATTGGATCTAAAGGGTTTCTCACACATTTAGTTACTTGTCCTCCACTCAATTTACACCTTCTGTGTCTGCAAGCAGAAAATGTACATGCCTAGTACCAAGAAGGGAATTTGGCCTTCTCTTATTTTTACACCTACACTAAGGCATATTGGACTTCCTTTCCCACCACTTTCTTGGTTTGCCACTTCCATAAAATAGGAGGGTCTATAGTATCTAGGAAAAGAAAGACTCTATACTCCCATGACCAACTCTCAGTGATGATGGCAGAGAAAGAATGAGACACATCACCTCATTAATCCCAGATGGAAGAAGGAAGAAGCCCACAAGCGTCAAAGCTAGGAAGAATAAGGAAAGGCTGGATTAAACGGGCAATAAACCCATAATGTTTAAGCAGCTGTGTGCAGTGACAGTAAGACAGGAAGGAGGAGCAAGTTTCACCAGCATCTATGGTGTGAAAGCTGCTGTAGGCAGCCCAGGTTGAGGCAATTAGTCATGAAGAAAACAACAAGAAAGTAGGCCTATGTTTTAGGAGAGGAGGGATGCAATCCAGTCTGCCTATACTCTCAAAATGAAAATGTTAGAAAATAGAGGGAAAAGCAACTCTCTATTTTCAGATGATTATTAATTTACATGTATGCAAACACGTATTTCACTTAAACAAATCTGGTAGCAGGATATGATTTCCTAGAGATTACATTTCCACAGAAGGTGAGGGGAGGTGTATTAGAAGCAAGGCTAGAGAAAAATTAAGAAGAGCTTTTCCTGTCATCTATTCTAATCTTCCTTCTTTATTTTTTTTTCCCCTAATCTTTATTCGTAATCCTGCATCTATTTCTGATAGTCCCTTTTTTAGTTCCAGTCTAGAGTGTTCTTCTAGCTCAGTATTTCAGTGTCCTCTGTCAGAAATTATAAAAAAATCTCTAAAAAATTCCCTTCCCTTCCCTTCCCTTCCCTTCCCTTCCCTTCCCTTCCCTTCCCTTCCCTTCCCTTCCCTTCCCTTCCCTTCCCTTCCCTTCCCTTCCCTTCCCTTCCCTTCCCTTCCCTTCCCTTCCCTTCCCTTCCCTTCCCTTCCCTTCCCTTCCCTTCCCTTCCCTTCCCTTCCCTTCCCTTCCTTTTCCTTTCACAGTTTTTGATTTCTTTTTCCTCCTGTAATGCAGCAGATACTTTGCATTTGTTCTGAACTATGCTAGTCAGAATCTGTTTCACTGCCCCTTGTCTACTTATATGACAAAGTTAGCGTGAAAATTCTGCCAAAGAATTTGTGCTAGTAATAAGAAAAGCAGAAGGTGGACATTTTTCTTAAAAGAAAGATTATTCAAGTGAGAGTTTCATATTACATAGCATAGGTTTTATACATATATATGTAGCTTTGATGAATACTAACAAAGAAAGCACAGAAAACAGGAATACCTGAGATAGTGAAGTTAATTCCATTTATTAGAGTAAAAATTAAATGTTGTAAGCCAAGAATAGAAAAACCTAACAGGCTACTTTATTTCCATATCAGATCTCTGAAACGTTCACTTTCTTGTTTCACAGAATCACAAAATCATTGGAAGGGACCTCTGGAGATCATTGACTTCAACCCTCTGCTAAAGCAGGTTCTCTAGTTTAGGTTGTACAGGAAAATGTCGAAATGCCCAGATGAGTTTTAAATACATCCAGAGATGGAAACTCTACAGCCTCTTTGAGCAGTTTGTTCTAGTGCTCGGTCATGCTCAAAGAAAAGAAGTTTTTCCACTTCCTTATAGATGGCATCCTAAATAAGTTGTTCACACCCTTACTCTCTACTACTCTGAGTAAAGGACAGGTTACGAGAAGGACTAGACACTTACTGTCATTCCCCATGAAGAACATCCTGAAACACTGTAGTCCTTTTGAAGACAATGGGAGCAGTAAAATCTGTCATAGCATTACATATCTAGTTACACTTTCGATTTTTCACTTCTTCTCTAAATCATAGAAAATTTTATTTACTCAGGCCATCTGAAAATGACTTTTACCTTGTGGTATTTTTTAATACCCAAGTTACATTTACCTTTCTTTTAAAAAGCCAAAATTAAGGATTTAGATTACAAAAAGAGAAGGAGCTCAGTGAGGAATGTAACAGGGGCTACTTACTCAGGGCATTCCTGTAAGCATCTGCCATTGTGGAGGAAGAAAGACTGTCCTTGGTCAGCCTGACACTTCTGGCAGTGCCAGGGATCGGAGCAGACCTCACAATTGTCCATGCACATTTCACACTTCCCACTTCCAACGTCGGCAAAAGTTTGTTGTGGGCACTGAGAGACACATGTACTGTGGGCAAGAAATTTTCCTAGCAAAACAGAAACCCAAGTGGCAATAAACACCAATTAGAAATATATCCAAAAGATTTGCCTTTGGTGGCTACAAAAATGCTTTCATCTTCATGGAAGTCTGACTTTCTGATGCCTGAAAGCATGAATAAAACATTCTTTAAACATTTTCTTGAAGTAGCTGGGAAATGTAGTAATTCAAAAACTTCACTAAAATTTAAGGTTAGAAAGAATCATCAGGTTTATTTAGTACATCTCTCTGAATAAAGCCCTCTTCAGTAATACCTTCATCATGTCTACAAATTTTGATTGAAGAGAAATAAAAGGAGCAAAACCCACCCTTATTTATAAGGGTATGTGATTAGATCCTAGCTGATGTCTCTCTTCAGCTGTTGATTTACCAGACTGTGCCTTAAGCTGCTAATGGACTTTCTAGTTCATTGTGCCTTAAGCTGCTAATGGACTTTCTAGTGATCATGATTGCAAATATTCCATTGAAGTATGTAACACACAGTATATTTTGTCTTTTGCAAATCTTACTCAAAGAAGCTTAAGTCTCTCACCTTCTGGACATGAAGTGCACCTGTCAGCAGATTTGTCACAGGTTCTACATGAAGGATCACATGGTTGCAACTGTTTTTTTGCAGCTGGAATTAAAAGAAAATACAAGCCTGTTTTAGACTGTTTTGCTCATTTCACCTCACTCTGGGAAGATTGTTCCCTCTGGCTTTTTCTTAAGCTGTTGTTAGAGTGTCTCCTTGGATTTTTGGAATTAGAGCTTGAAGCTGGAAAAGTTGATTACTGTGTTCAACTCCACGCTCTTAAATTAAGAACAGTAATAAAGGAAAATAGAAAAATTATCCTGAGAGTCACTAAAGCACAATTCTAGACTTCTTATCACAAATGAGGACAGTTTAGCCAAATAGTTTTAGTTTCAGAGCAGTGCTCCAAATCCAAATTCCAATCTGTACTCCTGAAAGATTACAAACAAGAGGAAGAGGAAGGTACGTCAATTTGGGGGACTTGATGCAGTGAGGTAGTTTTGTTGAGCTTTTGTACTAGCTGCCTGTCAGACCATTACCTTGTATCTAAGGGAGAAATCTCTGAGAAGGAAAGGGAAACGTCTGGAAAGATGATAGGTAAACTAATTCTCCCCAGTGTTATTGCCTGCTATTTCCCTCCAAAAAAAAGCATCTGGATGTATTTCAAATTGAATTTTTATGCCTTCAGGAAGCTAAGACCTTAGTTATGCTTTGCATAGGCTCAGTGCCAAAGATATTCAAGGATTGTACTAAAAGCAAATAAATTCTGTTGCCTCAGTGTGTGAGACTGCATGTTGAGCCAAGCAATTATAACAAAGGGATAATGAAAATGTGATGAGGAAGTAATAATGAGCAGAAGACAGTAGTCTTTTAATGACAGAAGACAGTAGTCTTTTAATTTTTCTGGAAACCTAAAATAAAGAATGAAGCAACGGACACAGACAACTTAGTACCTCAGCACATCCAACTCGTTCTACCAATTAAATGTGTTTGGCTTGTATAAGTTGAGGGACTGACTAACACTATCTACTACCATCTAAATGGTGTTCATACACTTTTTTTTTCTGCCCGTTACAGAAAAAATTATTTTGGAAGCTGATATTTTGAATGAAAAACAGAAGAAAAAGCTTTGATTAAAAGGAGGAAATAGAAGAGCTGGATTGTATATACAGCTGCTTCCCACAAGGAAAAATGGTAGGAATTTTACACAACGGAGAGACTATTAGTAGAAATATAGTATATGTGTAAATAAATTTGAACAAGAGAATGAATGCCTGTAGTGTTATAAATCTTGATGACTGGCACAATACTGAAGAACTGTGGATATGGTAGGAAATTACTAAGGCGTTATCATCATTCTGGCTGTAGCATCTCTGCTCTCTCTGAACAAAGGTCTAAGAGAATTTCAGGGTCTAGGGACAGGCCAGAGATCTGCAGTAAAATGTACATATAAGAATAAAGCAGCACGTTATCAGGGCTGGGACTCTCCGTAGTCAGATTAATGCTGTTGGAGTTAGATTCACAGTTAAAGAGAGATTTCTTGAAAAACCCTGATTTGGCTCTGTCCCTTGTGTTACCTATGCACAAGCTGTATATTTACATATGGATTAACAGCCATGTGGTTAAGAAAGTAAAGTACTAGAGCTGCAAGTTAATTTTAAAATAATGGTTTTAGTTGCCTATAAATTTCATCCTTCTTGAAAAGAATGAACATGTAAGTTTGCTTTTCTTAGCCCTTTAAATTAGGAAGGTGTGGTTGTCTTGTGAGGCTTTCTGCAGTGGCATTTCCTGTGAATGTATATCCTTGCCTTCACTTGTCAATGTATTGATGTATTTTCTATGGCTTTTTCCTCTGCTGAAGTCCTTTTTTTTTTCTTTCTTTTTCTTTTTTTTTTCTATTTCAGGTTACAGTATGCTCTTTCAGCAGATTAAAGTGTGTTTAAATGCCCTTGAGTGTTGAGGCAGTCCAAGCCTCTGCCAGATCTGCAGATGCACCTAACCTTACTAGCATGCTAATGCTTTCACTTTTCTTATCTAAATAATACTCAAAGAAACCTTCCAGTTGATCATTGCTCATTCTGTGAGATGCAAAAATTACTGACAGATTTTTTTCAAGGCATTATTTCCTAGCTATATATAGTTGTCCTTACTTAATTATTGAAAAAAATCCTTACTGAATTCTTGTCACCTCTAAGAATATAAGGAATACTGTGAGAAATCTAAATTTTCTTAATTTTACTGAATTGAACAGCACTCAGGTTTTTTATTCTCTTGTTGTGGATCATAAAATCATAAGATCATTGAATCATAGAATAGCTTGGATAAGAAGAGACCTTGAAGATCTAGAAGTTCCAGCTCCCTGCTGTGGTCAGGGTTGCTAACCCCCAGATCAGGCTGTTGAGAGACCCATCCAACCTGGACTTGAACATCTCCAGGGATGGGCATTCACAGCTTCTCTGGGCAGCCTATGCCAGTGCCTCATCACTCTCTGAGTGAAAAATTTCCCAATTACATTTAATATAAATCTCCCCTCTTCTAGTTTAAAAGCATTCCCACGTGCCCTGTAACTATCTGCCCAGGTAAAAAGTTGATCTCCTTCCTGACTATAAATTCTCTTTAAGTACTGAAATGCTGCAGTGAGGTCTCCCTCAAGCCTTCTCTTCTTCAAGCTGACCAAGCCCAACTCCCTCAGCCCTTCTTCATATGAGAGTTATTCCACCCCTCTGATCATCCTTCTGGACTCCTGTGTACTTGCTACAACAGCTCTGTATCCTTCTTGTACTAAGGGCTCGAGACCTGGATGCAGTACTCCAGATGGAGCCTCACTAGGGCAGAGTGAGGGAGAGGATGTCCTCCCTGTCCCTGCTGGCCACATCTCTTTCTGTCCCAGGATACTGTTGTCCCTCTGGGCTGCAAGCACACTCTGCACGCTCGATTCTAGCTTTTTGTTCACCAGATTTACTAAGTCCTTTTTAGCAGTTTTTTTAGATCTAAATGAGTTGTTTTTTCAGACTGTAATTGTGTCTGCCCCAGTTGAAGCACCTTGCACTTAAATTTGTTGAGCCTCATTAGGTTTACATGGGCCCACTTTTCAAGTTTGTCCAGGTCCCTTTTGATGGCATCCCTTCTTTCTGTCCTATCAGCTACACTACTGAGGTTGGTATGCAAGCCACAGTCCCCACTGGCCTGTAACATCCTCAGTTCCTTCATCAGTTATTTGATAAGCTTTCAGGATTTTTCCATTCACTGATCTTTTATAAATATGCATAAACAAAAAAAATATGAAAAACAATTTTTCATTTCCCTTCTCAACAGCTTTTCATCTAGCTACTTTTCTCTGCCTTAAAAGTTTTATTTTGTTTCTTTGAAAATCCCTACTGGGCAGTTTTAGGTACTGTAATTTAATGCCATTTGTGTGTGGGAAGAAGCAGCTCAGAAATACTGCTGAAGTATGTATTGCCAAAGAAAAAGAACCTTTATCTTGGCAAAAGAGCTGGTGCAATATAGAAAATACATAGCAGTAATATAAAGTTAAGCAGACAAGTTAACTACTGCTGAAGAATGTTTAAATGAGTTCACAGTTTCAAAATATTTCAACCCTTACAATTGAAAAATAAGGGTTTTTTTTTTTTTTTTTTTTTTTTTTTTTTTTTTTTTAAAAAAAAAAAAAGAATTATTTCCAGTTAATCTTACCCGGTTTGGCACAACTTACTGCTTTCTGCAGTGTGTGCTAGTTACCACCAGAGGGGAATGTACACAAGCAGTTGTGCTTCTGTTACTTGGCTTAGGTCTACCTTTTCAGCCAAGTATAAGCACTCAAATGTCTCAGCTGGGGACTGTTAGGAGAAATATGAAAAACTTAAAATTTATTGATCTACTTAGGAAAATAATAATCTGGAAAGTTAAAATGAGTTTTTCCTCTGATAGAACTCTTACTGACTTTAAACAGGATTTCATTCACTGAAAAACACCACAAAAATGCAAGTTCAGAATAAAGAGAACTTATTAAATGTAACTTTCCTGCAGAGAAAATGTTTCCAAAATGGGTAAATATGATGCAAAATATTTTGCTACAGAAACCTGTGCATATTACTTCAAAGAACAAAGTTTCCCAAGAACAGCCCTACAAAACCATCAAGAAAATTTGTCACGCAAATCATATTTCTTCGGCCTTTGGAATAACGATAAATGAAAACTTTAACTCGCAGTTGTTAGCTATTAAAAAGTCTTCAACTCACCAGTGAAAACTTCACTCAGCACGCTATGACAAGTGAGGCTACTAATATACTGGAAAAACTAATTAAATTACAAATAACAAAGTTGTCTGTCCTTAAGGGAAGAGTTTGGTGGCCATCAGAAAGAATTGCCAGCTCAGACATATCGTATGTCCTTACCCAAATGCAAGTCTTGTGTAAGGACAAAGCTCATGGCGCACCGTGATCTGCTTTGTTGGGTTTTGCCTTCCTCATGACCCCTAAAGGCTACCATTATGTACTTGTGAGTTCTACAAGATCTCCATTAACTTTTTTCTTATGGTTGTGAACAAAACTTTTAAATGTAGAAGCTGTAAGTCTGTGATGTAGAATGGCTAACCATCCATACTCTAAAAATGGAATGTAGAACCTGAAAAAACACTATATTCTATTATTACCCTTGTTCTGCTCTACTCTTTTTTAAGGCCAAAATGTATGACCTTTTCAGATCTACTGAGCTGTTTTTATCCTTATGCTAATATTCCTTTTTGGGTTTTCAACCCAAAACATCTTCTATTTAAAAATACTCAAGCCAGAATTTGACTAAATGTCACATTGATTCTTGTCTCTTTGTCAGAATCAGTAACAACTTTGACATATGCAGCTCAGCCTCCCCAGTTAAATAAAGGCATGCCATGCCTTTATTTGAGCTAAGCCTCACTGCAGCTCTGCAGCTACCAAGTACTCTGCCTATTCAGTCTGTTTGAGGGCTTATCAAATTCAAAGATTGAGGTTTTGTCTTGGTTTGGTTGAGGTAATTTTCTTCATAGTAGCTCCCATAATGCCATGTTTTGGATTTGTGATGAAAACTGTAGTTCATTTAGTTGCTGAAGAGCAGTGTTTTTGCAGTGCCGAGGAGTCTTCTATTTCACACAGTGCTGTGCCAGGCTGGGTAGGGCAGCTGACTCCACTCTCCAAAAGAGAAACTCTCAATTTCTCGCTATGTTCAGCAACAAAAGCCAGGGTTGAGTTGGCTGTCCGGTCTTCCATTACTCAAGGGTTGTCTGTGCATCAGTCATCTTGTGGTGAACAATTGTGTTGTTTATCAATTGCTTTTTTTCCCCCTTGTTGAGTTTTTCTTTTTCTTTTCTTTTATTCCCATTTCCTTTTCTTCTTCTGTTCTTTCTTTTTCTTATTAAAGTCCATTTATCTCTACCCATGACTCATTTTAGCTTTCTGATCTTCTCCTCTACCAACTGTGAGGGGTGAGCGAGTGGCTGTGTGGGGCTCAGCTGCTTGTGTTAAACTACAACAGTTTTCTTTCCTCATTTGAGCTTGTGAATGAGACATAAATGAGACAATGGCAGAGTTTCTTTAAACCTAATGCTGTAAGATTTTACCTCTGATCTCCAAACAGAATTAATGAAAAAAAACCTCTATCATCTCATTTAAGACAAGGAATCCATATTTCTCTTTCATTTTACTTAAGTATTTTTTTTAACTGTCTCCCCCAGTTTTTCTATTTGATTTGAGTGAAAGATTAAATGAGTTCTCAAAAGTATTCAGGGTGAAAAATTTAGGTCTTTGGGGAAACAAGTGTGATCGTCTTCACATGCTTACTGCTTGTTGTGGAAAATGAAAGTCCTACTAAAAATAAACTTCAACACAAAAAAGCCCTCCAAAATCTCAAGGCATATGAGCTGAGAAATGGCCATATCTTAAAAGATTTAGCTTTGAATGTAATGGCATTTGAAACAGCTTATGGTCCATGCTTTAATTTGTCTTAAGTCATAACTGCAGTATAACAGTTCTTGCTTGTATATACTCATGTTCTCTGCTGTCCATCTTGCTCTCTCTATCCACTCATAATGGACAATGGACTTAATAAGTAATGCAAGCAATAAGTGTTCAGGCAGATAATAGCTGGCTTATTTTCTCTAGTTTCAGATTCTTTTATTCATGATTTTCTCTAAACAAAAGGGAGGCCTAACAAAAAATTTTTACTTCAAAGTTGCTATCAAAATTGCTACTGGTACACATTTCTAGTTCTGGTTCACAATGGTTCACACTTCCTTAGCTTATAGCTTAAAAGACAGAGTTCTATGAAGAAGAGTACTTTTGCAAGTTATTTCACTGTTGGATCATGGCACAGTTCTAGAAGGGAAGAATACATAAAGAAACATGCGCACGTATTTTTGCACTGTGTAGTGGGATGTGATTTGAATATAATCCAGCTGAGATGCTACCTAGTTTGTCAGGTTTTATGCTGTACATGGAACCGGCTTAGCAAAATTGATACGATCAGGGAAAAAAGACAAAAAACAGGTTACATATCTCCTTGAGGTAATTACAATTGCATACATACATAAAACATAATGAAAACAATATATTTCTGTAATAAAATACTAGACCTATCCCATTTCAAAGACTTATATGAACTGTAAATCTAAGGGAATTTTAGGAGTGCTGAAAAGTAAATTACAGTCTGCAACAACCATTAATTCTGAGTCTGGTTATCTTTAAACAACCATACCAGTACTTTACAAATAGCTAGAATATGAAATCAACATGCCTCAGAATGTATGGGATAGTGAATCATTTTTATTTGTGTCTCTAGCACCTCAAATTTTCACATCTGGATGATGCTTAAAAAGGCCTCCTAACTCTTTCCATGATGTTCTGATTCTATACGCTAAATGTCATAACATTTTCTCATTTGGGTAACTGTGATCTCTTCTTTCCTGCTGCTGATTTCCCTACAGTCTTCTGCTCATCTCATTCCACTTTTTTTCTTTCCTTCTCTGTTCTGAGACCTCTGCATGTATATCTGCATAGCTTCACAGCTGCATTAAGGTGAGACAAAAATAATAATTCTTTTAAAGCCCAAGTTATTGTTTTCTCTCAATCAGAACTCTTCTGGTGCAATGCATTTTTACTGGTTTTGTTTTATTCTGTAATTAGGAAAAGGAAAGTACACAAGATGGATGCAGTTAGTCACTGACTGTTTGTAGGAGATTGCTCTCATTGGGACTGGTATGCAATAGAAAACAGAACCAACTGCTATTTTGCTGCATAATTTATTACAGCATGTATAATCTACACGTAAAGAAATATATATTCCATTTTGTGTTTGCATCAAGAACAGATCTCATTACACATCTTTTTTTTTCCTTTTGTAATTTTCAGAAAAATGTGGTAAATGAATGAATGAATTTTCAAGATGCTGTATTTACAGTATACAGGTAAAATGAAGACCTGATGTACAAAACTTCTAATCTAGTTGAAACAGTGTGTGTTCAGTTGGTGAATCAAGTTTACACTGGTATATCTCCTGATTTCCAAAGTCATTTTATCATCTGGTACATGAGATAAAATACAGATGTTTTATACTACAAACACAAGCTCAATTTCTTTTGCTTTTTTTTCTCCCTTCTTGGCTGACCCTGTCTTTTTGAAAGCCAGGATACCAGACAAGGTCTGTTTCACTATTTCAGACCTTTATGTGACTTCTTAAAGATTCTTAATATGAATTGGACTGTTTGCCCAGCAGAATATGCTCTCAAAATAAATATAATTTTAGAAAACTGTTTTTTATAGAATGTTTTGGGTTTTGGAGTTTGTGCTCATAAATATTCATAAGATTGACCCATTATTTATCCTTGCTTAAAAAAAATATATAAGTGAAAGCTTACAAGTTGTGGTGGAGGGAAAAGAGTATTTCATATTCACAAAGGTTTTAATCCTTTCTTAGATGGACCAGTCTCTCAGTTGACAAACTCTGTGTTGGTTTCACTGTGGCAGGCTGACATGCTGCCCTTCAGTTTATGTTCGCCTAAGAGCCAAATAAAGCAGTAGTCTTTGTTTCCAGAACCTCATTTTGTCCCATATGGTAGGTCAACACAGTCACTAAAACCACAGTGAAGCCCACTGAATCCATGTGGCTGGATGAGCCAAAGGAAAATGGATTCATTCTTTGTAAATACAGTTCAAGGTTTAATACCTCAACTTTCTCTTGTAACATTTCTGAAGAAAAAGAGTAAATAGAAGACTAACATGGTAAAAACTGACGTAAACTACTGGATTTGGAAATTTTGGCTGTCTTCCTAGTTGCGTTGTCTTCCTGTGTTGTCTGGAGCAGCGTATGTGCTGAGGATGAGCTTGGTGCAATTTCATCCGTGCTCCCATGACAGGGGCGAGGTTGTTTATTTCATACTTGTCCCCCCACACCCAGGTCAGTCCCCTACAGTGTGAGGACTAATAATCTTCTGGCCTACATTATTTAATTAGATCAGCTCATTGGGTCACTAAAGCTCAGAGGTAGCTCTGCCATGGTGCTGTGCTGGAGTAAATGTATTGAGGAGTAGGAGCATCCAGTGGAAAAAGCACATTTTGATAAACAAGCAGAGAGAGCCAAAATCCAACTTGCAGCATCAGATTTGCCCACACTGGACTGGTTAACAAACATGGAATTACTTTAATATCCTCTGAAGAACCCACACTGCATGACAAGTTCCCCTTTGAAAGTGAGTTTGACAATGGATGGGATGGAAGAACCCAATATTTTACCAAGATGAAATCACCCTGGAGACAATCAAAGTATCTGTAAAAAAATCCTGAAGAACAAAAATGTAAATTGTGATAAAGTGTTTGGTGATCTATCCTGGGGAAGCAGTGGAAAACTTTGGAAGCTGCCATGAACTGGCAACCATGTGGGGAAAAAAATAATCCTTAGTTCCCATAATCTCCTTTCAAATACACAATGGAAAAGAAGAGGCCCTACAGAAATGTTTAAGAAGATCTGTAGATGGCCTGTTACTCCTATCAGTCTAGAGAAGAGCAGGTAGATTTTAATTTTGCTCATTTTTATGCTTTATAGACTACGGAATATTGTTGAACACTGCAGTGAAAGACAGTGGCTGCTTCATCTATATTTTATTGGTTTTCAGAAATCTTATGACAATTAAAAAAGTCATTGTAACAGATATTGAAACTGTTTTTATTTTTGTATTTGTTTTGTTTTTCTATGCTTTATTTTCTTTTTAAAATTATACAGGTGATTTGAACCCTCCTTTGGGTGTGAATTGTGTTGCAATTTCTATCTAGCAACAATGTTGGTGTGTGGAGTATTCATGGAGTGTGGAGCAAGAGTTTCAAATATAAATGACACAGTTGGAAATCTAGATTCAACTGGTATCTTCTTGAATGCATCAGCAAAATAAATGAATGATATGAAAAAAATTCAACTATTTATATTTTATTGCTAATTAGCAAATGAAAATATTTTTTTTTTTCAAGAGCCAGATAATCCAACAGTATCTGAGCAAGAAAATTCATAGACTGTTGGTAATGTAATTATCCAGAGTGTAACTTCAGTAAAGATAGGGACGATATCGTTAACATTTCTACTTGAAAAGTATTACTATTTGGAAAAATGATCCAGTGGGGCTCACAGCATCACCAAGTTCATTGTCACTATCTCAGCAGCTACACACCGCTGCTGCTGCCACATACCAGCAAGTCTATTTGAGAAGGGGGAGAACCTCCAGTCAGGTTTCATGGTCCCCTGTCACACTGCACAGCGGGAATTGTTTGGCTTTAGAACAGTTGCCAATGCTTAAGCCAATACAGCTCAGGGAGAGATGTGTCTTGAAGAAAAGTCGCTAAGCAAGGAAGGAGATACAGAAGGCAATGTGGAGAAAAACAGTTTCCACAGCACAGTAAGGCTGATGCATAGAGACCTACATCAGGTGCCTGCTCAAAAGAAAAAGGCTAACATTTGACTGTAGAAGTAGGTAACTAATAGATAGACCAAACTACAGATGTCCTTGCCCAGCACAGAGTGGGAAAATTGGGAAAATACTCATCTGGATGAAATACAATGAAATGCATGGAGACCAACTTTCTGCTATTATCTCTCCTTTATAGATCTCTCTGATGTTTTTCTAATGTGAAGAATCTTTCTTTTTGATACAGCATTTCTTCCTAAATAGGTAATGACTAGAAATGGTCAATATTTTTTCTGAAAATATTTTTGCTATATTTTAATTTTTAATGCAAGAGATCCAAGGAGAGTTGTTCTTTGAAGTATTTGAGAAAATAAAGACATAGAAATCAGAAAAAAGTTGTGCTTGATAGAAAAAGAACTTGAAGGGACCATAAATAATCCAGTCTCACACTCTCCTTAATAACCACTCCTGTCAGATGTCTTTTATGCATTATCAAAGACTTCTACTGATGCAAATTACAAATGATTCTCAGAGAGTCTATTAGTCTATTATTCCATTTGAAAGTGTCTTTTTCCCATGTCAAATCTCGTATTTTTTTCTGCATTTTAAGTTCTGTTTGACTGCACGTAAAGAAACCTGATGTGCTCCATTCTTTGTGATTGTGTTTCTCTTGTGACTTTCTCATTCAGACCCAAGACCCTAATTTGTCCCAGTCTTTAACTGTTAATATTTTCTTCTCTGTCGATTTCTGAGCATCTTCACTGTTTCCTGTCTAACTGACCCACTTCTTTATACACTGCACCCCAACTGAGTCTGTTATTCCAGGTGATGCCTCTAACTCTAAGTGAAAAGATTGTATTAGTCACTCTTCTCTTTGTTTACAGTGACCAGCTATGCAGGTATTGAAACTCTAGAGGAAATCCTACTCTGTTTTGGAAGGCATGGTGTGCATACTGTTTAAAAGCACCAATTGCAAGCCTTGCTGTCTAGATTCATTGCACTCACAAGTCAGTGCAGCTTTACATTCTGTGTTCACTCCTTTGGACAACAGTGCATGTGTAATGTGGAGTGCATTTCCTCTTGATTGGGAGAGGAGGAGAAAGAAGAAATGTTGCTGTTAAGTAAACCACAAACATACATTTGGTTCTTTTTTGTTTCCTCCAACTTATATTCACCAATCTGTAGGGAATCAATAGCCAAAGTTCTGGTCTCAAATATAGCCTGAAGGGCTCCCAGGGACTCCCTGATCATCAACTGTTTTCTTTTTTATCTTTTTTAATGGGAGGGGAGAAAAAATAAAAATTTAAACCTTCATATATTTAGATAAAATAACACTCAGTATTTCAGATAAGGCATATTAAAATGTCATGCTATTTGCAAGGAGATGGATTTCTGTTTGTGATGAAAGCAATGTTTTTAGTCAGTATATTTTTTTAAATGATAGTGTGTTGAACTGTAGTTTTACTCAGATTGCATGATGCTGATGTTCTCTTTTTGAAGCTTTTAGTATTTTCAAAGAAAAGATAAAGGGGTCTGTTGCAACTTACCACTCCAGAATTGCCCACTGGGTGGATAATTTCTTGGATTCAGACACTGTCCATGAGAAAGCTGGAAATCTTTTGGGCATGCAGTGCAATTCTCATAGCTGTATCCAACACATGTTGTGCAGCTCTTGTGACAAGGTTCACATTCTCTAGACATGTCATCAGTGAAGAAGCCATCTCCACACTCAGTCACGCATGTGCCACCTGCAGCAGAAACAGAGCCCAGCACTGGGTTGTCAACTGACCCCAGCCAATCAGGACAAGAAGACACCTCATCTAGAGCACATATCTGCCTCCAACAATAAACAGATTAAGACAAACAAGCAATATATATTGAAGTAGTGAACATTTTGGTAGATATAGAAACTAAATTTGGTGAATCCTCAACTCAGTTCAGCTGCTTCTACAAAATTTGAGGAACTTTGAATCACCTGCACTGAAATCAATATGCAGGTGGGTTTTCATCCATATCTTAAATCCTGTATATACACATCTAACACAAATCTTAGTGTGAATCTAAGTTCTGTGATTAAATACAATTTTTTTTTCTATTGACTCTATAAAATCTAAATGTAGAATTCCCTAAAATTGTTTGATGTATACATATTTTGAGGATTAGATGAATCTCCAGTTTCTAGTGAATTCAAAGCTTAACTCAGATGAGTCTGATTCAGCTCAGGTGTTTGAATGCTTTTGCAAATCCTTTGAAGTTGTTGCAAGGATAATTTTTCAGTTAAAAGAAAAATAGGCCACTATGCTACTTCATGTTGTGACCACAGTGTTCTGTAAATGTGGTGCATTTTTTAGCTCACTTTTGGGCATGCACAGAAGACAACGCATGAAAACATCATAACCTCAATATTTCCTGACTTTCATATTTGGCACTATGTCTGAACTAGACCTGACTGATTCATATTTTCCTAACAAAGTCATCAGATTCAGAGTCTTGTGTGAATCTGATGTGAAACTTTGTAACTGAACAGAAGTCTTCTGACAGTGTTTAAGAATCATTACTTTAAGTGGACCTTAAAGTCCACAGTAAGGAAATGTTTCTGTGTATGTCTTTCTGTGAGTGGAAAGCCTCTCCTTTCACACAGACTGAATTAAACAGATTTGAGTTGATATGTATGTATATATACATATGCATCATATATATATATGTAATACATATATATATACACATATTAAAAAAAAGGGAAAAAATCCCCACCCCCCAGCATTGGCTATTTGTTGTCAAATATTTGGAGTTGTATCTTTTATGTATATATACATATACATCCCTGGCCTCTACTCTGTGCCATAGGAGAGATCTTTGAACTCACAAAGTTGAATACAGGCTCTTTCACTAAGGAAAACCTCTGATATGCTTTCATGTATATGCCACATATTATTTTGCTTACCTGAGAGATAAAAGCCTTCCTTACAAAAGTCACATTTGTTCTTGTCACAGCTATCACAGTTGCTAGGACACTCTTTACATTGCAGGGAAGTTTCATCACTGTAGGTATTGTCTGGACAGTGTTTATAACAACTCTGTTTATACCTATAACGTAAAGTAAAATTTGAGGTTATTTAGTTTCTTCGATTTCTATGTACAGTAATGGAAGGCTCTATTATCATTCTCATAAACAGAAAATATTCCTCTAATGAAGGATTCAGAATGTGTTTGTTGTTATCTCTTCAGCCTTAACAAGTAATTAGCATTTTTAAATACAAATAATTCAATTTTTTAGAAATGTTTACACAAAAAAATGCATGCATACTTAGACATTACATATTTCATGGCTATAAAGAATCATAGAATCTTAGAATCATGGAATGTCCTGGGTTGAAAAGGACCACAGTGATCATTGAGTTTCAACATCCCTGCTATATGCAGGATTGCCAACCAGCAGACCAGGCTGCCCAGAGCCACATCCAGCCTGGCCTTGAATGCCTTCAGGGATGGGGCATCCACAACCTCCTTGGGCAACCTGTTCCAGTGTGTCACCACCCTCTGAGTGAAAAGCTTCCTCCTAATATCTAACCTAAACCTCCCCTGTTTCAGTTTAAAACCATTCCTCCTTGTCCTATCACTGTTCAGCCTGGTAAACAGCCATTCCACCTCTTGTTTATATTTTCCCTTTAAGTAGGGAAGGGAAATGATGTTTCCTGGGAACCTTCTCTTCTCCAAGCTAAACGAGCACAGTTCTCTCAACCTTTCCTCATAGGAGAGGTGCTCCAACCCTCTGATCATCTTAGTTGCCCTCCTCTGGGCCTGCTCCAAGAGCTCCATGTCCTTCCTATACTGGGGGCCCCAGGCTTGGATGCAGTACTCCAGATGGGGCCTCACAAGAGTGGATTAGAGGGGGATTATCACCTCTTTCTCTCAAAACCACTGCTTACAGTGAGATTAGATAGCTTTTTCGTAGTAGCTTAGACACCTTTTTCATTTTTTGTCGTAGTAATGGTTGCAGAGATCTCCTGTACATCTTTTTCAAAAACTGTTACATACTTATTTCCCTTCAGTTAAAGTTTCAGTTTCACTACTTTCTCTTTCCTTGCTAAACATTTTTACATTTTTAAGTTCCTGCTTTAGTAACACACACAACACAATAAGTGCACACTAGTTCTACACCCAGAAAAAGTAATTTACTTGTCTACACTTTCTGTTCATTGCTCTTCGTCTATACAAAGATCAATCAATACCTGAGTTGTAGAGCTGTAAATGGTCTTGACTGTGTACGATTGGTTAGTTTTTCAGCATTTCTCAAGCTTTTTTCACAGTTACTGTTCTTGGATAGGCAATACTTGGTAGGAGTTGGACAAGATACATGTCATTTTTGTACTGATTTATGTGGTATATGTAGTTAAGCACATATTTTTGCATGGAAGGCTATACTCACATGTAGTAGTTCGGAACACATGTCTTGCAGATTCTTGGGTCATCTGAAATTAAAAATGTGAAATTATGTAAATAAAATCCAGAGTCAATGCCAGAATGCCAAAACTTTGCATTATTTTTATATTAAGATTCCTTATACTGAAATAACAGTCATATCTTCTTATATCTAGAACATTTTTCTCTCAGGATCCCTGCTTACACTTTTTAGAGATATTGTCTTCCATAATTAATTCCTTGACTGTGTTTTTTTCCAATGATTGGTAATGTTTTTGTCCTCAACACAAAGCACTTAGAAAGTGATGAATAATTGGGAAGTGATTTTCTGAAGTGGAGAACCGTTTCAGGAGTTCAAGCTGGGCAAAACGAATCTTAAAAGGAGAAACTGAAGTATTCAAATCTGTAGTTTCAATATATTTATTTGTTTATTGGCACTTCTAAAAGCAAGCTTTTCTGGAAAAAAAAAAATGTAAGTAATCATTTAATCTTAAAAAATCTGAACTAGAGAAACACTTTTCTTTATTCTGTGGAAACAAGAAATTTGGGTGAACATTCTCATCAGAAAATTAATTTTTGCCTTCAGAAATTTTGATGAATGAACAAAAAATACTATAAAACTCTTTAAATCTTTTACGATGAATGACATAGCTTTGTGCTTGCATGAAGGGAAGACTGTATTCTATAACCTTTCATTATCTGGTGTTAGCTTCCAATTTCTTTTACCTTACTCAAGTATCCCTAAGGGAACAGAGTGGAAGGAAATGCAACAACCTAGGCAAATGTATTTATAAACTCTTCAACCATGAAATACCTATAAATCATTTTTGATATTATTAGTACTCATAGGGCAAAACATTCACTGAATCTCTTTGAGTTGTGTCTACAATAAATCACACTTTACACATGCAAACTTATTAGGCAACATGCATTTGGTTTTGTAAGTAGTTCTAGCAATTTATTTATGAGGTGTAAACTTTTTCACAGAAATGTTTCAGATTTATGACAATATTCTTGTTACTGTTTAGGGCACAATCAGAAACAGTAATCACCGAATCTAGTGTTTCTTGAATTAGATGTTATGTTAAGGAAGGAAATGTCCTTTAAAGATTAAAATATTTTCTATGAAGTCCTCTTTTACCCTTTTACTTCCAGATAAAATACATGTTGTTTGTCCAGAGATTTTTTTTTGTGGAAAAATATTCTTTTTTTTACAATACTTACAGAGATATTTGTTTTCCTTTCTCCCCCACCTCCTTGTAGTATGTTCTACTCTTGGGAGCCATGCTTATGATTACTCAGATAACTGAGTAATTATAAGCAAGAGATCAGTGTAGAGCAAAGTGCATCAGTGTCCTAACTACCTTCTGAAAATTATTCTTGCACATGCAGTTCTTATGGTATATTCATGGAAAGAACGGAGTATGTATTAAAGAGACTTTGTTAAAATTCCTGGAATCATTTAGTTTTATTAACTAACTCCATTAACTTTCTAGCTTTCATGAAGAAATGACTCTCTCCCCTTTTGCCTATGGCAGATTCTGATGACCCTATTATTTCCTCCTTTACTGTCAGTTTTTGCCCATACTGTTGAGTACATATTGCGACAGATTTCGCCTGTGACTGCAAATTAAGGCACAATGTTCAGGTGTCCTGTGGAAAGAGTTTGGAAAATGTATTATTAAGAGATCTTTAAGCAAAGCCCCTTGTGTTTGGAATCATTGAATCATAGACTGGCTTGATTTGGAAGTGATCTTAAAGATCATCCAGTCCCAACTGCCTTCTGTGGGCAGTGCTGCCACCCATAAGATCAGACTGCCTGGGGCCCCATCCAGTCTGGTATTGAATACCTCCAGGATGGGTCATCCACAATTTCTCTGGGCATCCTTTGCCAGTGCCTCACCACTTTGACTGAAAAATTTCCTCCTAACATCTAACCTAAATCTTCCCTTTTTTAGTTTAGGGCCCTTCCCCCTTGTCCTGTCACTATCAGAATGTGTAAAAAGTCCCCCTCCCATTTACAAGCTCCCTTCAGGTATTGGAAAGCTGCAGTCAGGTCTCCTTGGAGCCTTCTCCATGCTGAATAAGCTCATCTCCCTCAACTTTTCTTCATAGGATATGTGCTCCAGCCTTCTGAACGTCTTCCTGGTCTCTGGACCTGTTCCAAAAGCTCCACATCCTTCTTGAGCTGAGGGCTCCCAGTCTGGATGCAGTACTCCAGGTGGGGTCTCATGAGGGCAGAGCAGATGGGGACAGTCTCCTCCCTCCCTTCTTGCTGGCCACCCCTCATTTGATGCAGCCCAGGAAATAATTTACTTTTTTTAGTCTCAAGTGTATACTGCAAGCTCATATCTAGCTTCTCATCCACCAGAATCCTCAAGTCCTTCTTGGCAGGGCTTCTCTCAAGTGAGTTCTTCTCCATTCTGTACATACATAGGTTATCTGAACCAAGGTGCTGTGCCTTTCTTAAAAACTAATTTTAAACTGGTTTAGAATCTAAGAGAAAATATCTATGAATGAATAAAAATAGCTTGTTAAGACTGTAGACTGGGTTCCATGTTTATGAGAGGGCAAAATAACCAAAAAAGTATCACAGATATCTTGGTGTCTAATCACTCACCACCTTCTTGTACTCCGCTGCCCACATACAAATTTAGAAAAAAGTTCTGATGGCAAATATCATATTAGATAGCCAAAGATGTCATGAGAACAGCTTGATGACTGCACTTCATCTGAGAATGAGTTTTTCTTCAAACCCTAGGCTTTGGAGAATATCCAAATTCCTTAATGATTTTGCAATGTGAAAACTTCATAAAATTGTGTGTAGTAAAACTAAAATGATGAAAATTTTATCTCATTTAAGTTTACTGTAGAAATAGAATAGATTTTCTGTTGAATTTTGTGATCACAAAATAAAGGGGACTCTGAATTTCCTAGTTTGTTTCTGGTTCAATTACCTTGTAACCCACAAACATCATGTATGGTAGGCTCTTCAGAGGGAGAAGTGGCACTCACCGAGTGCTATTGCCAGTGTAAAATGTGGCAGGTATCAGGAATTTGTTTGCTTACTGCTGCTGACAGCTCTGTATAAAGTTATACATGCATCTCTTTTCTGATTCCAACACGTAGTCAGGCTGACTGAAAAACTTTTAGTTTCTGATTTATTATTCAATAACATTTTAAAACAGAGGTTGATTGCAGGGGGCATACATCTGGCTTTCTGATTATAAACTGTGATCCTTCTGAAAATACATAGGCTTTAAGAAATATTTTTTCTCTGTCATTCATACTGCAATTGAGGTTACAGTGTCAGGGGACTCCTATTCTTGCTGTGTCTCTCTTAATGTCTCTCTTACCTATGTAAAGGCCATCCTAGAATTTAATTAGGTCTATATGATGTCATTGGGATTGGCCTAAGGCCATCTGTGAATTTGTCTACTGTATTATTTATCATCCCTTATTGTTTTTTCTCTTATAGACATATCCTTTAAATGGAAGCTTTTATGTTTGATCTTAGTTTGTTAACTGTTGGGGAATAATGAACACAGCTTAGAAGGGAATGTAAGGAAGTAAACTGCCTGATAGCAAGATAGCAATCTTGGAAACAAATTTTAAGAGCAAATATAGGGAACTTTCAGGTTATTTCCATGTGGTTCTTCAACAGTGGCTCCTTTAAAATCTGCCAGTTTAAAATCTGCTAGTCAGTTCTTGGACTAGCAGTGATAAGTGCTTGCTGGGGCTGAAGTCAGTGTGTTCATCCTATATTCACTCAGAACTCACTTGTTCATGAAATGAATAAGTTTCTGTGACAAGAAGTGGGCTGTTTAGTATGTTAGGCTCCAAAAGACTTCTTGCCATGAGAACTGCTAATATTTTATCTATGTTTAATAGTTCTCATTTGCATTGATTTTCACTGCATTAGTCTGAGCAACTTTTAGAAGAATGAAGTGATCTCAATAGCACTAGAAACAGAATTCAATCTCTTTTAAAATGAATGGCCTTCGATTCAACAAAACTGCTTGGTGACTTTCTGCTTTTATTACAGTTTTCTTAGATAAGGAAAGACCATCTGGAGTTCATACAGAAAGTAATTTGATTCCTTTTCTTTTCTGTAAGAAAGTGATAGCCCTGTTCCCTTCTCTGCATCCCACCCTTCTCCAGTGCAATACATTTGAATGTGCAAAGTTTAAATACTGGTTAAAAACAAAGATTCTTGCTTTCTGTTGAAAGGAGTTAGTACTGTGTGCTTTTTACCTTCTCTACGAGGGAGTATGGGCATTTTAACATTACAAGCCAGGCATTGTGCTAGAAGGATGTTTCACTTTGAATATATGGAGGAACACTACAGGTGATTGCTGCTGTATTACCTCAGAGGCTTAGTGAAATATTTACTACATAATCCATCCTAAAAATGAGCTCCAGAGCATTTTGAAAATCCCTGACGCTGTTTCACTGTATCTGAGTATTCACAACATTTAGACAGATGCAAATTTTGGAAACTTTACATAGCTAGCCTATTGTACTTCAGAGTAGCCCTTACCCAAAGTATCTCGTATAATTAGACCCAGATCTTTCAAGGACTGGTATGTTTGCTTAACTTTATCAAATATATGCAATAAAGCTGAGAGTTGAAGCTAAGTGCATTGGTACATTTAACAGAATCTGTATTTAGACTGTAACTTTTATTTTTCTCCCTTAATCATTTTTTAAATTTTTTTTTTTAATATTAAATTTCTTGAAGTATTTATTGGATCAATCATGAGCCTAACATACAGACAATACACTCAGCTACTTTTGCTCTCAGGAAAATTTGAGGATATTACGTGTATGGAACTTAATGTCTGGTTTAATTTTCTTTTCCAGATTAATTAAATATAATGACCGCAAATGATTTTACATTACAATGCAGTTTTCCTTTAAGGGCCAGTCTGCAGTAATTGTTTGATTTCAACAGTTACTGTTAGATTTTATTTGCCTTTTACATTCCTATGAACAATAATTTACAATAATGTAAAAAAAACCTAAGCCTACAAGTAGTAATACATCACCAAGTGTTATTATATATTTTAACTACCTTTAGACCATTCTTGTTTTAGTTTTATGGTTACTCAATTAAAATAACTGCAATGTACAGTCCAGCCACAGTGGGATTTCAACTAGACATGGGCCCAGATGAAATTTTTTTATTTCATCAAACCTTGAAAATGAAGGAGATTTCATCTGTTCTGGAGCCCAGAACTGTGGTTTGAATCTTTCAGTTTATGTGAAAAGCTATTTGTTGACCTATTTCTTTCTTTCTGTTTTTGTTTTTTTCTTTTTATCTATAGGGTTTTTGTCAGCAATTCTGCTTTGTCTTCTCAATTCTAACCTGTTTTTGACAAGTTATATCACCAAGAGGGAGGAAGAAGATAATGGGTATTTTAACCAAGGAAAAACTGAATTCTTATGTCAGTTAGATTTAAAGGGGTGAAAAGTAGTTTCTTAGGCCAGAAAACATAACTGTGATTTAATAAATTGAAAATACATTCATTCTTAAAGCAAAAAGGAAAAACTAAAAAAAACCAAACAAACACAAAAACCCAAAATACTTTCACTAGACTTTCCTCTATTTTTGGTAAATTTTTGTTTTAATTTAAAGCTACTTTTAATTGGTATCCAAATGAAGAAAAACAAAATCAGATCGTCCTGAGTAACTAGCTGTAAAGCTGACTAAATGAAATAGTCACACAGCTCTAAACTCAATTATCTTACTGTAAAAGAGAAATATTTGCTTTTACTGTATTTCACTGACAAATCAAAGGAAAAGAGGCATATCTTCCTGTCCAAAAGAAAATTTTAATATGTTGTAGTTAAAAGTAGGAATGACCTCCAGATAAAATGAAGTGAAACCAAATATCAGCATTATAACACGGATTCCACAAAACAGCTCCATGGTTCATATGACTGAGTTAAAATGTTGATAAATATGTCAACATTTGTACATATGTTTGTTGATACACGCATAATGTTTTGGAAGAAATTTCCAAGAATAGCTTAAGCAACTGAAAATATTTTTAAAAAAATTGTATGTGTGGTTGCAGTGCCCTACTTCTCCACTAAATGTTGTGGATCAATACTGTTGTGAGACTTACACCTCAAGTGAATGTCCAAATTGTGATACCAGAGATGTTATTTTTTACAT
Source organism: Lagopus muta (assembly GCF_023343835.1). NCBI lineage: Eukaryota > Metazoa > Chordata > Aves > Galliformes > Phasianidae > Lagopus > Lagopus muta. The sequence continues at coordinate 37,531,129 of NC_064472.1, read as the reverse complement.
AGCTTCAGGGAAGAACTAGTGTTTTATTCTCACTCTTAATAAAATAAAACATAAGTGGATTTCAACAGAAATGAAATTTGAACATCAACAATAGTACTATCTAACAGTTAAGTGAGGATGTTCAGTGTAGCTGTTTAGAGATTAGTCTGTTGTTCAGCTGATGTGTTATCTTCTGTTGTTATTCTATTGGCTGTTTTCTCCACCTGCGATGTGATGATTGCAAGCGGTATGAAAGCTTTGTGTTAAAAGCCACGAACCAAAAAAGTGGACATCCTGTGCATTGAGCAGCATTGTCAGAACCAACTGAGATGGTCACTAATCTTCAAATAGTTTCTTACTGGGGAGGTAATTCCTCTGGGTGAGTAGCATTACCCAAAGAGTGCTCTCCTACCAGTAGAAAAGCCAGACATCCTAAGTTTGCAAAATGGACATCAATACAAATTAGTTTTGGTATTGATTTGAACATCTGAATGCCACAGACCCCCTATTAACAAGAAAAATAGTACTCAGGCTATAATCATGTGGGTAACATCTCATTGTGAGGATAATCAAAGATTTGCTTTGCTCCAGTGAATAAATTGTTCCCTAAATAGAATTCCTAACTTGAAAGATCAGAACACAGAGCTTTAGCCCTGTGCAAACCCAAATAATTGAAACAAGAACATATTAAAGTGAATTTGCTTAAATTATTTGATTTTATTTATTTTAATTTCAATTTAACTCAAGGAATTGGAGGGGGGAGGGGAGAGAAATTTGCCAACAAACAAGACAATCATTCACAGAATTATGGATTCACAGAATTGTAGGGGTTGGAAAGGACCTCTAGAGATCATTAAGTCCAACTCCCAAAGCAAGCTCCCTTCAGCAGGCTGTGCGGGTAGGCATCCAGAGAAGGACCCTGCATAATGTCTCTGGGCAGACCATTCCAGTGCTCCATCACTCTTACTGTGAAGAAGTTCTTTCACATTTGGTGTGGAACCTCCTATACTTCGGTTTATGGCCATTTCCCCTTGTCCTATACCCACTGGAAAGAGGTTGTCCTCTTTTTGTCTCCTACATATAAGCTATTTATTAACGTTAGTTAGATCACCTCTCAGTCTTCTTTTCTCATGGTTGAACAGACCCATTTCACTCAGCCTTTCCTCACAGGGAAGATGCTCCAGGACCTTTATCATCTTTGTGGCTCTGCTGGACTCTTCCCAGGAGATCCCTGTCTTTTTTGTACCACAGACCCCAGACCTGAATACAGTACTCCAAGTGAGGCCTGATCAGCGCTGACTAGAAGGGGAGGATCACCTCCTGTGACCTGCTGGCCACGCTCCTTTTAATGCACTGCAGGATCCCATTGGCCTTCTTGGCAACCAGGGCACACTGATGGTTCATGGCCAACCTTTCTTCCACCAGGACCTCCAGCTCCCTCTCTGCAGAGCTCCTTTCCAGCAGATCGTCCCCCAGCCTGTATTGATACAGGCAATTATTCCTTCCCAGGTGCAAGACTCTACACTTGCTTTTGTGGAACTTCATCCGGTTTCTTACAGCCCAGAATTTGTACTACTGCCCTGACTGTACTACTCATAGGGGCATCTGTGCAATTTCAGCAGATTGTATGCTCATACTTGTAAAAGTCATAGCTCAATCTTATATATGGATTTTTTCCACTGATCCCCAAGTCTGGATTTTGCAAAAGACATTTCCTTTCTCAGATAAATAAGATTTTCAAAGACATATGTATATACATCTTATACCTTCAGGGTGCAAATGAACCTTCTGCCTGTAGATGGGAAAGACAAATTTCTAATGTGATTTTCTGCCTTTTCTGAAATGTCAATACCGATAATCAAAGAAGTGTTCAAAATATTGTTGGGCATTCTTTTTGTACAGATTGCATATTCTCACACCAGAAGTCTGTGGAAATGAGTCCTATTATCTGCAAATCTAAAACCCATCCTGCAAGATTGACCTCTTGAGGAAGATTTACTCTTGGACAAAAAAGAAATCTTTATCATAATTTTTTCTGGTATTCTGAAAGCTGGTCTCCAGTCATCATTAGGGAAGATTTGAAGAAATGAAGATTTCCTGTGTGCCACTTATGTTTCTATGGGAACCAAACTATTATTAATCATGGACACAGCTGCCAGAACCCCAGTCTGTACATGTGAACTTGAATCTATTCACAGTGCTACACTTGAGCTATCTCATATATTCTTTAAATTTTCTCCAGTTATGGTTTTTCTCTCAAATGCTACCTTAAATTTCATATTTTTTCTCCCATCTTGAAATGTATTTTTATAGATCTTGTGGAATAATTTACTCAGTTTCACTTCCTGCCTTTATGGCTGTATGTTTGTTACCTTGTACCCCAGACTAAACAAAGTAGTTTGGTTCTGGAAGACCTTTGAGAGTTGCTGAGGCTTTATCTTGCTAAAGAGAAGAGTCGCATTGGAGCCTAAATGCCTACTTTGAGGACTTTTAATCTCAGGGTTCTTGTGGTTTCACAAGCTTCAGTGTTAATATTTTTTTGTAAGATATCTTGAAAAGAGAAAAGCATGATGACTATTCTGAAAATCTTTATCTGCACCACTCTATGCCCAAACTAAGGAGCATTTTATTCTCAGTGTTAGCCTTTGAAAACAATCCTGCTGTAAATGTTGCAAGAGCCATGTTGTGCTGTTCTCTGCAAAAACCTGGACAGATCAGAAGGAATGGAATACGTGGTATTTTATTACACAGAGATGAGGTAATCTCTGGGAAACCTTGAGAAGCATTCATATTGTAACATGTCATACTTTCAAATGTCTGGTGAGTTGAGTGGAATTGAATCAGACAGAAGCTGAACAGGAATTGGATAGGGAATATGTCACCCTATGGGAGGGCACTGTCAGAAATGCAAACAAATTGAGACAAAGCTTGAATTTCAAAGTCCCCTTTGAGAGGAAGAATTATCATAGAATCACAGAATCAAAGAACCATAAAATGCTTTGGGTTGGAAGGGACCCCAAGGATCATCAAGTTCTAATTCCCCTGCCTCAGACAGAACCACCAACCTCCAGTTCTGTACAAGACCAGGCTGCCCAGGGCCCCATCCAACATGGTCTTGAGCACCTTAGGGACAGAGCATCCACAACCTGCCATGAATTTATGAGTGATATTGTTGAGCTTTGTGTGTTGAAAATATTTATCTCCACAATGAACTAGATGCTCATACTTAGCATTGTTACTTGTGTGTCTGTTTCTGCTTTTGAAGTGTACATACACAAGTCAGTAGATATTTCATATCAAGGAAGTTTGTCACTTGTCTTCATAGGTATTTGTACTGCGTGTCTGCATGCTGTGCAGATGCAAAAAGGTAAGTAGAATTCAAATGATTAGAAAGAGATCTGAAAGAAGTTGAGAAAACACTTTGCTCCATACACTGTATTTTAGGCACAGCTAATAACAACCAGGGCTTTTATGCTCTTCTACTGTGTTGTCTTTGCAATTCTCTTAAAATATTTATATTAAATGGCTTAGTAATCTGCAGTTTTAAGTTAGTGATATTCTCTTGTCCTGAATGGGCCTATTGGTGACTGTTTTTTAAAATGGTAGAGCTGACTCTGAAAAAATTCCAAACACTCATTAAGTTTTAAGAGTCTGAAGAAGGTATTGGCAACATTCTGAAGTGATCTAAAGCTTGGAGTGGGAATAACTGTGCTGAAGGGTGGAGTGCAGCTGCTGCAGCAGCACGTTGTGAGCCCTACTTAATCACATTGTCTCAGATGAACTTTCTCTTTCAAATGATGACTCTGTTGAGGAAACTGGATGTAATTTTTGAGAACTCAAGGTGGTTTCTGGTGCCCATCAGAAGACAAGTCGTTCATATTTAATCATGGCCTGATGATCCTGTCAGATGAAGACGCAGTTCCTTTGGATCTATCTGAATGAGGGGGAGCAATAACTCACTACAGGTCTAGACAGTAGGCTCAGAGTCCCCCCTGATTGGGATATAAAACTGATACCCAAGCCATAAGCATCATAATATTAAAATGTATTCAGCACACTTTCTGAGGCTCATTTTTCATGTACTCACTTGCGAAGCAGTAGGAATGTATTTGAATGCAGATTGCACAAATTTAGGTTAAAACATAATAAAGTCACCTTAAAACTTCATTTGTTGTTAGTGTCTTAGTGTCTTACTTCCAATTACAATGCATGTACAAAAGCCTGCATTTCAAATCTCATGGGATGTGGTCTGCATGTTAGTTCAGTTAGCATGGCAGAAAGTATGGTGAGATGCTTTCAGGAAAATGTGGACAGAAGAAGGGAACCCTACTGTGCACAGCCACTGCTTTGGCAGTTGCTTTGTGCATACAAAGCCATAGGTCCTTACAAAATTAGTGCAGTTTAAGGCAATTTTCTAGTAACGTACTTTTCCAGGACTTGACAGTGTCTGTAGGAAGAATGGTGTCTGCCACAGAATCAGACAGTTTCTTCCCACCCAACTCGCCAGCCTGTCCAGGTCTCACTGAATGGCAGTAGAGCTTTCTGGTGTGTCAGCCACACTTCCTGGAGTTTATCACCAGCAAACTTATTGAGGTTGCATTCTATTCCTTCATCCAAGTCAATCCAGATAATTGGTGAAAATAGATATTGAACAAGACCAGACCCAACTGTATCAGGAATGGTGTCATGAGCAGGACTAGGGAAATCATTCTGCCCCTGTACTAGGCATTGATGAGGCCCCACCTTGAGTACTGTGTTCATTTCTAGGCACCTCAGTACAGACAGGACATTGAGGTACTGGAGTCGGTCCAAAGAAGGGCAACCAGTCTTGTGAAGGGTGTGGAGAATATGCCCTACGAGGAGTGATTGAAGAAACTGGGGGGCTGTTTAGTCTGGGGAAAAGGAGGCCGAGGGGAAACCTTAGTGCTCTCTTCCAACACTTGAAAGGTGATTGCAGAAAGAGCAGGGCTGGTCTCAGAGGTGACAGGTGACTGGATAAGGTAAATGGCCTCGTGTTGCTCCAGAGGAGGTTCAGGTTGGATACCAGGAAAACTTCTTTACAGAAAGGGTTGATAAGCACTGGAATAGACTCTCCACAGAGGTGGTTGAGTCACCATCTCTGAATGTGTTTAAAAACTTTTTGGATGTGGTGTTCAGGTGGGTTGTTAGAGCTAGGGTAATATGGTTAGGTCATGGTTGGGCTTGATGATCTTTAATGTCTTTTCCAACTGAGCACTTTTATGATTCTGTGTCTCCTGAGGATCACCACTAGTTACAGGCTTCTAAAAAGTCTCTGTTGATAATCACAAAGCACTGAGCTCTGACAAACAGCCGGCCCAGTTCTCAGTTCACCTCACTGTTCATCCACCCATCCTACACTTCCTAAGCTTACCTACAAAGATGTTATGAGAGACATTGTAAAAAGCCTTGGTGAAGTCAAGGTTGGCAGAACTTACTGCTCCTCCTTGTCTATCCGTCTGGTCAAGACCTCATGTAGGCAATTAGATTGGTCAAGCATGATTTCCCCTTGGTGAATCCATGTTGACCAATCCTGATATCCCTCTTTTCATCCATTGCTTTGAGATGACATCCAGAGTAAGCTCTTTCATCACCTTTCCAGGGACAGAGGTGAGGCTGAACAGCCTGTAGTTTCCCAGATCCTCCTTCTTGCCCTATTTGAAGATTAGAGTGACACTGGCTTTCCTCCAGTCCTCAGGAATTTCTCCCATTTTCCAAGATCCTTTAAAGATTCTTTATCTCCTAAAGATTTGAGTAGCCCCCAAATTAATGGAGTGAATTAGAGAGAGAAGTATCCTCCAAAGAAAACATGAGAAAACATAATCTATGTAAAGCAACAAAGACTATACCTGTCCTAGAGTTTGTCACTCTAAATGTCCCTTAGACTTACAGTCTTAGTCTAGATACAGAAAAGATGTATAGCTCTGAAAACAAACAAACAAAAAAACAAAACAAAAACAAACAAACAAAAAAAACCAAAACCCAAAAACCACCAACAAACAAACTTGGAGGAAAATGAATAGTTTTTACATTGTTTTCTGAGGATCTGAGACAATATTATAGATACTGTTTATCTTCTCCAGCATCTTTAATGCTGGTGAGCTTGACTAGCAGTGTAACTTAAATGGTAAGTTTTGCATACTTCTGTGAAATATATGGCACAGGATATAAAGTATTAAAGTGATCTAGAAGTATAGTACCTATGTCTTTATCTATCCATAGGGTTGCTATTGATCAAGGCTTCTCATACTACACATCTCCATTGTTTGCTCTGTCTGCAAAAGTTATCAGCATGATAAAACAGAGTAGATCTTACTCAGCTGTTAGTACAAAGCTGGACAATTGCCCCAAAATGATAGGCACTGTTGAAAATGAAGGCAGTGATTCAATCTTTTTTTCTGGTGCTACATGAAAAATAAAAGAAACAAAAAGGCCAAAAATTAATTGTCATTTGGCCTACTGAAGGCAGCTCTGTTCTGAGACAGCATAGCTATCTCTTCTGGTCTGATATCCCTTTTTTAGTTCATACAGTTTCTGTAAGTGATCCTATGCTTATAAATACATAAAAGGATCTCAATTAATTAAATTGACATGCATTTGTATATGAAAAACTAATCTTCAATGTGTAAACTATATAATTTTGATTCCAAATGTGTGTGATTATTATATTTTTCCTTTCCTTCCTTCCTTCCTTCCTTCCTTCCTTCCTTCCTTCCTTCCTTCCTTCCTTCCTTCCTTCCTTCCTTCCTTCCTTCCTTCCTTCCTTCCTTCCTTCCTTCCTTCCTTCCTTCCTTCCTTCCTTCCTTCCTTCCTTCCTTCCTTCCTTCCTTCCTTCCTTCCTTCCTTCCCTCCTTCCTTCCCTCCTTCCCTCCTTCCCTCCTTCCCTCCTTCCCTCCTTCCCTCCTTCCCTCCTTCCCTCCTTCCCTCCTTCCCCCCTTCCTTATCTCCTTCCTTCCTTCCCCCCTTCCTTCCCCCCTTCCTTCCCACCTTCCTCCCTTCCTCCCTTCCTCCCTATCTCTTCCTTTCTCTTCCTTTCTCTTCCTTTCTCTTCCTTTCTCTTTCCTTCACTTCATTTCTTTTACTTTTTAGTATTATTTTTTTTTGCAATGGAATTTCTTCACAGTTTTCAAATTTAAACATTTTTTTTCCTAAGAGAAAGGCAGCTCAGATGTTTCTTTTTACAGGTGTCTCTAAATGTATCAAGTTTCTTATGAGACATGAGAAAGCTATTACTGTCCTTATCTTATCTGTGAATTGTTACTGATATGCCAGAAATCACATTAATATTAAGAGCAGAAACACAAACAACATCTCTACCTGATTTGTTTTAAGCCTGAAGTTTATAGGTCATGCTTTATTTCAGGAACACATGGTAATTTGCAAAATCTGTTTGGCATCCTGGTTTTATATCACTGCTGTGTTTCTGTTCCAAATACAGCTAACATTAAACCAACCTATATAAACTCTCAGTAATATATACATCATAACTGCCAAGAAGTTTTCTTAATAGCATGCCCTTACCAGACTCTGGCATTCTAACCCTTCTGACTTCACTTAGCAGTGGAAGCTAACTTACTAAGTCTTTATTTTACTTACATCCATTCTGTTGATCTTTTAAGTTTTTGAAAAGAACTTTTTCAAATCAGAGGTTTGAATGTAAAACCTGGAGTAAATATGTAACAAATATTATGACTGGAGATGATTTGGGATAGGCATGTTCAACCTGTGGCCTGTGGGTTAAACACATCCTGGGACAGCTACTAATTAGCTCCACCCCCTGCCCTGCACCATCATGACAGCAGGTTTTCCCCACTGAGTGGCCCAGCTTGGCCCAGGCACATACCCATTACTCAGCAACAACTGAGTGAGCAACAACTGAAGCACTGGTGCAAGACAATCCTTCTCCATTTAATGTGGGCCAGGAAAGCCAAAATAGTGGATATTCATGGTTTAGGAGATGATCTCATGAGGACAGAGATAAATTAGAACACGGAGAAGGTGAAATTACTGAATGTTTTCTTTGTTTCTGCTAAGAGCGGAAGTCAGGAATCCCAGACTCAGGTGATAAGAAAGAGAGCCTGGGAAAAAGAAGACATTCTCTTGATAAAGGAAGATCTGGTCAGATATCATCTAGGCAAACTCAACGCACACAGATCCATGGGCCACAATGGGATGCACATGTGAGTTCTGAGGGAGCTGGCAAAAGTGGCTGTCAGGTTGATCTCTATCATCTTTGAAAAGTCATGTAGAACAGGAGAGCAACAAAGAAAGTACAGGTACAGTCAGAGGAAGATGTTAGGCTGACAGAACTTTTGTGAAATGCCTGGTGACAAGGGTTGTCAAACATTTTATCGTATGAGTTACCAGACCAGAAGTCCAGTAGAAAAAGATAAGCTGTGAACTTTAACAGCTAAACTAATACAAAGTCTTATTTAAGCTGGTGATAGAATTTAGAATTGATATAAAAAAAAATAAATATACTGGAAAAATAAGCAGTTTAGTTGGTAAGAGAATGCAATGGTGTCTAGTTCTTTGTGGACTAAAGGCAACCAGGCTGGCAGCCAGTCACTATTGGGATGCATTTTGAGGCCAGTTCTCTTTAGTGCTCTTTTAAAATGACCTAGATACAGTACTTGAAGGTATTCTGGATAAGTCTGAAGAAAACATTACATGTGGAAGAGCTCCCTCAAGAGCAGAGAGGCCTTGCAGAGAGATCTTCGCAAATTAAAGGTCTGTGCAATCACCAATCAGATGAAGATTAATAAGAGCAAGTACCATATTCTGCACCTGAAACATGTCAACTCCGGATATATGTACAGAGTGGGAGAAAAGAGGCTGGATAGCAGCCCTGTGGAACGGGGATCTGGGAGCTGTGGTGACAGCAAGAGGAACATGAGCCGGCAGTGTGCCTTGGCAGCCCAAAGGGCAACCGTACCTGGGGTGCAGCAGGCCCTGCACTGCCAGCGGGCGAGGGGAGGGGCTGTCTGCTCTGCTCTGTGCTGTGCAGCCTCACCTACAGCACTGGGTGCAGCACCGGGCTTCACGATGTAAGAGGAACATAAAACCATTAGAGAGCATCCATAGGAAGGTTTCAAAAGAGGGCAAGGTGTATGAAGAGTAGCTGAGGTCCTTTGGTTTCTTGATCCCAGAGTAGAGGAGGCTGAGGCCTGATGGCGGCTGCAGCTCCTCGCAGGGAGCGGAGGGGCAGCGCTGAGCTCTGCTCTGTGTGACAGCGGCAGGGAACAGTGGAGAGTCGAGTTGAATATCAGGAAAAGGTTCTTCACCAGCGAGTGGAGGACATGGAACAAGCTCGCCAGGGCAGTGCTAATGGTCCCAAGCTGCCAGAGTTCAAGAAGTGTTTGGACAAATTTTGGGTTGTCCTGTGTGGAGCCAGGGTTGGACTCAATGATCTCTGAGGGTCCTTTCATTCTTGAGATATTCTATGATTCTGTAGCTACCTTAAGAATAAGAATTGTTTGTAATGAGACTACATACCCAATTGACAGTTCTGACATCCTTCTGAACAAGGCACACAGTCTTCAGTATCAGGATCTTCCAATTCACCTGAATTTTGAAAGAAACAAATTTTTTGTTAATACTGGTAATGAAAGGCCACTGTGTGTGAGCACTCAGCAAGGCTCTTGGAAACAGATTTTATACAAATCCAAAAATCAGAAAGATGTGCAGGAATTTATTTTCTCACTTTTTCTTTTGTAAGAAAAAAAAAAAAGTTTTCCTACTCAATTTGAAGAAAAGATTTCAATTTTTCATTTGCACAGATTTAGAAGAGATTCAGAACAGGAGTTAAGGAGCTCAGGATCAGATGTGATTGTGCATTTCAAAGCAGGAATCAAAAACTGTATTTCTGTAACAGTTTGAAATGAGTATTTTTCCCTTCTACTGGAGGATGCTTACCTTCTCTACAGCTATGCTTCTGACATATATTTTGGTTAAGATAGTATCCTCTGGTACATCTTTTGCAGTGTCTACTATTCAGGCACACTTCACAGTGACTAGAGCAGGGCACACAGGTGTGCTCTGAATGGTAGTGACCTGGGGGACAACTTTCTCTGCACTCCCCACGGTACAGAAAACGCTCCATCCCTCGTCTATCTGTGCCACAAAGAAACAGAGAAGATGTCAGCAACACAGGACATTTGACAGTAGAAGCAGTATTAAGCCACCAGTGCTTTGGGTGATGGTGAATTAGTATTGAAGACTCCATGATGTGTTCAATTTTACACGAGATGAACTAAAATTTACAAAACTTTCAGGATCTCAGATATTGCACACTCTTGGAGATCTGTGACATAAAAATGTTATTCTAGTGAATCATCGCTGTTTACATCCTCCAATCTAATCAAATAAGGATCAAGAGATTTCCAATACTTGGTTCCCAAAATTCCTCTGCAGCAAACATAGTAGAAGGATTTGTACTATATTGCACAAGTAGATGTAAAATCACCATTATGAAAGCAAATCTGCCCACTTCACCTTTCAAAAGGATCAGTCTGTTTCCATAGTAGATTAAAATGTAATCCTCATCCTAGTCACAGCTAAGCTCTGGAAATGTTTTGATTTTAATCGGAGTAGCAAGTGTGCATCTGTTTGCTATCAGAGAAACAGAAATTTCTACTGCATGGGAACTCAGCAAAGTCTGTGGAAGCACCTGTAGCTCGATGTGCCATGTACTGCAACATGCAAAGATCTACTCTAGAGTAAAAATTGCATATATAATTGTGCTAAGTGTATTTTATTACTTATGTATAAAGTCGCCTAGGTATTCACTTGTCATTATTTATTTTTGATGCTTCAGAGAAAGGAATTGCAATAGGGAATAGTTATTGTACCACACAAGAACGACACAGACTGTGTCCCTTTTACATTTCAGGTACAAATATCCACAGTAATCTTTCTAGCTTCTTCAGAGTGTGAATTTCTTTGAGATCTTCACTTCTTGACACAGAAATACAGAAATTATATTACTGTTCACCACAGGCTTAGACTTGGGGAAGAATAATAGAAACTGCTCTGTCATGCAGAAGAATTGTTTGAAAACACGGTCTATTCACTTATAGGTGCAGTTCCCCAAGCAAGAGCATCAATCTCATCAGTATGTCTAATTAGTACCAATTATGCTAGTGTTTTCTCATATCCTGGGCACTTATTACCAAACAAATCCTGGGGCATTAAGGACTCACAGTGTACTTCAAGAAGCAGCAAAAAAGGAAAAAAGGAGGTGAATTCCAAGTCATCCCGAAATTACAAATTTCTTTTTCCTAAATGAATTGGAGGTTAAATTCCCAATACTCATCTCCAGGAGTTTCTTGCTATTTGCATATAGCCTCAAGTTCTTTACCCATCAGGCATTAGAGAGGTGACAGGGAATACTCATTTTTATACTGTAGACAATATTGGATCTTCACAAGGAGAAGAGTAGCTTTTTAGAACAACTACATAGTTAATTACATTACTTTCTGCCTCAACTTAAGCTCTGTAGAACTGTCAAAAAGACAAATTACTGTGTGTGTCAGTGGCTTTTTTCTAGGCCCTATTTCTGTAGCTGTAGAGACACAGTAGTAGAATTCGCCATGATGGTTTCCTGGCCTTCTCCAAAACATGTTTTGGAAAGCACCTCATCTCTCTGCATGATTGTGCAACAGGTTTGCCCTATTTCAGTGAAGCACATGCTTTGTAGAGGCTGGGAGAGGTTTCCTCATTTTGTAGAAGCAACTTATGTAGGGCTTCTGTCCCTTTTTCAGTTGTTAATACTTTGAATTCTGTTACCACAGATCCTATTCAAAACATACAGAGGGGACTGAGTAAGGATGTAAGTACAATGCAGAGATGTGTTTTCTTACATTCTTTAAAAAGCAAACAAAGAAACAAACAACCAAAAAAGCTTTTAAGCTCCAGCACTCATCAGTGTTAATACATGATAATGATGCAGACCAGTAGAAAAGTGATGTTTATTTCACTGGCTTTAACGACTGGCTCTGACAGCAGAGGGGAAAGGAAACCTGAATGCCAAGCAAAGGGAAAAAAAAAGGCAAGATATCTTTCTCACCTGTTCCACAAGCAGTGCATTTGTTAGGTTCACTTCCACTGCAGTCCTGGCAGGTATGATGGCACAAATGACATTGCTTTTTGAATTCAAACTTTCCCCTGGGGCATTGCATAACACAACGACCGTTGTCAAAGAATCTTTTGAGGAACAGAGAGGCATAATTAAAATTCAGCTGCAACTTTTTCTTTACGTTTAAAACAAAATTACAAGAAAAACAAGATATTCTTCCTTTATTCTATTATAGGTGTCTTCACGTCACTCCTTCATTTTCCCAGTCGTATTCACGGTACTTGCTGAGGAAAAGGTCAATCAAATTTGGACTTCAGGAGTGAGTTGGAATATTTTCCTAGAAAAATTAGCCTTTGGTCTTAGACCTAAACGTCATTCTACCACAATCTCTGAAGTGGTCACTTACGTCTGTGGAAATTAAGACTAACTAGGTCTTTCTCTGTGAAGGAATGATCTATCATCTGTTGAAGTTTCCTATTAGTTTTGCTTTGAAGGCTTGTTGCGAACTGAACTGTGGCTTCAGTACATTGACTTTGCATATGAAATCAAGTGAGACCTAGCAGTTAGGAGATGTTTTTTTTTACTTGCATGTCTGCAGATATTTAGTGGTTTTGCTACTAAATGTCCTGCTGCATAACAAAATATCTGCTGCAGTATTCTTTTTTGTGATAAAAATTTCTAGTCCATTTTTAACACTATTCAGTTTCTTCTGGTTTTATTTCGAGTGAAATGAAGAAAAACATCAATGCCAACATAACTATTAAAAGACTGTAAAACAAGTAGGCTAGAATTTGAAAGTGCTTTCAGAATTGAAAAAATTAGAGAGAAGAGAACTCTCCCATTCTCAACTGCTTTTGCCCTTGATTAGTTTGCTTTTGAGGGCTTGGGACTCAATTTCCAGAGAAACTGAGAATAGTTCAGGATCTCAGAACAAATACTGAATCCATCTGTCTTTCTGTACACTTGCAGGAACTCTCCATAAGATGTTACATACTTCCTAGGAGCTAGGCAGTGTCACTGAAAATGTCTGTAATACACCTTCATGGATTTGAATTGCTACGGTCAATGTAAGACTTAATCTGGAAGAAGAGGAGAAAAACATCAATACTGTCAAATCATTTTTTAAACTGTTTTGGATTTACCATGACTGGAAATGCCCAGGCTTATGAAATGTGAATTTAGAAGAATATCTCATCCTGCATAAAACATTCCTAAAAAGCATGAGGCTTGTCAGTATCTGAGAGAACTACAGAACTGATTAAATAGACTTGTGAGGCAGAAGGCAGGCTGCTGCACAGAAACAGGGAGAAGTTCTTATGGATGTACAGAATATTCTGCAAAGATATCACTCTGCTCTGGGGTCTGATGGGCAGAAAGTCCTGTGCAGGCTGTAGTACACAGAGGTCTATTGGCGCTGTTGAAGATGGGTATTCAGATCTTGAAGTGGATTGCATTCTACATTGCTTGTTTTCTGTGCAAATGGGGTGACATGACAGAAGCACAGGAGGTAGCTGGGCTATGTCACCTTGATCATGTGTTCTAATGGTGGCACCAGAATCTTGAGTCCTGGGTGCTTGGGGGGGAGCTAAGGATTTTTGCAAACTGTACGCTGGGGCTTGTGCTGCTATATACAGGAAGGAAACCTGCTTTTTACACAAGTGATAGGACATAGTAGGAGATGGTTTTAAATTAAAGAGGGGAGATTTAGATTAGATATCTCAGGGAAGTTTCTCACTTGAGAGAGTGGTAAGGTGCTGGAAAGGGTTGACTAGAGAACTTGTGTGGTGTGAGACTTGAGTTCCTTTCCAACCCAAGTTATTCTATGGTTCTACAGTTTTTACCCCACACCAGGCTGCCTGTGCTCTGGTCAGGACTTTTCTGGAGGCAGCCCAGGTCACTGGTAATCCCAGCACCTGCAGGGTTCATGCCTGGAGTTAAATCCTTTAGTTTAGACATGCTTTGGACCTGTTAATTCCCTCCAAAGCCTTAGTTTGACCCCAGTTTGGCTGTGTTCTTGAAAAGCAAATCCATGCTCCTATGGAGAAAGTGGGGTGCTGGGGTCTGTAGCAGAGGTGGCTTGTCTTTCCAGGATGGGGCTTAGAGATGTCCCAGAGATATTTGAGATCAGGCTGGACCTGAGCACCCTGATCTAGCTGTTGATGTCCCTGTTTGCTGTAGGGAAGTTGAACCAGGTGACCTTTAAGGATCCCTTGCAACTCAGATGATTGTATGATTCTATGACATGTAAGTACTACAGTGTTTTCTCACATAGTCTGGTTTTAAGGATAACATGTTCACAAAATAAAAGAAAAGGTACATTTTTCTTGCTTTTTGCTATATTGTTTCTAGGGACAAACACCAAACGGTGAGAGCTTGTCACTAACCTTTGTAACTGAAACAAATATGCAGGAAGAGGAGGAATTTTATGAAGATACTTTTTTTGTGTGGACAAAAGATGCAATAGAACTATCGCATAATTTTTGAAAAGAGGTAATAGCATTATGAATTTTCAGACAAGAAAATGATCTAACAGTGATTTTTAATATGAAATAATATGATAACTCCAGCTGAAATTTCAGTAATTACTCCCTACCCCCTTTTTTTTTTTCAAAGAGGACAGGATTTTAGTCTGTATTATCTAATGGCCTCTCATTACTATTTTCAATAGGCACTATTGAAGGCTGTAAAGAGCTACAAGATTTACAGTGCTGTTTCAGTTCAACTGGTCTATTTCAAGTAACTAACAAATAATGTTCATTGGAAGGATCTTTTCTTTAGCTTCTGGTTCCATCCCATAATGATTTCCCATCATTGTTCTTTCTTTTAATAGTGTCTGTCCAGCACAACTTCTAACGGCTTATGGTAATGTGCAGAAGGAACGCAGGGAGCCCTTGAAAACCTTAAGTAAAAAGATTGAAATCTGCTGGAACAGCAGTATCCCTCCAAAAGGCCATAGAGACCTTTTTTTCTTTGCTTCAACATCTTTACCTAATGGCATTTCAACTAGTTTGTTCTGCACCTTCTTTGTTTTACAGATATCTCTGAGTAAAACTCACAAATGACACTGTAGGAATTGCAAGGAAACAAAGACAGTCTACTTTAATGCATTTGGAAAAATCCAATCCTGGGTCCAAAATTGTGCCCCAAATCCTATTATAATTCCATGTCTGAATTAATACAAATTAAATTCACACTGCTTCCTCAGTGATGAATTTGTTTGGACTTCACTGTTTTCTTATGGCCTTAGCATAGACAATTGTACTGCATATCGTAGCATTGTTGAGGACAATTTTCCTGTGCCTTACAGGGCCAGATTCTGATTTCCTACTAATTCAATATCAGCTGACTGTAGTGCAAGGGAGCCAGAGTCACTGATGTGAGGTCAGAGCTATTGACAGAAAATGAGTATGAAAACAGGAGGCTCCTGTTCTTCAGGAAAAGCTTTGTTCTAGATCTACTCACTCCTCATGAGAAGTTATAAAAGTAAGCACCAGGGACATATGTTCGAGTGCTACGAGCATCTCCTAGATTTATTGATTGATAGCTTCAATGCCCATGTTTCACTCCTTGTTCCAATCCAGTAGGTATGCAAAACTGCAGATCCCCCAGACTTTTGCTGGTTAGCTTGTCATTCTTATGATTACCACAGCTACAATTTTGAATGGATGGCAATTAAAAGAAGACTGTTTCATGTTAAAATATTTTTTTTTTTGTCAGTGGGAATAATCTGGTTCAACAAGGAACGCCTTGTGTAGCCAGCTGTCTTGTTTACATAATACTTGTCTTCTCAGCTTCTAGGCTTGGTTGTTTACCACGATCATCATGCTTTTTCTGCAGGCCAGTGCTGATGTGAGCTCTTTGTGTTGCACGCTGTTAGGTGACACATACCTTGTTCTAGGGCAGCTGATGCAGTCATCCACCTCAGGTCCAGTGCACTTCTGACAGGATGCTTCACACAACTGACATTCCTGAGAATCATCAAGATATTCGTCTGGTGGAAAAAGAGATTGTTTATTTCAAACCCATATCTTTCATTTTAAAAGAAAGCAAAATAACAAACTACCAATCCATGCTGGTAAACTTCATGACTAAAAGAAATTAGATCCCCTTCGAATTACTGAAATGAGCAAATTTCCCTTCAGTATCAGAAAAACAAATATTATTTGTTTTATTTGTTTTACCCTTATTTATTTGTTGGTTTGGTTTGTTGGTTTTTTGGTTTGGTTTTTTGTTTTTTGGTTTGTTTTTTTTTGGGGGGGGGAGGGTGTGAGGTTGGTTTTACTTTTATTTTTATTTTCCATATCAACCTGACAGAGAGCGATTCTTCAGGTTGACACTATTACTTTAGCACTAATAACAGTGCTACATAGGAGCATTCATTACCTAATTTTCGTTTGTGTAGCTCCAATGTGCTCCTGATTGTGAGTTGAGACATAAACAGTGTATTCTCATGCATGTGAGGTATGTTATATGTGGAGAAAGACTTGAATATACTACATTAGTCAGACATGCTGGTGCTACCCAATCTCTAGCTATAGCACCTTTGTTTCCCTCTCATACCACTGTTCCAATACTCAGCTCCGAAAGACAAGGCTCTTCTTCAAATTGAAAATTTGGTGCCCAAGTGCACACCTGGGCTCGAGGAAAACAAACAAACAAACAAACAAATAAATACAGTATGAATGGTTGCCTAAAAACTGAGATTTAGATAAAAACCACTTCAGGAACATGAATACCATGATATTACTTAGAGAGCTGAGGTGAAAAGTCTGTCTTTTATTTAGTGTATATTCTTTGAAGAATTGTTACTAACTAGTAAGCTATACTTTCCATAAATCTCACAGTAGAGATATTCATTTCTTTCAACCCAAGCCATTCTATGATTCTATGATTTGGTAATTGACACGAATACTAGATCTGCATATAACATAATGTGGGGACTGCAAATGGGTTCATCAAGAAGCTTAAAAAAACCACAAGATTGGGTGTTTTATGTCAGTCTCTTGTAGGAAAATTTATTCTAATTGAGCCTGTATGTTGGGTAGAACTGGTTGTCCCTGCATTCTTAAATAATGGAAAAGTTTGTACAGAGTCCTGTATAATACATAAATCTTGCTATTTCTGTGTCTACTTTAATATTGAGAAATTCTTCACTTGCACTGCACTTGGAAACACAGATTTGCTATAAACTATGAATTGTAGGAGTCAAAATACAAATGTGTAGTGAGTTGGCTTGAGTTGTCAAGTTGCAACGTGTTCCTTGTATTGAAAAACAACAGCACTGTCTGAGCAAATATTGCTGGATAAAACAACATAGGAAAGAAGTAATTTATAACAAACTGTTGGCTATTCTCTCTGTCCCTTGCCTTTTCTACTTCATGTTAATCTGCATTAACAAAATTTATAATAGTTGATATCCCTGATACCAGATTTAAGCTGGGATAGTAATCATCATGCTTATGAAGACAGGAATGGTATAATTATGAAAGAAAATCATGCCAAAAACTGAAACAAAATGCGCCAACGCTGACGTACCCAAACTGTAGATACAGATGTAATTTTGATTTTGTAAAGGTTTATACATCTTCCTGGAGAAATGAATAAGGCAAAAAAATGAGCCAAAAGCCAGTGATAGATAATGTACAACAAGAATATGGTGTTCCATAGAAGCTGGTCTGTGAAGTTTGGAGCTGGGAGCAAATGAACAGGCTTTTGAGATGACATAAACAAGTCTCTGTATTTTTTACATGTAAATGTGAGCATCAGACAAACATAGAACCTATATTATTTCTGCTGCTAATAGAAGCCGCCCACACTGCAAATTTGGTTACTCCTGCCAGAAGAGTAATAATACAACATGTTAGAAAGAGACTGACAGTGAGAGGGGTCTTGTGCTACCACAGCATACAGGCTGCAGCCTGCTGCCTAGTAGATCTTCAGGTCTCTGACAGCTTTCCTTGGCGAAGGTCTCTTGACGCTTAGTGATTTGTATTTAGAATCCCATGATCTCAAGCATCTTTATGAGATTTTAAAATATAATATGATGCTTATTGCAACAGAATGATAATCGACTTCTTCAGATATTTTCTTGCAAGCTTTTTGCTAGACAGTGCACAAACATGAAAAAATGTAGTATCTGCAAAATATTCCTCTTGCGTGTCTGGTGGCTCAGTGCTTGATACTACTGACTTTAGGTAGCTAGGAAATCTCTCTGTGCAATGCTTTTAAGTAATTTCTTATTCCATATTGTTTTCTGATTCATGTTAGAAAGGCATCTTGTTTCTTCAGTCTCGACTGCCTTCAGTTTATTTGCCCTTGCTGCCCTTATGTTTATCTGTGGGACCTGAGACACTAATTCACACACCTTGACTATGCCTTGTTCAGCACTGGCTATATCCCTCCCATATGGTAAAAGCACGCTGAGTTTTAAAAGGCTTCTGCTATTTATTTGTTTCTTCTTTCACTGGAAGTTCTGTAATTCATTTTATCTGCCCTGGAATAGTGCCAGGAAGATAATTTCTCTGCTGAATTAATTTGTTTTTTAATTGAAGCATTTCAAAGCATGTGATTATAAGAATGTGCATCACACGTTGCTTACACATTAGATACTCTGAACAGCAATTCACATCTAGAACAGCATGTCTGCCACTGAATGCTAAAATAATATTTTAATGAATGTGTTTTTATATAATGTATCTGTATAAATATATATTTTAATAAATATATTTTAAATAATATATTTTAAAAAATATATAATTATTCAAGGTGTTAGACAGACAGAAGGGTGTAAGACAGACAAGGTGTAAGACAGAAGGGCAACCTTGGAGAAGAATTTTAAACCACTCCACAGGGCAGTTTAACTGCCAGATTTCATTACAGATCTTGCTAGATAATACCACTTAATGAAGTCTTGTCACTTATTTTTCTTTCTTTCTTCTGTATTATTTCTTTTTTATCCCTCCAATGTATGCATTGGAGAAATACCACTGGCAAAGCATCCCATCTGTGCCTTAATTCAAGCAATAGTATTCAGCTACTTAACATCTTCCTAGATTTAGTTTTCATTTGTTTGTCAGTTCCTTGTCACATTGTTTAAAAATATTTATCACCTTTTTTAAAAGAAGGAAACTGAAAGTATTACAGGAATAAAGTTACGTTAACAGAAACAATGCCTCAAAACTGGAAGACTTCTGTGTAGAATTTCACGTATCTGTAGTTATAGTTGTCAGTTTATTGGAATGATGACAGATTTTAGGCTGTGCCTTAACAGCATACTTACATGAAATTCCTGTCAGGTGGTACAGTGCATTTTAAAATGAGGTAAAAATGATTATCTCCCATTCTGGAGGCACAAACACTGAATTGCAGCAAAGCTCATCAAGTTAGGTTAAGAATGTAGTAGCAAACCAGAGCCTGTCTCTCCTGAGTCCCAGATTAAAGCAAAGTCACTATTTCCAGGCTATTGCTACTTCTTTGCTTCAGTACACAGCTCTTGTCTAGTCATTATTTCCCTCTCACTTTCCAAAATCTACCATATGTTGGCAACACATGGAGAATAATTGGGTGAGGGTGTGAATATCCTTGTTGCATGTTAATCACCGTTCCTAAATAAAAAATTGCTGTATTGTCAGTGACCTTTCTTTATAACGAACTCATAAGCAACCCTGTTTTGTCCTTTTCTTGGTTACTTATATGGAAATCTGTACAAATATTTTGTTACTGGGCTTTTGTATGCAGTCTTAAGGGTTAAAAATGTCCCACTAAGCAAATAAAGACATACTGATTTGCATTAATTTTGACAAATTGGTAGGGAGAAGCTAGAGAATTCAGTCATTAGAAAAGTTTTGCTCTTCCTGTGTTTACCTTGACACTTTTTGTTTTGGCTGGCAGATACGACCAACTTCTTGAGTTTTGTTAAAGAAAAGTTTATGCATTAAACTTAATACCATGAGGGACTAAGACTAAACCGTTCGCATGAAGCCATTAAAATCCATCTGGATGATTCCTCTTAGAGTTATCCCTCACCTTCCAAACCCTTAACACTGGATAGGTTACTGCTACCTGAAAGAAATCCGAACTTCATCTTGAAAGTGTTATGCCACAGATCCTGTGACATTTAATTTCCTCTCCAGATTTTCGTTAGTCCTACAAAGCTTGAGCCTCATTTCCAGTTCTGATACTTTGGACTTCAGCTTTCAGCCTCCTGCTACTTAGTATTCTCCAATCATTTTTCACAATGACCACATTTCCATCTTCTTGTCTGAGTGAGCAGAAGGGACAAGAGAGAGATCTTTTAGGAACAGAACTTTTGGGTTATATGATCTGAGGCACTGAAAGGGGTTTGGAAGCCTTCAATAAGGATGCACATGGAGGTGGGGATGCTGGTTGTTCAGCCATTGCTGCCCCTTGCTGCCAAGGGATGAGGCAGGATCCTGGAAAGGGTTCAGGAATCTCTTCCCTGAACAGTGTGTGGAGCTGAGTGTGATATCATGGTTTTCATATGAAAGGCCTTTTTGTTTTCTGATTAGCTGATATCACAGAGAGCCTCAGGTTAGCTTTAATCATGATAGGCAGGAGTGAAGCAACTGGCATTATCAACTATCCTATCTCGCATAGCTCTCTCTTTTTCCCAGCTGAATAAAAATATTTAAATCAGCCAAAGCTGCCTCTTTAACTGACACAAAGGGATTTATTCCTTCTTTTTGTATGCATTAGTTTGTGCCTGTGCATGTGTGTATTTCTTACCTCATTTCTATGTATTATACAATGGTTGTTAGAAGCCCATTGAGGAGCCAAAGCTGTCAGGTATATTAAGAAGGCCTAAGTACGCACCAGAAGGATATTTTCTGTATTTTAAAAACCAGCTCTAAATGCCTGTTGGTGCTAGTAATAATGTGGATGCCTGGACATGAAAGCTGATGAGGGTTTCTCCCTTGACTTGTGTAAGCATAAACATGGGAGCCTGGCACGGTTTTCTGCTACTCACCTGCAACGTGGAATTTGACAACCCCTTGAAAAAATGGGAAGGGAATGAGTTACAAAATCATAGAAGACAGAATCACAGAATAGCTTTGTTTAGAAGGGACCTTAAAGATTATCCTGTCCCAACCCCCTGCCATGTGCAGGGCTGCCACCCACCAGCTCAGGCTGCCCATGGCCCCATCCAGCCAGGCTTTGAACACCTCCAGGGATGGGGCAGACACAGATTTTCTGGCAGCCTGTGCCAGTGCCTCACTGCCCTGAGTGAAAATTTCCCTCCTAACCCCTAACTTAAATTTCCCCTCTTTTAGTTTAAAGCCATTCCTTCCTTGTCTTATCACTATCAGAATGTGTAAACAATCGGTCCCTCCCCTGCTTGTAAGCTCCCTTCAAGTACTAGAAGAGGGGAATTTTTTTACTAAGGGAGCAGTGATGTTCTGGAATAGGTTGCCCAGAAAGGCTGTGAATGCCCCATCTCTGGAGGTGTTTAAGGCCGGGTTGGATGGTGCTCTATGCAATCTGACATAGTACTTGATCTAGCAGCTGGCAACCATACCTCTGGCAGGAGGGTTGAAATGTAATGATTCTTTTGGTCCTTTCCAGCCCAAGCCAATCTATGATTCTACAGTTCAGTGTCTGGAAGGCTGCAGTGAGGTCTCCCTAGAGCATTCTGGGAATGGAGCAATCCCAGTCTGCATTGCCAATGCTTTGCTCTGTACCTTCTCATTTCTTCAAGGAGGGGAAATGCTAGGTCTTGCTATCTAAACTAGAAAATGAAATTGGTAAAATCCTGTTTATCCTCTCCATTTCCGGACATTCCTAACTGCAGATTTCTCTGCCTGGTCTTGTCAAGTTTTCTGTGTTTTTTTTTTGTTTGTCTGTTTGGTTTTTTTTTTTTTTTTTTTTTTTTTTTGGTGAAGCTCAGTAGCTGGGAAATTCTGGAAGGGCAGTGGAATGGTGACACTTGAATGTCACTGGAATTTATTGCATATTGCTGATTGCGCTGTGTCCAGTAAACCAGATAATGTTCCATGAAATATGCAAAAGAAAGGTAGAAGCTGATTGCCTTCCTTGAATAACAATGGTGTAAGCATATCATGCTCCAGAGGCAGCAATTGCAGCATGTCTATCTCTTACGTTAGACAGTGTGCAATATGCAATTCATATAAGCAAAGCCCTTTCTGTCCATAGGATTTCTGCAGAGATACATAAGGCTGTGGTAAGACGAGCAGCATCTCTCAGAACAGTATTTCATTGGTGGCATCTGTCTTACACTTAGTGATGCCTGCTATAATTTGTATGGAAGATCCTAAATTTAATCAGTGCAGATCTCCTAAAATAACCTGGCAGATTTTAGTAGGCAAACTGCTGCCCTAAAAAGATATAACAACATAG
This sequence comes from Lagopus muta, assembly GCF_023343835.1. NCBI lineage: Eukaryota > Metazoa > Chordata > Aves > Galliformes > Phasianidae > Lagopus > Lagopus muta. Next base: position 37,508,682 of record NC_064472.1, on the reverse strand, counting down.
GGTCAGATTACTGATCAAATGTAGTATGTTTGACATGTAGAGATGAATATATTAAAACTTAAAAGATATCAGTCAAAAAGATAAAGTTTATTTTCTTCAAAATAAAGAGCAGATGAAATTAAGTCATTTTAATGAAAGATATAAAGGACTGAGTTTTATTCTTGTCTCTACGACTTCAACCAGTTCAGTAACCTTACATCGGTGATCTCTCCCTGCTTACAGTCTCTCCAAACACTTCAGGAATAGCCAAGGCAACTACTTTGGATGATTTCTCAAGCAAACATGATTCAGAACATTCCCTGAGTATACTGAAATGGGCAAACAATGCATCCCCTCTGATTTGGGTACTGCTGGAGAAAGGCTTTGCAGCACTATTTGGCCATAGGAGCTCTCCGAGTCCCTGGGAACTGAATGTGTTCAGAAGGCTGAGCTGGAGGCAAGCCAGCAAGACTAGTACCTTTGTGCCTTTGGTATAGCCTTGCTCCTGGAGTAAGAAAAGGGCCTTTATTTTCTTAACGAATATTTTGAACTTGTAGCAATGCACACAATTGGCACAATCGTTGGTGCTGAGAGCAGTGTAATGCGCGGGTACTTGGAGACCCACAGGTTAGTGTGCACGCAACCACCAGGAGCAGGGCAGAGGGCATGGACAATTCTAGATGGAGGAAGTGTGAGTTACTATCTCAACTGTAACTCACACTCGTCAAGCTTCAGTGAGCATTCCGTGCTTTTACAGAGTTTGCAGGATGGTGCTGTTAATTCTTTCTTGGTTAAGAAAATATTCCCATCCTGTCAATGCTCAGGTTTCTCCACCCTGGGCTGATTGACAGAATGGGTACTTTATCAGCTTATTTCATAACACCACAAAGCAAAGATAATAGAATCACAGAATGGCCTGGGTTGAAAAGGAACCTTAAAGATCATCTATTTTCAACCCCCCTGCCATGGGCAGGGTTGCCAACCACTAGATCAGGCTGCCCAGAGCCACATCCAGCCTGGCCTTGAATGCCTCCAGGGATGGGGCATAAAGATGTCTACAGTGCTTTGTGATCAGATGGCATTTGTGCTTTGGAAAGTCATATTGCTGTCTCAGAGGACCTTCAACAAATCCATCCCTAGACACTGAGAAACAGAGATAAATAAAGCACTATATAAAGGGCATTCTTCTAAGCTGTGCCTTGCCCATCTTTGGCAACAAATACACAAGTGACTCAGAAAATAAGATGTAACAAAAAGCAGCCTTTGGTGTGGCACTGACAGGCTGCATTTGTTGCTTCCTGGAAATATCATGACTGATTGTAATGCATGATCAGATAATCAGTTTAATCAAAGCTGGAATCTCCCATAACGATTTAAGACAATAAAAAATTATGCCAAGCGAATAACTTTTTCCCTCTCTTAAACAACTTGTTCATCAAAATTCTTTCTCAACCTTCTGTTTTTAAATATTGAAACCACAGATTCTGAAAAATTTCATGCAAGTTCTTGCTGGGGTGTTTCTTTCTGATGCAAATTTGACTAGGACATTTATTTGTATGTTGGAAAACTTTTTTAATGCTCGCTTAAAATATTTTGCACAAACATTTAATAACAGAACTTTTCTTGATTTGTTCTTTACCAATGACATGACAATGGCATATGCAATATAAATATAAGGCATGGCAATGGATCAAAGACAATTTACTGTTCTGTGAATTGCACTACAGATTGAAAACACTGAGTCATACAAGCTGTCACTTAAATGTCTTTACAGGAATCTTGAATTTATAACAGGTCTTGTTACAGTCATCCAATCCATTAAAAAGAAGTCTTTAAAAGTAGCACATAGTTACCTAAAGTGGACACTGATACAGGTAATATTCAGGTTGTTTGTGGTGTGGCTGCTAAAAGGATTAACTTGTTCATCACTGGCTGCAAGATCTATTTAGTCATTACAGCTATAGCATCTCTTCATACAGATTTACTCAAAGGATCATAGTGTAATAACTCTTAAAATGTCTCAAGGTGGAACAAACAGCAGCCTTGATACTGTACTACATATTCAATATGAGATGTTGCTCAGAATTTCTCAGGACATTGGAAACTTCCAGTCCAAATAGGAACAGTGATAATTTTTCAGGTCTCATAGGGAAGATTTTAGTACAATACTATGTTTGCTGCATGGATGTAGCTGCAAAGCTTCCCAGAAAAAGACAGGATGTACCAGTGTGTGCAGGTAGGCAGAGAGTAAGCCAAGAGCCACAAGAGCTACTGGGCAGGAGTGTGTGGCTTCCACTGGTTTCCACTGACAGAATTTGGTGTGTCTCTAGTTTGCTGATCTCAGCCATACGCCACCTAGGGTTGAGGTGGATAGCAGCAGGTAGGTAGAAAAGCAGTAAGGCCTGATTACAGAAATGCATCCTCCACTTACAAAACTGTGCATTCACACAACAGGCTTCTGCAGATGGTATAATTGTCTAGGCACACTAACCTTCTTTCTGGTTACAAATAATGTTAGTTGAAGTAGGAAATTTTCTATGGTCCGCACTGTCACATTCTGAAGACTTACAGCAGGCATGTAGTCTAGCTGGCTGTTCAGTTTGCATTTAATTCAATGACTGCTTAAAGATTCTCCTGAACAGATATGAAGATAGATAGCTTACCATGGAAGTGATATGCCTTAACTAAGAAAGTGTCTGTAAAATTTTCTTTTTTTTTTTTTTTTTTTACTTACAAGCAAGGCAGTAACTGATGAACAGATTTGGACTGACATCAACCAGAGTCCTTCCATACAGGAAGAAAAGAATCATTTTCTGCAAGTTCAGTAGCTTCTGGTCTTTCTAAAGTGCTCCGTATCTGTTTTGCATGCTGACAACAAGGTATAAAATACTGAATACTTCAAACAGCTTTGATACTTTATCAGAAAGGGAGGATCACAACCATTCTGCACTGGGAAACAAACTAGCATCCTTCAATTGCAATCCCACTGCTGATAGAAGGACTAAATACAGTGCTGTCTGCTAATTCTGCTTATATCTGGCCACCACTGTCAAGGCATCAGCAAGCAACAATCTTCAGAGAATCTGACAGCAGACAGCAGGAAGTCTTGGTTTTCAATCAAAAACTCCACTGTAGGCTTGCTTCTCCATGAGACTTTACAGCCCAACATTTACAGATGCACCCTCTAGGGCAAACTAGAGCCAGAGCTGTAATGAAATTATTATCCTTCACCCAAGGAAACCATAGATGAAACCATAGAAATCAGTATAATTGACAGAATTTCTCAAGCCAGTTAAAAAATGATGGTGGGGTGGGACCTGAAAGAAGCAGTTCTTTGTAGAGTATAGGTGTAAGGATTAGGCTAACCTTTTTCCATGGTGTGGCTTAATGAAACTATTGCTGAGCATGTGCTGTCCTCTATACACTTACTTGAAGAACTGACAGGAAAACTGGGGACTGATGACCTAACTCCTCATTTTGAAACACAGTTGGTGACAATGAAACATTTGAGGCTGAAAGCCGATGACTGAAAAGCGTTCTTTTTCTTCCAGGAACTTCTTTACACAGCTTCAGTGAACAAGCTTTAAGCTTCATCTGAATATACAAGCTGTGTGAATGAGTTGCCACTTTGGCCTCCGTTCAGGCTGGGGACTAAGTGGGAAATGAATGAAAGCATCAACTAATGCCAGTGGAAGCTCTGATCCTGCAATCACCACAGCTGAGTGTATATGTGGTCTTCTCCATTTAATGGGAATGAGAAACAGCCTGCTGTTTTTAAGTGGCTGTCCAGGATTGTGACCTGAGGTGTACTGAATATGAGCACCAGCACGTGAACAGTACTGCACTGTGCAAATGGCCAGGAACGACTGAAAAACCACCAACCCCCTCTTCAACTGTCTAAGTAAAAATGTATTTATGCATGCAACTTTTTCATTAAGCTTGCAAGAGAAAAGCTGTCCTGGGTGGAAGAAAGCCAGCACCATTGCTCACCAGGGTGCAGACATAGCTGTACTGCTAGTACACAAAAGGTGTCCTCCATAGAAACCATTTCTGATTACATCAATTTCATTGTCAATTCCATCACTTAAATCCACACACACATACACACACACACACACAAAGTTAAACATCTCTACCCTTCCAGTTTGTTTCAATGACTTGCATATAGAATCTATATCATAAAGCTACCTGTGCCCTTCAACAGAGATATTTTACATATAGATTATCAACATGTTTTTCCAGACCAAAGGAACAAGAAGTTAGGTTAATTTAATAGAAAAAATAAAATATGGAATAACATTGATTTTGGCCAATATCAATTACAACAAAACTACCCTATTTTACAAATAACAACTGAACATTTTACACATGTACAGTATTTTTTCACTAAAAATGAATTTGGATTAACAACGTGTCAGGTTTTTTTTTTTTTTTTTTTTTTTTTTAAAGAAAACAAAGATATTAAGTTTTTCTCTATAATAGTGTTAGAGGCATTTGTAAGTACCCAAACAAACTCTTTACAATCTATTACATAATTAAATCTCAATTATGAATATATATTTATATAATATATATATAATATTAACTTAAACTTTGAAAGCATTATGTTCTAGTTAAAATTGTTATATTGAGAAATGAGGCAGAAACAGACTAGTAGTTAAACTAGCACAAATTAAATTCTCGTAACTTTTCATGTTTAGCAAGAAATCTGTAATGGGCACCAGAGGAGCTTCACAGGCCTCGTCTACAGAACCAGACATGGGTTGTAATATCTATCTGCTCTCTAGCAAAGTGGGCATAGGTCTATATTATTAATTCATTTGCAAAATTTCAACGATAATTTTTGTATTTAAAAAGGAGGTTCTCTTTGTTTTCTAACATTTACATGCTTAAACACCTGCAATACATTTTCTACTTGTGTGTCCTAGAGCAATAACAGAGTGACTTTGCACGTTTTAAGTATTTGTCCCACAAAACTTCTTTGTAGTTCAGTTTACTGTTTTCTGCTAAAATGAATGGTTTCCAAACAGCATGCTAGGTGAAACTGATGAATATATATCAAACAACTGTGTACCTGGGTATAGAGACAAGACAGAGACCTGCCTCTCTCACCACTCCAGGGTGGTTTTGCAGTGAGGTAACTTCATAGGCCTCAACAGCATTGTTCCTGCTGAAACTTGTATTAGGAGCAGTTAGAAGCAGATTCAGGCCCATCAAGACAAGATTGTTATATCAAGAAAACAGTTGATTTATTGCCCTATATGGTAATACTCCTGGAGATGTATTTGGCACAGTGTTACAAGCTCAATTATAAATCCAGTCCTGTAAACACATTCTGTCACATACAGTCACACTGGCATTTCTGTATGGGCACTATAAAATATCCCCACATACTTGCATGATAATATCCCCTTTTTGGTGAACGTTACAAGACAACAATAATTTATGAATACTCCTTACATGTTAGCAACTTTTCAATTTCCACGTATACATTACTCTTGCTTATGCAAACCAAGAGTAGTATCTTCTAAACTTGTTCACAACAGGAACAATGTTTTTGTGGTTTTTTTTTTTAATTTTTTTCAGTTTATTTGAAATAGCTTTTACAATTTAAAAAAATAAAATAAAAATCCTAGCGTATCTGTTAATAAGCTAGCTGTCTAAAAATGAGATCTATATGACAAAAAAAAAAAACACTTTGGGCAAAACATATATACACACTGCATGTGATACAAAAAAACAGCACACAGCAGAGGAAGTAGGAAAGAATTGTGTGCAGAAATGATCATTTTTCTTTTTTAAATACTGGTACAAAAAGGACAGAACTTGGTCCTGCAGATGACAATGTTTCTGATTCCCTTAGGGACTCATTTCCTGAAGTTCCCCATCAATTCACAAAAAAGACTAATGCAAACTTTTTTGTATTGTTTAGTTTTAATCCATGTAAACGTGTGTGTATTCTTGAAACACTCTTTGAATATCCTGAGGGGGAAACAAACAGGAAAAAAAGGGAAAGATAAAGACCTTCAAAAAACAGAAATAATCCTAAAGTTGACAGGAAATCAAATCATGAATTAAACGTTAATTTTGGCATCAAATGCTTTGGTCACACAATACTGACTCTGTGATTCTGGATGCTCAGCTCTAAACACCCAGTTATGAAAGGTAGGCGTGTTGTAGGTTTTCCATCTAAGTTCCAACAAACAGTTCACCATCTCCCCAGACAAACAGGGGGGAGAGAGAGAGAGGTGGCTTTTTTTTTTTTTTCCTTTTCAATAATACGTGTTAATCTATAAGTCTACAGGAGCAGGAGGACTCTGGGAGGTGTGAGTTCACCCCTTGTGCGTACATGTTCTGCAACACAGTTGCTGGAGCACTTTCCGCTGGCAGAGATTGTTCTTTTTCACCAGCATACAGAATCCTCCCTCGGCCCAGGACTCTTCCGTGGCTTCCGGAGGGCAGCAGCAAGAGAAGAAGGGGGAGTTGAAGGTTTGGAGAGCATGGTGTTTACCATGGAGGGAGGTTTAATTGGTCAGATAGGTAGATTTGGTTGAAGAGACCATTCAGGAGCAGGTAGCAAGTAGGAAATTTGGTCCATCAGAAGGAATTTCAGTCAACAGCATTTTATTTTTCAGGAAGAGATTTTGTGTGGTCCGACAGGGAATGATTGGTATCCATTTGTGAAAAAGAAAAAAAGATTAGAAAGAGAATAATTAGAAAACAGTGATACTTACAGCAAAGGAATTTGTTCTTGATTTTCATGAATCAAAAGAATAAAATAGACAAACCATGAAAAAGGAATAAACATTCTCAACAGATATTCAAATCCTACATAGTAACACATACCCAGTGTTTGACTGTCAGGTGGTGGAATGAGAGCCTCCACACTAGGTAACTTAACAGAGGAAAGACTTCTGTCCCTTCCTTGGCTAACCTACACTGTTGAGGGAACATGCCATGCAGTAGGATCCCATTGCATGCCACTGCAATTGCCTCATGGCCCATGTGATGCTCTGCAACTGCACTCTCAAGAACAGGGCAGATGAGACGGAGGAAAAGTGTCCTCAGTTCTGGGCAACTGCATGTATACCTAGATGAAGCTGCGTGTGGACAACTAATCAGCCCTACCATAATGAAGACCAAACTGATGTATACATATAGGCATGTAAGATTGTATTTTATAGTGGGAATCTTTCATACTGCTTAATGCAGGGCTTTATTTCAGTATGATCTTCCTCTTGGACAGCAATTCTTGAGCTGTTATCTACAAGTAATTAACATAGTAACATTTTCATAGAAGAGTAACATTATCTCAAAGTCTCTGTAATTGAGATTCGTGAAAGGAATGAATATTAGTGAATAATTAAGCCAATCATATGCAATATGAATGATATCTTTGTTTACTCAGAGTACCTGGAGGAAGTTTAAGTCTCCATAACAAATTGAGTGCCCTCTATTCTTTTCTTTCCTCATTACCTTCTCACGTAATTCAAGTAATACTGCAATTACTGAACATCCTTTTTACTTACCAGCATTTCCACGGTTTAAAGTGGTGAAACACATACACGCAATTCTACTGACAATACACTAGGGTCCTCTTATAAAAATCTTTTCAAAGCAATGATTTTTGAAAAACAGGTAAGGAAGCAAAAGTAGGCTGCTGCAGGTAGGGGGGAAACTATTTTAGGAAAATTCAGTTGTATATGTGACTAATTCCATTAATACACTACTTGTGTCGTTTTCTCCTTTTCATAAATCTGAAAAACGTACGAAATAATGTAGCCCTAAAATAGAGAATATAACAAAAGAAAAGAAACCAAACCAAACTAATACATGTAAGAAAAACTGCCAGAAGGGGTAAAAAAGATCTTTTCAGGAAACTGCACTCACCATCTTTGCAGACTGTTCCCACTACGCAGACACCAGAGTCTAGGTTATATCCACTTGGGCAGATGGTACAGTTTCTGTCTCCTTGACCACTGCAATCCAAACAGCTGGCATCACATCTGAAAGACAGTGGTTGGGTTTGGCCTTATGGCCTCACCAAATGCGAGAGCACCCAGGAGAAACCTTCTGAATTGTAAATTGTAAATTGTTTGCTGTTTCCAGAGGTATCAGCTCCTCTAGCAATTACAATAATTTAAAATGTAACCTCCCCTACAACTCAGTCCTGCTTTTTTTCCTCCAATCACTCTTTGTGAATATATTTTTTTAGTAAATAACTGCATATATATAGTTCTTTGGAACTACATAGAAGTAATAAACAGAAGTATTAAACAGACAGTGCATCCATGTGCCATTAAGGGATGGGCTCAAAGCCGTGTGATGGAAAAGATTGACCTGTGCCTGGTGATTTCATCACCTTTCTGACCTCATTAGATTTCGACTGTATATTCATCTATTTTATTTTATTTCATTTCATTTATTCATTTATTTATTTTTGAGTGGAAAACTGGAAAACTGTAACACACTGCAAGATGGGGCTGTTCAGCCTGGAGAAGGCTCTGGGATGACCTGATATTGGCCTTTCAATATCTTAAGGAGAATTGTAACAATGAAGAAGACAGACTTTTGAGTAGTGCCTGCTGTGAAAGGATGAGGGAAAATAGTTTCAAGCTAAAAGAGGGGAGATTTAGATTGGATATAAGGAAGAAGTTTCTTTATTATAAGAGTGGTGAGGCACCTGTGCAGACTGCCCAGAGAAGTAGTGGATACTCCAGCCTTGAAGACATTCCAGGTCAGGCTGGATGGGGCTCTGAGCAATCTGACTGAGCTGTAGGTGCCCCTGTTCACTGTCGGGGAGTTGGATTAGATTACCGTTAGAGGTTCCTTCCAACTCAAATGACTCTTTGATTCTGTGATTCCCTTCCTGCCCTGAATTCAGCGTGAGTCGATAATGAATTATTCCCAAGGGCAAGTGGTATTTATTTAACAAAGGAAGGAATAAAAAATTACTTCCCTCCTTTGCGAAGCACAGTCTTTTTGAGGGCTCATTCACCCACTGGTACATTCAGATGAGCTATGCTAGACAGCAAATCTTGTAATATGTCTACGCCGTGTTTCTGTCTGCAGCTGAAGAACTGAAATGGTCCTCATGAACAATAATTAACTTACTATTAAAAAGATTCCACTTTGCCTTTTTTTGATTTGTTATTGAGAAACAGATCCTCTGCCAGGTTTGTATATTCTGCATTTCTATGCTTACTTACAGGCTCTCACTACAGGCTCTTTAAAGTCAAAGACATACGTGCGGAAGAAAAACACTTTCAGAATTTCCATTTAATGTAATTCAAAATTCAAAAAAACACTTCTTACTTCATTTGTTTGGCATATTTCTTTTTTTTTTTTTTTTTTCTCTTTTCATAAATATTATCTTTCTCAACACAGTAATTCCTAACATACTGCTAATTGTTAGAAACGTATATTACCACACATCATACCTTTTGCAGCTTTTGTATCCACTTTCAGTAGAGTGATCAAGGTAGTAACCAGTACTGCAGGATTGCACACACCTTCCATCTTCCATAAAATAGCCCTGTGTGCAGTTTATACATGCATCTACTCCACCACCTTAAAACAGAGAGAATATACACTCTATTATTGGCTAGTTCCCCCCACCTACTGCCTAACAAACACCATATCTCTAGCTGTAGCAAAATCTTACTGCCATTTTAGAGACAATATTTAGCCTTACTTACCTTCTTTCAAAGAGTAACATCAAATTATAAAGGTGTACATTTATAAGAAACCATATTGCATAGTTTCACTATCTTTTTTCTGAAAGAAATAGGTGTTGGTAGTTCTGCAAGTGCCACAGAATATACAAATCGTTCTTACAATCCAGATAGAAAATGGAAGGCATTGCAGGAAATTAGAAAGAGCATTATAAAAGGAAAAAAAAAAAAAAGAGCATTCACACTTTCAATTATATTTTTATATTAGCTGACAGAGTTTGGCCATACATATAATATGTTAGATAACTATCAAAAGAATTCAGAGATTACATGTCAGCAGTCACATTATGATACAGTAAAATAATATAAGAGCTAAAAATAGAGAGTAAAGGAAATAATGCAAATAAATGTCAGTGAGATACCTGCACATGTTGCACATGAACGGTGACATGGTTCACATTCCCTGCCATTATGGTATTTTCCATCTTCACAGCGGATAGCACATTTTGTGCCATGCAAACTATTATAAAAAGGAAAAAAAGCACAGTGGTCAGGTAGATAACAGCAACAACATACAAGCTCATTCACAAATCAGTAGTTCCCTTTAAAAAAACAGCAACTCGTACATCAGGATTCACTGGCTTCCTTCGTAGGTCATATTTTATAAATGACAGCAAATGACTTCAAGAGGGAATTAAATACATTTTCATCTATAGTGAAAAACAGGAGCTGTTTACAAACTACTGTAAATACTAGCAAGTAGGAGAGGACAGAAAAAAACGAACAATGTCATTATCCTAAAAATTCAGGCATGTAAAATACAATTACCCATGAGGAATTTGGCACAGGGTCAACACCACTGCATTTAAAAAAATACACAGGACCTCATGCTTCATGTGAAAGACCAGCAGCATTTCCTGATACTGCTCTACAGCACAGGTCAAGAGCAGACTGACAAGGAAGGAAGCTGCCACCCTTTTCTGACACAGCAGTTTTCTTTGAAATCTCCAATTCTGCATGGTGTGGGAGATTTGTCTAGATTACAGCTAAAGATATTCTGCCCGCAGGCACTTTTGAGCAGGAGCGTAAGGTACTGACTAGCAGAGGAAAAAGGAATAGCATAAAGAGACACATCTCCATACCTACGCTCTAAGCAGCGTTCATGCTTTCATTTTTAAATGCTGAAGTAGGGCTTTTTTTTTTTTTTTTTTTTTAAAGTTAGGACTTCTCTGCCATGCCTACCATCTTAAATAGAATCTCAGCTTTCACCTGACTGAACTCTTTCTCAAAAAATGCTCTTCAGCTACAGGGATTATCGCATAAAGCAAGAGCTAAAGCCGTTTTGCAAACTGAAACCAAAAAAGTTTTGCATGCTCAGCACCACTGGGAATTCTGAAGAGTAGATACGGTCCCAGGTTAGCAAAAACAAAAAAAAAGAAAAATTCAACAGATGTGAGAGTACCTACTTTTGCTCAGCAACAACCTCAAAGTGCTTTGTGAGTCAGGTAGCATTATCATGTTTTTAGAAATGGGAGAATTAGTCATTTGCTTGAGTTTAGTTAATAGGCCAGTAGCAGGATCAGAACTTGGATACAGGCCTCCCGAGTCCCACCCAAACTCCTGTCTACTGATCTAACAAGACCAGAAAATGCATTTTCTTGACAAGAATATGCGCTAATCTTTGGATCATTAGGGAATGCAAAATGCATGTCCTGGAGATGATAATGATTTCTGATTTGTCATATCCATGCAGATGATGTTCCTTGAAAACATTACCAAAAACCAGTCTCAGCTGGCTAATATTATCCAAGTAAACGTTAGATATAAGTGACTTTTTAGACATTTGTTTCTCCTTCTTTTTCTCACAGATTACACTTGTCTTTCTCCAGTGGTCAGGTTCATGCTCCTGAGAAATACAGGAAATGTGGACATAGCTGTGACAGAGACTGTGTCCTATAAGGTCACAAATATGCAGTCTTGGGTATTCTGACATATATGCCAACTGTTGGAACTTCTGAACTGCTACCCTGTTAAATTGATTTCACAGATACATAGAAAGCCATGCTGAGTATGTTAAAATTCTCCAAATCTCTAACTGGGATTGAAAATTTAATTACATTTTAAAAGGAAAGCAGATACTCATATTTCACAGAAACTGTAAACAGACCACATTCAATCCTATGCTTTCCTTCCCATTAGATCACACTTCCTCTTCAAAGGGTCTCTTTTCTTGTTTTTTAATTATTATTATTTTTTTTTTTAAGAAAATATGTATTTGTAATAAAAACTGTGCAGGCACTTGAAAAATAGAAATGCAATGTATTGATATGAAAAATCCTTTACAAAACGTGAGAATCTAGTTCTTCATGTTCTGTAAACAAACACCTTTAAGCTTTTACTGTCTGAAATAAAAAATTCCACTTAGACAAAAAGTAAAAGCTCAATGTCAAAACATTTGCAGAACACTGTACTCTGAAAGAAGAACCCCTACAGTTACTGAATACCAAGTTGATATTTTTTATGGCATGAAGCCAGCATACACTCCTTCACAGACTTTTTAAGATTTTTGACCTTAGCTGCTTATATCAAAAAGGTCATTCATTCATAAAGGAGCCTGGAATACATACTGATGCTTTGTGGGCCTTACCTATCAGTTTCAGGAATGATTAAGTCCTCCTATGAAATAAAAATATCCACTGCTGCTTAAAATAATGTGCACACTGTATCATAACAGAAAGGAGCCTGAGGTACTTGAGATAAGTGAATGACTGATGTATGAAGAAACACAATAAAGATAAGAAAATAGTTCCTAACTATCACAGGAATGAATCAGAGATTAATATGACTCATCAGCTCAACCTCTAAAATAATCCTTGATTGCCACACTGGAGGTCAAAGAAGTGCAGAAGTCAGTTTTCCACATAAGTTTGGCTTGCACTATACCTGAAATGAAAGGTCTTTTAAAAACCCTTTGTTGGCCAAACTGGCACAATAAAATACTATATTAGAACCTAAACATCAATGGAAAACATGAAACGGTGGCAATTCAAGGTTGAATAGCTATCTAGTATTCTTCACTGTACATCCAGTCTCATTAGCCTCTTTGTGTACTGCTTTTAGAGACAGCTGTCTTTTCCTTACCTTAGCCCATGTTTGCATTCTGTGCAGATTTGGAATTCAATGCATGTCTTACAGTTTTCACTGCATTTTCGGCAAACAATCTTATCTACAAAGAAAAAAAGAAAACAGCCCAGAAAACCTTGGTCAGTTATATTTTATAAAACTGTCTGGAAATATTATTATGTGTCTTACAGTTTTCTAGCTTGAAACCAGAAAGACAGACGAAAATGTCTAAATTCTGTCATTAGGTTTTTCCTTCAGCAGATCTATCCATAAACACTATCTTCATCATATTATATCTGAAGCCTCTGCAGAAATATCATGTTCTGAGGTTGTTCAAAAATCTTTGTAAACGCTTTATATTTAAACTATTTACAATATGGACTTACACTGGCTTTTCATACAGCAGGTCAAGCACTAATGGCTGCCATATGTTCCAGGAATTATCCTGCAATTTACTTTTTATACCTTACATGCAAATAGTCTGTCCTATCTTACATGTATTGCTGTTCAAAGAAACAATTTCGATCTTAACAAAGATGAGACATAATTTACCTAACATCTGCCTTCTCATCTCATGAGCTCCCTACTTCAAGAGAAGTCTCTGAGATGTGGTGCCATGTAACTCTCTGAGAAGAAAAACCTTGTGGTCCCATTTTCGTAAATTTTCATTTACACATCTTGGTTGGGTGGAAGGGAAATCCCTTCACTGTAGTTCTCATACAGTGGCAAATGGAAAAATTAGAGTAGTACCTGAATTTACTAATCCTCAAAAATGAACAGACAGCTTCATGGCACAGAGAGTAAAAGGTTAGGTAGATCACTCCGAAAGTAATGCCTCCTATTTATTTCCATGGAAACTACAACAGATACAAAGAGCAAATAACACTATTTGATAGAGAAAATTCTCAGCTACAAAATAGTATTTTTCAACACAGTCTCTACCATTAGCTGATTCATACAGATGAGCTCGTCGAGATGCTCTTCATTTCATGGCATGGATGCTTGGCTATCCAGAACGTCGCCTGTCTTTCACATTGCTGTTGCCACTGCTGAAATGTACCACCCACCACCTCACTGTGCTCACATCTACTGTTCGGTTTCTATAAACATTCAGCAAGTACCGATAAATGTCAGTTGGTGTAACTTTTTCTGCATGGAGAAATTCAATTCTACCCTTTTGCTTCATTCTCAGTTCTGTGTCAGATGCCATTTTGTCAGACTGCCCCTCTATTGCCATCTGTCTCACAACAACAAAATGTAATGGAATATTGGTGGGAATGTTCAGACTACCAACATCTTCTGCCTCTGACATTGTGGGTCAACGTAACAGAAAAGGAGGCATTACTTTCGGAGCAACCCTTGCTCAGGTCTTGCAGTTGAATCAAGTGCTTTGAGCACGTTTGTATTTTAAACACGTGTCTAAAGCTAACTGAAGTCCATGTAGTTTAAGCATATGTTTTAATATATGTCCATTTTTGTTACACAAAGTTGGAAATAAAGTGGGCAATCTCAGGAGGAAATGGAAGCCCTGCATCTCATGTGGCAGAGAATTACTGCTCTTGAGTTATCTCATCATCACAGGTCAGAAACCTGCCTGAAACATTAACTGCAACCACCTTTTCCACCTGAGGAGCCTAATTTTCTCAGAGATCCAGTTCAGCAACCATGGTCAGTTTCTCAGCCCTCTTCTACAGCATTCTCACAGCATGGGAGACTGGGGAACTGGAATGCTTCGTGCTCACAATCTGGACTTTCCCTTCTGGAGTGGCAGTAACCTGCTCTGTCCTGCAGCTGACTGCGGACTACATTCATTCTGCTGGTTACTCCCATTCACAACCACAAATGAAATCCTGCCTCTAAGCATGATTTTTAAAATGAAGAAAGGTTAATTTCTGAGTAGATTCTTGATCACACTTAGCAACAATGTAATAAGAGGAGTAGGATAAGAGATAGATGCATTCAACATACTTTTCCTGCTTATCAGTATTCCATCAGCCTCCCCAGATCAAATTCTGTAGCCCAAAATAAAGAAACAGTAAGTAATACTAACTCTTATCCAGGTAAAACCCATCGGGGCAGGTGGTAATACAGCTATTGGTTACTTCATTCAGGTAGTAGCCAGATTTACAGGTCATGCACTGGTCACTATGGCCTCCAACACAGGTTTCACAATTGGGTGAGCATTTTTTACAGCGTTTCTTGTCTGCATTGTAGTGACCAGGTGGGCAGGTCGAAACACAGATCCTGCAGACAGCAGGGAAGAGAAGGCAGAGTCGTTAATGAAATAACCTGCCACCACATTCCTGGACCATGACTGCAAAGCAGAAGTATTTCTCAGCATTGCTGCTTTTGTAATGACCATGTGTTTTCTAATGATCATGTAACCCTCCACAGCATTGCATCAGGCTGTTTCTGCTTTTTTTTTTTTTTTTTCCTACAGCACATGCTATCTCACTGGCAAACACCTCGACAGACAGTCACACTGTACAATTTTTGACCATCTACATCTTTTCCTATCTTATTCAAATACAGTCACTGAAGTTGTAGTTGCTATCACAGTTACACACAAATAACCTCTCACAGAAAAAATGAGGAAATAATCAGGGAAGTGTGTTTGAGTGCTGTACTTGAAATTCTGAAACAGTTGGGTTTTTTTTAACTCCTAAGAAAATTTGTCAAAATTCGAGGAAAATAAATAATCCATGACTGCAGCAAAGAGAAGAGAAAAGGAAGTTAAGATACACACTAAGGAATCTACGAAGCAAAGATTTTTTTAAATTTTGGTCTTACCGTGTGTTGTTCTTGGATTTGTAGTAGTAGTGAAGACAGTCAGTACAATGATCTGGTCCTGGCCCATCACACCCTACTTTACTGCATTCTGCATTGCACGGACCTGTATGAAAAGCAAAATACAGGAAAGGAATTAAAACTTCTCCTTTGGTACTTAGCACCCCTCAAAATATACTATTTTAACACAGAATACAATTACTGTGTTTTTGTGTATTTGAGCTTATGTCCAAACTGTAATTTGACCACAGTGAAAGGAGAAATTTTTTAATATTTGAAGGTCTTTGCAGACTCTGGCCTCAGTATGTGTTCATATTGATACATAATTTTTAACAGCCATGGCATCTTCTGTGTAATCTATCAGAATCCAAACAGCCTACTTTCTAACGACTAACAAATCAATCTAAATTTTATCTAGAAACATGCAAAGGCTTCTGAAATTCATAATATGAAATGATCAGCAATGCTGCTTATCACAAGCAGGCCAACATAATCACCAGCTACTCTAGTCAACAAAGGGGCAGGTGGTCCGAGTGGCTACCACAGCAGAAGTGATCCAACCCCCAGTGGCCAGACTCACCTCCCTCTGTGCTGCTATATGCTGCAAAAGCCTCGACTAACTTTTGCTTATTAGCAAGTCCTTCATCTCATCCAGAGTCATGTTTACATTTTCCAAACAGTTCCAAGCAGCTAGGGAATGAGAGAGCCATCATTTCCTGCCTTTATGTAGGGTACAAGGATATGTGTGAACTCTCAACTGTGTCAGGATCATTGCTCCATAGTAAATGAAACTTCTAAGCTTTCCAGGCACCTTTACATGGCTCTTAATATCAAGTAAACTTGAACGAAAGCAAGTTCATACAACAGAAGCTTAGTGACCTTTACAGCAGAGACAGCAGTGTTTCGTCATCTATCAAAACAAGGGGTTGAACAATTCTCCAGCAAAAATAGGGACTGCGTGTCTGACACACTATGACAGGAGACTGTAATAACAAACTTCTGAATTGAACACTGTGCTGTTAGCTTGCAGGAGTTATGCTTAAGATTCATCAGCACTGAACACCTAGGTAAAGGTACTGACACTGTCAGAATACATGTAGGAATACTGCCAGCTTGACTTATTCTGCAGCACAAAAAATCTAACGCTTTTGAAGCCTAATGAAAACACTGAAAAATTTCTATGGGGATAAACAAGAAACAACGTACGTAGATGTAGAAAATAATATTCTTCACATATACGTTTGTGCACACATATATTAAATATTTATGAAAAGTAGTGCATTCTACATAGAATGTTAACCATAGCTTAAAAATAAGAAACTGTCTAAAAACTCATATGTTATGAAACAAATTGTTCTGAACTCCCACTACTTCCAAACCTAGAATATCCTTATGAAACTGTTTTTGCAAAGTCATTCTGTCAACACTGTGTTCTAGCTTCAGTACGTTGATTTTTCCACTTACAAATATCATGAATCCTGCATAATTGTTATCAATTTTGCCGCTGCACTTCTAACTAATCAGATGAAATATAAATACAACCTTACTGCTCTAGTCAGAGGAAATTCATGAAAAGCTCAGTTTATTAAACATATTTCTGTTTGGCTATTTTTGTTTTTGTTTCTGGAAACTTTCAGTACTGCCTAATTCCCAGGCACTGAAGGCCACAAATCCTACAGTGGCATCAGAATCCTAGTCTTGAACTAATGCAAAAGATCTAGGAGACACAAAACATGGAAGAAAACAGATACTAAGTAAGCAAGCCAGGAGTCTTCACAATGTATGACCATATTTTGACAATACGAAGTCCAACATTTTATATATGCAGAGTCTCAGGGCAGTAAATGCACGGACTAAATTAATGTACGCACCTGAATAATCTTCTGTTCCATAATCTTCTGTAGGATCTTCAACTGGGCTGGAGCGTACTCTTTCCACTTTTGGAAAATCATTTCTTGGTGAATATGGCTGGATGGATGTTCCATACAGTACTAAGGACCACTCTTTCAATTTGCCTAAAAGTATTAAAAATCTAGTTTTATACATCATTTCATATTTTCTCTGTCTTACAAAATATATCACTGTGAACAGGAACTCTAAGTAGGCATGAAAGACTTTGCTTAGTTTAATATTGAAAGTACAATCTGTGTTGCACTGTAAACTGAGAAAGCATAATTTTTTCAACCAGATTTTACACAGTATTTTTTGCACTCCCTCCTCTTGTAAGTCTAATTAAAGTCTGTACGGGGGAACTCAATATAAACCATAACCAAAAACCTTAGGCCATATAGTTATTTGGAAAACTTATACTGATATTCATCAAGGAGCTTTTACTATAGATTTTGCTTTTCCTCAGAAAGTGAATCGTCCAGTTATTATTATATCTCTCAACTAACTAGCTGTATTCAGAATTCTGACTTCAGAACAGGGTTATATTTTGTCAATTATTACTCATGAGTGCATTTCATAGCTTTATGGAATACATCTCAATGAAGAGGAAACAAACGCTTTTAAAGTCTCTATAGTAGAATATCAATGTGCCTTTCCTTCTTATTTTTTTTGGCCTAGTTATTTTACAGATACGTCACTTCACTGTCTGACCAATATTTTACGCTCTCAGTATCTAAGTGATAGAAGAAAATAAGTGTTTTTCAGCCTGAAGTATTTAAGTACTTTTATGTAAGTTCTGTGTTGTGTTTTTTTTCAAGTTGTGAGTCCAAGCTGTCAAAATGTAAATATTCAGACTTCGCCTCCCTGTCCACACTCACCACTAAATTAATTCCACGAAAAGTGAAAAAGACTCAGGTCTGAAATAACATTTCAAGCAGTGACGGATAAAAAATTATATCCTGGCTTGAAAACATGGTAATTAGGTTTGGTCTTAACATAGCCTCTTGATTACATTTACCTATGTTGAAGCAGCAGGTTGTGAAATGTACAGTTCTTTTTTACATCTGTTCTGTTTACAGCTCTTCTTAATAGCCAGACCAGTTATCCTCTGGGCTTTTTATGCCCTGATCTGGAAGTCTGGGACACTGCTTAGAATATGCCCCCAGCGATTCAGGTGCAGACAGTCAGAGAGCTCCTCCTCTGTCTGAACTGTCACAAGTCCATGGGACTGGATGGGCTGCACCCTCGGGTGCTGAGGGAGCTGGCGGGGGTGATTGCTGAACCCCTCTCAGCCATCTATCAGTGTTCCTGGTTAACTGGTGAGGTCCCAGAGGATTGGAGGCTTGCTGATGTGACTCCCATCTTCAAGAAGGGCCATAAGGAGGATCCGGGGAACTATAGGCCTGTTAGCCTGACCTCAGTACCAGAGAAGGTTAGGGAGCAAATCATCTTGGGTGAGATTGCACAGCATGTACGCAGTGTCCAGGGGATCAGGCCCAGCCAGCACGGGTTTGTGAAAGGCAGGTTGTGCTTGACCAACCTCATCTCCTTCTATGACTGGGTGACCCGTCTGCCAGATGAGGGAAGGGCTGTTGATGTAGTCTTCCTAGACTTCAGCAAAGCCTTTGACACGGTCCCTCACAGGCTTCTTCTGGGGAAACTGGCTGCCTGTGGTCTGAACAGGTCTACCCTTCTTTTGGTAAGGAACTGGATAGAGGGCCGTGCCCAGTAGGTCATGGTGAATGGAGTGAAGTCCAGCTGGTGACCCGTTTCAGGTGGTGTCCCCCAGGGGTCGGTACTGAGGCCCATCTTGTTTAATATCTTTACTGATGACCTAGATGAGGGGATTGACTGCACCCTCAGTAAGTCTGCAGATGACACCAAGCTGGGAGGTAGTGTTGACCACCCTGAGGGTAGGGCGGCCCTTCGGAGGCATTTAGACAGGCTGGACCACTGGGCTGAGGTGAATGGGATGAGGTTCAACAAGGCCAAGTGCCGGGTCCTGCACTTTGGGCACAACAACCCCATGCAGCGTTACAGGCTGGGGGATGAGTGACTGGATGAGTGTGAAGAAGAGAAGGACCTGGGGGTGTTGGTTGATGCTTGGCTGAACATGAGCCAACAGTGTGCCCAGGTGGCCAAGAGGGCCAACAGCATCCTGGCCTGCATTAGAAATAGTGTGGCCAGCAGGAGCAGGGAGGTGATCATCCCCCTCTACTCAGCACTGGTGAGGCCGCACCTCGAGTACTGTGTTCAGTTTTGGGCTCCTCACTACAGGAAAGATGTTGAGGTCCTGGAGCGTGTCCAGAGAAGGGCAACGAAACTGGTGAGGGGTCTGGAGCACAGGTCCTATGAGGAGCGGCTGAGGGAGCTGGGAATGTTCAGTCTGGAGAAGAGGAGGCTCAGGGGAGACCTCATTGCACTCTACAACTTCCTGAAGGGAGGTTGTGGTGAAGAGGGATTTGGTCTCTTCTCCCAGGCAATGAGCAGGACATGGGGTAATGGCCGCAAGTTGTGTCAGAGGACGTTTAGATTTGACATAAGGAAGAACTTTTTCTCTCAGGGAGCGGTCAGGCACTGGAATGGCTGCCCAGGGAGGTGGTGGACTCACCATCCCTGGCAGTGTTCAAGAGGCGTCTGGATGACGTGCTGCATGATGTGGTTTAGTGCTTGTGGTGGCAATGGTGATGAGGAGACGGTTAGACTAGATGATCTTATAGGTCGTTTCCAACCTTGTGATTCTATGATTCTCATCAGAAGATTAAAGAGAAAATGAATCTGAATTTGAAAGATTCTATTTTGGGATGCCATCATGAGGCCTCCCCTCAGCCTGCTCTTCTCTCAGCTGAGCAAATGAAGAGACCACAGCTGCTCCTCACACATTCTGCCTTCCAGACAATTCACCATCTTTGCAGCTCTCCTTTGGATGCTCCCTCATAGCTTTATGTCCTTCTGTTGTGGCACCCAGTGCTGTAGGTGAGGCTGCACAGCACAGAGCAGAGCAGACAGCCCTTCCCCTCGCCCGCTGGCAGTGCAGGGCCTGCTGCACCCCAGGTACGGTTGCTCTTTGGGCTGCCTGGGCACACTGCCGGCTCATGTTCCTCTTGCTGTCACCACAGCTCCCAGATCCCCGTTCCACAGGGCTGCTCTCCAGCCTCTTTTCCCTCACTCTGCATATATCCAGAATTGACAAATTCCAGGTGCAAAATCTGGCACCTGCTCTTGTTAAACTTCATCTGATGGGTAACTGTCCAGCTCTGTAAGTCTCGCTAAGCTGAGGAATCTCCTATTGCCAAAGAATGATCACTATCTGACAGATACTAACACAGCTCTCTTAAATGATTTGTCTTGGAGTGAATATAGCTTCACCATGTATGCTCTCTGTCCTTTCTGCATTTCAACTCACTTTCACAGCACACTGATTATAATATATTGAAAGCAGCTGAAAACTGTTTGCGTTGCTTTGTTACTCTAAATTTTTTCTCCTTGCCTTTACTGTGCTCCAATGATCACTAAAGTTTCAAAGTGTTGATTTTATATGTCTTCCAGAACACTGGTAAAAGTACTGAATACTACAAAAAAATATTTGCAAGGACCCACTAAAAATAACCACAGGCACTGATGCTTCTTGGGCACAGAATATTGTTGTGTCCAGACTTACTGGAAGGGTTTGTACTAACATACTGGCAGTAAGGTTTGGGGCTTTGACCTCATACCTAATGCAAAAGAGCAGCAAGAGTAATAATGTAGGGTCTGTCAAGAGATTAGCTGCCTTTTAAGAACTATTCAGTAAATAAAGAAGGAAAAAATTCATGTGACTTGCCAGCAAATAAATGAAGCCCGCCTCAAGGCAGGTTTAATTTGTACAATGAAAATATTTCAATAAACAATTATATGTACATATACTCTCTTTAATAATGAATAGACAAAGTGCGCATGTTTATGCCAAAATCTTTCTTTTCCCATTTTTGGCTGCTTCCATCATTTTGGTTGGCTGTAATAATCCCTTACCCTGCTTGTATTTAGTACATAGCAGAGGTCCCATGTTATATGTGCAAAAGAAAGGGTATAGCACAGTGTTTCACAGAAAGCACAAGTCCGTTTCCATAAATTCTACAGAATTAATTGCAGAAGTCTCATGCACTGCTTTATGAACTGGACCCTGCCATTCTTTACAGGCAACAGATGTGGCATTGCCTTGCCAGGGCAGGGATATGATGGCATGTTGGGTTTTTGTTCTCAATTTGATTACAGGAAAACTTCAGCTCTTAATTATAAGACCTTTCAATACTTAAACAAACACATGCACACAAAGAAACAAGCATGATGGTGATATCAGCCTGATGAACTGCAGGCTACACAGGCACCATAAATTGCATGGAAGTACCTTCTGTTCACATCCTGTTCAGTGTATAGACTAACTCTAACATGACTAAACAGCTGAATATATGGCATCCACTTTCACAACTTTCTGAACTGACGTGTTACTAGACAAATTTCATTAAGAGGTAAGAATAAGTCTAGAAAGCTGAGGGATGTATTACTAAATACTGTTCAATGAACCAGGATTAAAACTCACCACCAGACCACAGCCTGTGAAATCTAAATGCATATAAACACCTAAGATCCAAAGAAGTGATTTACATTGTGGTAAGAAGAAACTAAAGAGTATCCCGTATGATTCCTTGAGCATATGAGCTTTCTTCCTCAGCTCAGCTGAGGAGGTTTACTTTTCTCCACATCCTCTCCTCTTCCAGAGGCTGACGCAAAAAATGATCAGCTCCATATAACTAGCCACCATACAACTGAGAAAATTATATACAAAGAATAGAAATGAACAGATTATTAAGACCTATACAGTGAATCATATGAAAGAGAAGCATGTAGGAATAGTATAAAGCTGGAAATGTATGTGGTGATTTGGTGACATAAAAGGGCTATGAAAGATGTGTGGTGGATAGCCCAGATGAAGAGTTTTCAAAAGGCTCTGTTCTAGGTTTCGGTGTAGGGAGCATGCCAGGGCACAGAAAAGAGGGCAACAGCTGAAGCGTGTTGCTCTTTGGCTCTCCTTCATGCCTACTGGATGAGCCACTGGGTTCCGCAGTTGCATAAACGTCTATCCTAACTTGTCCTTTAGGCTGCAGAGATTCCAGCTGCTCTAGGATTACTAAGTGCAAGACTGAGTTGAAAAAAACTGATTTTTGTCTGTTTTCCGTTTAGTAAATTATGACAATCAAATTATGCTGTTTCTTCTATCAAATTCAAAAGCACTTAAAATTATCTGGATGTACAAAAAAATCAGTATAGTTTTGTTCTATGTAGTCTATGACTATTTTGCCAGATACCTTTTTTGAATGACACTTTGCTAAGGACATTTCATCAACGTAAAGCCATGGTGAAGAAAGAGTGACGCAGATAAAATGAAGCTAGTATTGCAGAACTGACAATGTTATTTCCTTTCAGAGCTCTGAAGGATGATAATCAGGATTTTTTAAAACTCTGTGCTTACAGTTAACCACTTGAATATATAATGCTAACCACCTTAGAGACCTCATTAACTTTAATAAGAAGTTGTTTGCTGTTGAACAATCTTGACAATAACAATGACTATGTTGGTCTTCAGAATAGGCTGCTGCTCACTACATTACATACCAGGTTTCACAAAAAAAATGAGTTGAGATTGCTAGTTTAGCATGCGGAAAAAAATCAGGATATGCAGACAACGGAGAAAAGCAACAAGAGAGCTTGATTTGGTGGCCAGACAGGCAAAAAGACTTTTTAAAAAGCAGAGATTGCCTCTCTGTCCATCTGCTGCACTAAACAGAACACAATTCAGCTAATGAAGAGCAGAACTAAAAAACTAAAATTCTCATTCAGTTCCATCTGTTTCAACTGCAGTTGTGTGAAGCTGATCTATGTTTCAGATAGAAAATCAGCACTTCCATTTTGTCATAATATTGAAATGAGAAGGTTTACTTATGTACAAAGAAAACCGTAAAAACCCAGCTGAGTTTGGCCTGTTATCCACTTGGAATAGTAAGGAGACTGGACAAAACTGTGTTCTCACATTAGAATTCCTCTTGTGCCCTAGCTTTTTCCAAGTCACAGTGGAAATAGACACACTGAGTTTGCAAGCTGCAGGAGAGCCTGGATGAGCTGCCCTCCCGGCATGACTGTCTCCTCTGAGAGAGACATGTTTACCTTGAGCAGGTGAACTGCACATAGCCTTCTGACCAATGTGAATAATTCAACAAAACAAAAGAAAATGTATTCCATCTTCCTATCTAGTTGCAGAAGTAATGATTTCTTGGACAAAGCTGAACTGACACAATATTACTTAATCTTCCATATTTTAAAGCATGGAGATTTTAAGAATTTCACATTTTAATCACTGTTTCCTTACTTATATAGACAAAGATATATTTTTATGGCTTCAAGTTAGCATCTATTTCTCGGAATTCAGAATGCATTTTCAGCAAATAAAATAAAAATAATCCTGTCTGCCTTTTGAGTCTACATAGCTGAAATGTAAAGTATCTTGTAGTTCACTGAATTATAACTTAATTCTACTGCTAATGTCATTGTTTTCCTAAATACGTTATTTTATAGCAGAATTCTAGTAATTAATTTTAAGATATCAGAAAGCAGCAATGAACTAGATTTGTCACTTCCAAAATAATATGATTACATTTTGACTTGCTGTTCAGAGTAAGCGTTAGTATGAAGTAAGAGACAAATTCCAATATATCAGTTGTATATACCTCTCTTACCTTTGTTTTATTCATATCTTTACTTGTTTAAGTGATATTTTCCCTTTGATTGTTTTTACTAAAGGCTTTCTACTTACTTGGATGTGAAGCTCTGAAGGAAAGACTACGATCAGTATACATGCAGAAACTGCTACTTTTGTCTGCAGACAAAGTATGTATTTCAAAATGGCTTTTAAGGCTGAAATTTCTGGTAGGCCCATGGGAACTATACATTCATCTCTCAAAACCAGCAAACAAAAGTAAGCATTTACTCCTGCAAGTCTCTTTGAAAACTCCTACCTCAATCTCCATGTCTTCCAAAACAGTTATACTGAAGTTGGTGAATGAAGCTGAACAGCACAAGGGACATTAAAAGCAGAAGAGTGTTTCAAAATGTCAAAAAATGTCAAATTCTTTGTAAGAGTAGTTTGTAAGCAGACAACTGTGAGATCTCAGCATTTTGCCTACACGCATGATGCATGATGCAACCTACCAGTGCAGCAAGCCATGAGGTTTTTTCTGCTGTATAGTGAGATTTTCAATTTATATAAACATTGATAAATGCTACTCTTTTTCTTATGAGTAGGATATCAAATACAAAGCAAAGAAAAGCAACATGGAAATAAATACTTGGATTCTGTCTCAGCTATGAGAGAAACCGGAAATTTCACTCTGGGCTGTTCTAGCTTATGTGGAAGAACTGTCTGAAAAAACTGTAATCAACAACCAGGAAAACAAATGCCTGCATTGGAAATACCATAACTTCTTTCCAATGTGTCACTTGCAGTTTCCATTTTTTATCTTTATTCTTGAAAATTGAATCTAGTAATATTAGCTTTTCATTAAAGCACTGACTCTCTTATCTTGTCAGAAGTAACAGTAGTCCTATCTGGTATGATCTAATTCTAAATGGCCAAAGACCATATTTACGCTTTGAGGCAACAGATCTGAAGGCTAAAAAGCAGCCATTTACCCTTTAGAAAGTGAAATTCTTCTTGGAAATCAGACTAAAGTTCAGAATAAGAGACAACCATATCTTAAATAGCAAATAACAGCAACATAAAAATGAAGAGCATATCAATAAATTAAATTAAGAATAATGCTTTTTATCAAGCAGAGGAGGCAGAAAATTGGCAAGGTTGAGCTGTTGGTTAAACTGAAAATAAGAAGGAAATGCACAGGCGATGAAAGCAGGGATGTGCAGCCTGGGAAGAATACATGCATGCCATCTGGATGTGCAGAGATGGGATAAGGAAAGCCAAGGCACAAACGGAACTGAACTTTATGGGAGATGTAAAAAACAACAAGAAGTGATTGTTCAAACACATTGGTCAAAAGAGACAAGCCAAAGCGAGTGCACTCCCTCTGAAAAATATGAAGGGAAAAAATGGCAAAAATGAACATCAACAAGGCTGAAGTACTCAGCAAGTTCTTTGTCTCAGTACTCAGTGCCTGTCAGACATCTCTCATGTCCCTGAACATCTAAGCAAGGTTTGGGGGACCAAAATTCCTCCTATTGTAAGAGAAGAGCAACCTCTTGAAACTGAACACATAGCAGACTATGGCCCTCGTAGGACATGGCATCCCGGAGTCCTGAGGGAACTAGCTGATGTTGTTGCCAAGCCACTCTCTGTTGTATTCAGAAAGTTCTCGGTGGCTGGAAAAAGGGAAACCACTCCCATTTTTAAGAAGGAAATCCAAAGGAAGATCAGGGAAGGTACAGGCCAGCAGCCTCACCTCTCTGCCTGGGAGATCACAGAACAGTTCCTTTTGGAAGACAGGTTCAGATACATGCAAGATGAAGAAGCAATATGAGTGAGGCTTCACCAAAGGCAGATCATACCTGGCCAATCTGGTGGCCTTCTATGATGGAGCGATGGTTTCAGTGGACAAAGGAAGGACAACTGATGTCATCTACCTGGACTTCTGCAAGGCCTTTGATAAGGTCCTATATCACATTCTTATTTCTAAATTGGAAAAAATATGGTTTCTATGCTTAGATTATTCAGGGGATAAGGAATTGGTTGTAATGTCACAACCAGAGGTCTGTAGTTGATGGTTTTATGCCCAGGTGGAAGCTAGTGATGAATGGTTTACTTCAGAGAGAAGAGCTCATTGAGAGCAGCACGGTGAAGAAGAATTTAGGGGTTCTGGTGGATGAAAAGCTTGATGTAAGCCATCTGTGTGAACTTGCAGCCTAGAAAGCCAAATCTAACCTGGGTGCTTCAAAAAGAAGGGTGGTCAGCCAGGCAAGGGAGAAGACTGGCTTCTTCTGTTCAGCCCTTCTGTAGCCCCACCTCCAGTACTGTGCTCAGATGGAGGGTCTCCACATCCAAGAAAGATGTGAAGCTGTTAGAGCAGGTCCACAGGAGGCCAAAAAGATGATCAGTGGGCTGGAGCATCTCTCCTGTGGTACTCCCCGCAGAGTGTACCTGTTCAAGCCATGGGCTGCCTCCTTCTCCAAGAGAATATAGTGTCAAAAGACACCATGTCAAAAGATTTGCTGAAGTCTACGTAGACTACATCAGCAGCCTTCCCTCATCCACCAGGCAGGCTACTTGATCATAGGAGATCAGGTTCATCAAGCAGGACCTGACTTTTGTGAACATGTCATCTCACATGTCATGTGATCTCCCTCAAGATTATCTGTTCCATAACCTTTCCTGGCACTGAGGTCATGCTCATGGGCCTGCAGTTCCCTGGATCTTCCTTATGACCCTTCCTGTTGATGGCAGTTACACTGGCAAACCTCCAATCTTCTGAGACCTCTCCAGCAATCACCTCCACCAGTTCCCTCAACACCCTTGGGTGGATTCCATCTGGCCCCATGCACTTGTGACAGTGGAGTAGTGGAGTAGGTGGAGTAGTAGGTCTCTGTCTCTACCTGCATCATGGGGTGTTTATTCTGCTCCCCATCTGAGACTTACAGGTCTGACTTTTAAAGACAGATGTAAAGAAGGCATTGAGAACCTCTGCCCTTTCCTTATCCTTAGTAGTCATTTCCCTGCATCTAGTAAAGGATTGATATTCTCCTTAGCTCTCCTCTTGCTGTTAATATATTTGTAAAAACATTTTTTGTTCTCTTTTACTCCAGTGGCCAAGCTGAGTTCAAATTGGGCTTTTGCCTTTCTAATTTTCTCCCTGCGTATCCTAACAATTTCTTTGTACTCTCTCCAAGTTGCTCGTTCTTTGATCCACAAAAGGTAGATTCTCTTTCTCCCGGAGCCTCAGGAGAAGCTTCCTGTTTACCTACGCTGGTCTTCTTCCCCCTGGTTCATCTTAAGGCACAGGGGGATAGCCTGCTCCTATGCCTTTAAGACTTCCTTCTTAAGGACTGGTCAGCCTTCCTGGACCCCTTTACCCTTTAAGACTGAATCCCAAGGGACCCTCCTTACCAGTGTTCAGAATAGTTCCAAGTCTGCCCTCCTGAAGACCTAGATAGTGGTTGGCAACCATTGCCATGGCAAGAGGCTGCAACTGGATGATCTTTAAGGTCCCTCTTAACCCAAGCCATTTTATGAATCTATTATTCTCTTCAAAGTCCTGCCTTCACTCTCATCTTCACACTATTAGATATTGCAGGCATATATAAATGATGGAAAACAGTCAAGGCTTTATTAACAACTGCAAACATCCTTCTAAATTCATTGAGCCCCAAAAAAGGTCAGATTCATACCTGGAGTCTTGAAATTTCTCAGCTGAGATGGCGTGTCACAGATTTCCAAGATCCAATCACCTGCTGCTTTTTCACTCCAGCAGTGAGTAGTCATAAACTCCCAGTTTTTGAATCCTTCCATGGAATGATCAAATAGCCTGCAATAAATCACGACATTATATTAAGTGAACTATAATATTCAAGGAGTCCAACTATGCAGACTACTGAATGACATGCTAGTAAGCCAGATAATTCATCTGTGCCTATACATAATGTTATTCAAGATGGTCTTCCCACATATCTTTGAAGTATATTCAAGAGTTTCCTTACTTTTTTGGTGGAGGAGGTTCTTTACATGTAATCATTTATCATGACATGAAAGAATGGAAAGAGATTTCACTACAAAAAAAATCATTACTTCAGTTTAATATGATCCTTGTCTCCTGGGAAAAGTGCATAACATACAGCACGAGGTGAAAACAAACTTGTACACTGGAAAATTTCTGTAACACTCATTTTTCACTTTGGATTGGAATACATAAAAGGGAATTAAAAAAATAAAAATGACGGAGTGAACAAGACAGTATTACAGATCAATATATGCAACTCCTTATAGAAAATCAAATGTAACAGAAACATTGGTCTCCAATCTTAAATGATCAAATTATCACTCTATACTTGACAGGCTACATGAGAGCTGCTCTGAAAGTAATACATCCTATCCTGTTATGCTGACCCAGAACACCAGTGGCTGATGTTGGTGGTATTGCAGCAGAGGTTGAACCTTCCTAACAATATTCTATTACATTTTGTTCCTATGAGACAGATGGCAGTAGAGGGGCAGTATAATAGAATGGTGTTTGACATGGAAGTGCAGGTGAAGCAAACTTGTATCACTGAATTTCTCCATGCGGAAAAGATTGCGCCCACTGACATTCATTAACACTTCCTAGTCATTTATGGACATCAAACAGTGGATGTCAGCACAGTGAGGCAGTGGATGGTGCATTATGGCAGTGATGATGGTGACAGTAGGTCGCCTTCAGTGGTGCAGATTTTTACAATAGCAATGTGCAGGCTCTTGTTCGCAAAAATGCACAGCTAACTGTGATGGCTATGTTGAAAAATAGTCTTCAGTAGCTGAGAATTTCCTCTATCAAACATTATTGTTTTCTTTGTATCTGTTGTAATTTCCAAGGAGATAAAATGGGGGCATTACTTTTGGAATGATCTAAGTAATTTGAGTAAAAATTGAAAGACTAATGTCATCTGATGGTTTTTTCTAACTAACATTACTGTAATTACTGAGATCTTGGGTGAAGAGTTTGAAACTCAGGCCTGGATTATAACAGATCCTTGTACAGTGGCCCATTTCAGAATCTGCAAAATGGTGCTAATCTGATGAGGGAAGGAGAGAGTGGATTGGCCATATTTTGTTACCTAAAACTGGAATTAATAAAAGTATGGAAAGTCACAAGAGAATTTGGACTTCTATTCAGTGCTCAAAGTGTTTTGTCTGGTATTCCAAAGATTTGGATGGAAGGTAAGATCTAATCGCAGCTCAGCACTGAAAAAAATAAATATACATATATGTGCATATATGTATTTATGTATTTTTCATTATTTTACCTTGGTTCTTACTGTGAAAGTCTTACTGTTGAAAGCAATGTTTAAACATTTCTGATAAAAAATGCTCCCTACAGTAGAAATTCCAGTCAATTGAAAACCTCCTTTCAATGGAAATGAAGAAAAATCCAGACTCATAAAATCACAGAATCACCAAGGTTGGTAAAGAGCTCCAAGATCATCTAGTCCAACTAGACACCTATCACCAATATTTCCCTACTAAAGAGTAAAGATGTAAAAGTGTACAAAAGTACACAATATATTACAATAACTTGATTCCTTACTGTTAATTTCTAAGTACATCTCAAGCTCTAGTCTCAGAAGACTGTGTAAGTGAACAAGCAAACAATGGGAAAGGAAAGTAGTTTAAAAGCACTGTATATGTCAGTTTCTTGTAAAAACACTCAATCTGGATGTCAATAAATTTTGATATCTCTTACTGAAAACCAGTCAATCAAAGGAATGGGGCCAGATTTGCTGTGGGCCTACAGACACAGTCCTCACTTGAATATCCCTTGTATGGAACTGTATGCACGGAGCACCTTATATACACACTCAGTACACATCTGATTTTCACTTTCACGTATACAACCCTTTTCCAGTTTAAATGAATGCTTACAACAGTACTCCTTAAATTGAAATAGATATATATCTTTAAAACTAGACTTCATTTTCACTGATAAATGGTTGAAATTTTCTTCTCACAATCCAGTATAAACATATATAAATATATATACATATATACATTCTGCCATCAGAAATTAGCCTGTTCCATGTCACTGTTAATTCAGTTGTTTGAATACAGCAAATTTCACAAACATATGGCACACGTCATTTACTGAAAGGGTAGAAATTATTATTCAGTCACTACCCAGTGTTTGCATGTGGCTGTGTTTAAATTAAATCATTATGTAGGTTATTTCCAACAGTCAAATTGTCATATGGCATTTCGCTGACAGCTAATATACTAATTTCTGAATATGCTAACAATCAGTCAAAGCAGCAATATTCCTCCTTGACAATATGACAGCTAAATTACGTAGTATATTATATCAATTCTGTACAATTATATTGTAGGCTCTATGAGGGCTGCTCTAAAAGTAATGCTTCCTATTTTATTATATTGACCCACAGCTCCAGAGGCAGATGTTGGTAGTATGACAGTAGAGGCTGAATTCCTCCATGCAGAAGTGACATTCATTGACACATGCTGAACATTTATGGAGATCAAACAGTGAATGTGTGCACAATAAGGCAATGAGTGGTGTTTTTCAGCAGTGGTTTATGATGTAAGATTTAAAATATCATATTTTAACGTATGAGTTTTGCTTCTGGAAATGAGTTAAAAAGCTACAGACATAAAAAAATGAGTTAAAATTAGTAGCAAGATAGGAGTCTAAGGCTATCTGCAAGTTATATCAACTCACAGGTCCAAGTATTTTTGTGTTGCTCTGTTTATGCATGAAACTCTCAGAAAAAACATAGTAAAATTTCCCCTTCAGAGAAGTTAACGAAAGGATGAAATCACTGAAGTACTTACAAAACTGTCAGGTGCATTTTTGTGGATTAAAAAAAGAAAACGTATCAGACAGCTTATTTTAAGGAGTCTGAAGTCTGGAGCCAGTCCAGATTGTTAACTGATTTTGTTATTTGTTAGACTGATGCCTAGTCAAAACTCAGCAAGGAAATACACATAGTTGATCGTGAACAAGTGAATTATTAATATGTGGCATGATTAATTATTGTTTTAGTTAACAAGATACTTGAAACAATCCAGTGACTGCAACACTTACACTTATGTATGCAACACACTTATAAGTACGAAACAGAGACAGCATTTGATTCTTCATAACTTATTGACAAAGAATCATAGAATCACTCAGGTTGGAAAAGACTTAAAGAACATTGAGTCTAACCATGACCTAACCATACCACCGTAGCTCTAATAAAGCTCTGCTAAATCACATCCCTGAGTACCACATCCAAACAGTTTTTAAACACATTCAGGGATGGTGACTCAACCACCTCCATGGGGAGCCTATTCCAGTGCTTAACAACCCTTTCAACTGGCCAACTGGCCTCACCAGTATTGAGTACAAGGGTAGGATTACTTCCTTAGTCCTGCTCACCACACCGTTCCTGAAGCCAGGCTGCCATTGGCCTTCTTGGCCACCTGGGCACGCTGCTGGCTCATATTCAACTGACTGCCCATCAGTACACCAAGGTCCCTTTCTGTCAGGCAGCTTTCCAGCCACTCCTCCCCAAGCCTGTTGGGTTGCCTGTTGTTGTTGTGACCAAAATGCAGGACCCAACACTTGGCCCTATTGAAACTCATACAGTTAACCTTGGCGCATCGATCCAGTCTATCCAGGCACCTCTGCAGTGCCCTCCTCCCCTCTGGCAGATCAACACTCCCTCCCAACTTGGTGTCACCTGCAAACTTACTGCACTCAATCCCCTCATCAAGATCATTAATAAAGATGTTAAATAGAAGCGGCTCCAGTACTGAGCCCTGGGGGACACCTCTCATGACCAGCTGCCAACTGGATTTAGCTCCACTGACCACAACTCTTTGGGCCCAGCCATCCAGCCAGTGTTTCACCCAGTGGAGTGTATGCCCATCCAAACCCATCGTCTTTTAGACAGTGTTGTAGGGGACAGTGTCAAAAGCTTTACTGAAGTCCAGGTAGACCACATCAACTGCCTTACCTTCATCCACTAAGTGGGTCACCTTGTCATAGAATGAAATCAGGTTTGTCAGACACAATCACAACAGTACACCAGAACTGCTCTGGTGACCTTTCTTGGTAAAGCAATTCAAGCTAAAGAGGATGTGCTTTTATGACCATCTATATTCAGAGAAATTAATTTTGGGCTGCTGATACGGTGAATAGCATTGCATTTAAAGATAATGACTTTTATCAGAAATAATTTAATATACTCTGTACGCACCATATGTAGGTCTGTATGAGAACATAAAGTTTACAGGGCGTAGAGTAAATTACTTGTTTCTTTAAAATAAATTAAGAGTCTTGGCTTCTTTCACTACCATCCACTCAGCCTAGAAATTACATTGCCTTTCTGCTTAAGAAAGTAACTTCAAACAGAAATATTCATTTGTAAGCCAATTTTCACACGAGTGACAATTAGTCGCTTTAAAGAGACTCCAAAATTGAGAACATGCAAGTCTCTGAGCTAAATGTACAAGAGTTAAAAAAAAAAAAGTTTAAATTATTATCAGAAAATTTCCAAGATACAAAATGCACAAAAAGTAGATTTTTTTTTAATTAGTGAAGCAAATTGGTTTTGTATGAGAAAAGGCAGTTAGGGTGGGGATCTATTTGGTGATACCACA